>NC_058054.1:1998415-2358415 GCF_020085105.1 Siniperca chuatsi
GTAACGTGTTCATTTCAATGACTTTATATTCTTCATCTATAACAAAACTTCATCATTTATTAGTTGAGTTATATTTTGTGTTAGAAGGACGGAGTAGAAGCACAAAGTAGCATAAAGTGGAAGTACTCAGGTAAAGTACAAGTACCTCAAAGTTGTACTTAAGTGCAGAACTTGAGTAAATGTACTTTAAATGTTACATCCCACCACTGGTGTGTGTGTGTGTGTGTGTGTGTGTGTGTCTGCACCACCAGCTGAAATCTCATTAACACCATCAGCGGTGGAAAGTTACAAAGTACATGTACTCTAGTACAACTTTGAGGTACTTGTACTTTAGCTGAGTACTTTCGATGCTGCTTTTATACTTCTGCGCCGCCACAGTTCGGAGACAAATGTTGTACTTTTTTACTTCACTGCATTTGTTCGACAGCTTCAGTTGCCAGTTCCGGTTTTGCAGATTCAGACTAACGATACAAAATCTAATCTGCGAATGAATGACGACGTGACATCATAGGTTAAGATAAAACTTTATTGATCCCCGGGGGAAAACAAAGAATATAAAGTCGCTAAAATGAGCTCCACCTTCAACCAACTGATGAACACGTTGATGCATCGATAATATAATATATATTATTCTGAAATGAGCCATAATGAGTACTTGTATATGTCCATTTATTTATATTTTCATGCTAATACACTGTGTACTTTTCCTTGTAACAGAGTATTTCTGGTGTTGCTACTTTTACTTGATGATTAAAAGCCAGTTTAAAGAGGAAGTATAAGGCGTGTATGGTGTCACGTGTTTTTATTAGATTTATTATTAAAGGTGCACAGGCTTGTTAATGAGTCGTTAATGTGAAAACACAAACTACGTCCACCTGAGCGTTATCAACTGAACCCTGATTTATCTTCGGTCGCACTGCTTTAAACTGCCGTGACGGAAAAGCTGAGCTGTAAATGTGTCAGCTGTAAACGTCGGCTCCGACCGGCGGCGCTCCGACCGCCGCCGGTGCTCGCTCTCGGTTTGATGGGAATGATGAAAAGGATTGTGATAAACCTGGATCAGTTGGTTTTAAAGGCGCGTTTCGGTCTCAGCCGAGGACTAAGGTGCCGAAAACTAAAACCCTTCGCCTTTACTCGGGTTAAACATTGTTTTTAGCCGTGCTAGCAGCGTCGCTCTGTGGATGCTAACTGAAACACCAGGACTGCGATGAAACGTGCTTCATCGTTCGCGCTCCCCTCAGGATGAACTGTAATAACTCTGCTGATCCTCTGACTTCCCATCTAGCGCCACCATCAGGTCGACACGTTGACGCGTCCGACACTTTGGTTTCTGACCTGCAGAGCTGCTGACGCTCCCATCAGCCTCGGCTGCGCTCTGTGTTCACTGCTAACCAGCTAATGTTAGCATGCTGACACGCTAAGCTAAGATCGTAACCATCGGCGTGTTAGCGTGTCACAGTTTTGGCTTTGGAGATGAACAAATAAACAACGCGTTCACAGCAGCGTTAACCTGAAGATGGCCGACGAGCAGCGAACAAGAAGATAAAATAAACGCAGATAATGTTAAACGTTTGAAGATGTAATAAAGTATGACAGAACATTTTTTATATTAATTAGAAACATTCTCTGATTATATTAAAGACACGTTTTCATCATTCGAGTGTCTTCCTGCCCGGCTGCGTCTGCGACGCCGCGTGCCGACAGAAGGTCTTCAGCGTCAAGTCTCAACCTGAACTGAATTCACACCAATTTTCACCCGTTCGACCTCCATTATCGTGTCGGATTTAAGGAGGAAATGACAAACAGCTGCGGTAAAAAACAGCATCAGGAAACTCTACAGACACACAAGGCCCAGTTTGAAATGTCTCCTGATCTTCACCTGAACTCACCTGCTGATCAAAACGCTGTGGGAGGAGCGGGACAGCGGGCGTGGTGCCCGGACGAAGACATTTCCAGAGGTGGAAGAAGAACTCACAGTTCAGAAATACGCAGTGAAGGTTTTGCATTCAAAGTAAAGGTACTCATTATGCAGAACGCCACATTTCAGAATAATATATATTATATTATCGATGCATTAACGCGTTCATCAGTTGCTGAAGGTGGAGCTGATTTTAACGACTTTATATACTGTCTGTGCGGCTTCATCTATAACAATATTTTGTATTAATAATCTGAAACTGTAAAACTTTGTGAAAACGGTGAGAAACGCCGTCACGACGACCCAGAGCCCAAAGCGACGCCTTCAGCGTGTCGTCGTGTCCGAAGCTCGACGTTATTAACAAACATCACAGTTATTACAGTCGTTCAGAGGAAAAGCAGCAGATCTGCACATCTGAGCAGCTGCAGCCAGGAAGGGATTTACAGGAGAAACGACTTCAGACATCAAAACAGTTTTCTGTCAATCGACTAATCGACTAATCGATTCAGCTGAACTTGTAAAAACTGTTTAATTTATAACAAAACATCAGATTTTACAAACTCTTCAGATGTTTTGTGTGTAAAAATCTTAATAAAGTAACTAAAGCCGTCAGATAAATGCAGCGGAGTCACAAGATGCAGCGGAGTGGAAGCAGGAAGCGGCGTGGAAGGAAAAGACTCGAGTGAAGTACAAGTACCTCAGATTGGTACTTAAGGTCAGTACTTGTAGTAAATGTACTCAGTTACCGTCCACCGGCGGGAACAACACATCGCACAAACGTGTTCATTTTGAACGTAAAACGCATCAGCAGAAAGACGAGCAGGTCAGAAACGTTTCAGTTTGACGACGTCTACGATGTGTTGGGTGACGTCGACCAATAGGAGCGCAGCCCCGATTAATCCCACCTCTGCACACACACACACACACACACACACACACACACACAGTGTGTTATTGTAATGATTAAATACGTCGGACAGTGAAGCCGATCACCTCTGTACGTCACGCAAGCTGTGAAAGAAGAAGAGCTCCGATTGGTCGAGAGCCACACCTCTCGACCAATAGACTGTATGTAAAGATGGACGACGTGACAGCTCCCCAACAGTGAAGCCAGAACATCTGGATCGCCCCCTGGTGGCGGGGCTGCAGTACAGGTCATAAGCCCCGCCCCCTCCATGTTAGCGGATGGGACAAGCTGAAAACTCAAAGTTTACGTCAAAGAAACGTTTTCCCAAAGATGGTTTCTGTCAGTTTAGGTCGTTCTTTTCACGCTGAAGTTTTTCCGATAAGTTCGCTTCTAATTCGTTATCTGATGCCATAAAAAGGGAGTTACACGTCATGATTGACAGCTGAGCTCTGCTCGTGATTGGGTGTGTGGGCGGGGCCTCGATACCGCGGCTCCACCCCCGATCGCTGCTGCGCAGACTCTGGCTCCAAATGACGTCACCAGCGCAAGATGGCCGCTCCCGTATCCGGGATATCCGGGCTTCATTTAGGACAGCGGGAGGACGTGGAGACGCGTCGTCCATCTTTATACGCAGCCCGTGGTCTCGACCATCTCTGAAGACTAAAATATCTTCCTCACTAGTATTTCCACGGGAGCCACACTTGGCAGGACTCAATACGAGAGCCACGTTTACCATTAAACGCCAAAAACCGTGCGCTTACGGGCCCAGAGCGGGTTTGGTTACGTGTTAATCTCAAAGGACAAATAAATAATCATCCGTCCACTTTACTTGAAATGTTCTCCGCTCATCTTCCCGCTGTAGTTCCTCCATCCGGTCTGCAGCTTCGTTTGATTAGAAATCCGTTTTCATCGTCCGAACACGACGCGTTAGCTAGCACGAGACGCTGCCGGACTGGCGACCCAAATACGCATGAACGGGCTGCATGCTGACAGTGCAGTGTGCTGTATACGTGTCATTTCCTGTATTATCCCACGCAAGCCCGCTGTTGATTTAGCTCCAGAGGGCCAAAACTGGCACCACCGCACTGAGCGTGGTGAGTCCGAGCGGGTTGTAGTCGGCCCCCGGTTTCGAGTATTTTAGGGATTATGTGGATTGGCTGCATCATCGTATAATTCTTAGCTGCCGTGCGAGCCGACTGAAGCTCTGCGAGCATCAATCATCACCATCATCATCATCATCTTCGCGTCCTTCCAGAGAAGTAAGCGTCAGAGTTTTGTTACCTGCAGCATCTTCACTGCCGAGCGTCCTCACGTGTCCCCCGTCCTCCGGGACTGTCCTCCTGGTTACTGTGGCGACAGAGGGCGGTCGTCATGGACAGCGGTGGAGCACGTTCGCTCAAGTACCGTGTTTAAGGACGAATCAGAGGTACTTGTACTTGAGCATTTCCATTTTCTGCTGCTTTATACTTCTACTACTTGATAACTTTAGTTACTTTACAAATTCATATTTTCGCACACAAAACATATGAAAAAGTACATTTCACCGATCAGTTGATATCAAACTAATAAGCGGCTGTTTTGATAAATGATTCATTGTTCAGTTTTCATGAGAAAATCCAAAACTACTAATAATACTGTGATGTTTGTTAATAACGTCGAGCTTTGGACTGTCGGTCGGACACAGCGACACGGTGAAGGCGTCGCTTTGGGCTCTGGGTCGTCGTGACGCCGTTTCTCAAGTTTTCCAAACCGATCGATCGATCGATCGATGGAGAAAAGAATCGGCAATCAGCAACATTTTCACTGCAGGACTTTTACTGCAGCAGAGTGTGTGTGTTAGTACTTTTACTGCAGCAGAGTGTGTGTGTTAGTACTTTTACTGCAGCAGAGTGTGTGTGTTAGTACTTTTACTGCAGCAGAGTGTGTGTACAGTGTGTGTGTTAGTACTTTTACTGCAGCAGAGTGTGTGTACAGTGTGTGTGTTAGTACTTTTACTGCAGCAGAGTGTGTGTACAGAGTGTGTGTTAGTACTTTTACTGCAGTAACGGACCTGGGTACTTCCTGCCACACTGCTCGTGGAGATGTATCTGTAGAAAAGTGAGCTGTTATGATTTTATTCACCACTGAAGTTCATTCTTTACTTTGGAGATAAAACAATCCCAAACTCAAGGTCTCCTTACTAGCTTTTTCCAGAGCTTTTGTTTTTACTGTTATTCATTATTTCATATTATTTTCATTGGCAGATCAGCTCGGTGCAGACAATTCGACCGATTCGTCTGGCGGTCGAGTGCCTGAAAAGCCTAAATGTTTCGGATGAAAGCTTTTCTGTCTGGTCGACCACAGAGAGTCTCTGTCGGTGGGACGGCGTCTGATTGGTGCACAGCTGATGAATTCATTAGTGTACGCTGAGAATAGTACGGGGTTTATGTGTGTTCGTGCGGATGACGTCGGCCTCGGTTCAGAAAACAGACCCCTTTAGTGAAGCCGAGTATTTGACTCAAACACAAAGTCTGGTGCAAACGTAGCAGTGATGTCGCTAAAACTAAAGAAATGATTATCTGTAACAAGCCTGATTATTGTAACGGGACAAATGTCTCCAATCAGAACGAAGCTTTATTGGTTTCTGCGCAGTTCATGTTTACGCGTCTGCGTGCGGCCTGCTCGGATGTATATTTGACGGCGATGGATGACATGTACACGTTACTGCACAATCTGTAGTTTAAACTGTCGTATAAAATCATTTGTGGATGTTTTTGAGAAGCCTTTCATGCTCCGAGCCGTTATTTAAACTCTTTTCAATCATCTGTTTTATTCTGTTCTCGTTTTAAAATGGTTTTGTTGCTTCTTATGTGTTTTATTTTATATTGTCTTTTATCTCTGTCATTGGTTTTATTATTTCTCGTGTGCATTAGTCTCCGGTTGTCTTATTCTCACCCGTAAGTTTGATGTGATTTGATCCCAAACGCAATCTGCATTTTGAAAGATATAGTTCGCTAACTGTTCGGGGGAAATCCTCTTCTCCTCCTTCGCGCCGAGAGTCAGGCGTTCAGATCGACGCCGCTCTCGTGTCTGTTCGCTGCAGGCAGCAGCTGGTTAGCTTAGCTTAGCACAAAGACTGGAAACGGGGGGAAACAGCTAGCCTTGTTACCTTCTGTCTGAAGGTAACAAACTCCACCTACCAGCACCTCTAACGCTCACTGACTGACACGTCATATGGAGTTTGTTTGATCTGTACAAAACTAACTACTATTCCTTTAACCTAAAGAAACTGCTCCACTGTATTTTATTTCATGTTTTAATGTGTTGTACTGACTTTTAGGTATTTCATTTGTTCTTGTTTTGCTAGCGTACTGTGCTTTATATGGTTTTTTGCCACGTAGCAGCAGTCGGTCCATCGCACTATTGGACGGACTGCGATGAGACGTGCTTCATCGTTCATGCTCCCCTCAGGATGAACTGTAATAACTCTGCTGATCCTCTGACTTTCCATCTAGCGCCACCATCAGGTCGACATGTTAACGCGTCCGACACTTTGGTTTCTGACCTGCAGAGCTGCTGACGCTCCCATCAGCCTCAGCTGCACTCTGTGTTTACTGCTGACTAGCTAATGTTAGCATGCTAACACGCTAAACTAAGTAGGTGAACATTACACCTGCTGAACATCAGCATGTTAGCATGTAGCTCAAAGCTCCACTGTGCCTCGCAGAGCTGCTGCAGACTTTCGTTGTTGTTAGCATATTTGCTCGATATGTTACATGTTGTCGTTTTCTGTTTTGGTGAACTAAAGACAATTTTCCACTGGTGGACAATAAAGTTGCATTCTGTTCTTCAGAATCAGAAATACTTCATTGATCCCCGAAGGGAAACTCTTTCGTTACAGCAGCTCGCCTTTACGTCAGCGCACACAGGAACAGAAGCACTAAGCAAAAAATACAATCCACTATAATACAGGTCAGATTAATTAAGTACCAAGTGGGTATAAGTATAAAATTTAAAGAAGTGTAAAGTACCAAAGTGGATTTACCGGTTGATGATAAGTATGTACGGTATAATAATACAATGTAATAATATAAGTAATAAGTAATACTGCGATAATGAGTAGTGTCAAGTTAAGTGTAGCTTATTAAGATGATTATGAGATGGAGGATGTTGCACAGCTGTAATAGAGGTATGAATAAATATCAATAAACAGGGAATTTTAAACTGAAAACAGAGAATATTGCAGAGATGTTAATGCTCAATGTCCAGTTTAGTGACTTCGGGTCATACAGACTGACACTTAGAGGGAGGAGTTAAAGAGTCTGATGGCCACAGGCAGGAATGACTTCCTGTGGCGCTCTGTGGTGCATTGTGGGGGGATGAGTCTTCAGCTGAAGGCGCTCCTTTGTTTGACCAGCGCGTCATGGAGCGGGTGGGAGACGCTGTCCAAGATGGCGTGTAGTTTGGCCAGCGTCCTCCTCTCTGACACCACCGCCAGAGAGTCCAGCTCCACCCCCACAATGTCACTGGCCTTGCGGATCAGTTTATTGAGTCTGTTGGCGTCCGCTACCCTCAGTCTGCTGCCCTCAGCCTGCTGCCCTCAGCCTTCTGCCCTCAGTCTGCTGCCCTCAGCCTGCTACCCTCAGCCTTCTGCCCTCAGCCTGCTGCCCTCAGCCTGCTACCCTCAGCCTGCTGCCCTCAGTCTGCTGCCCCAGCATGCAACAGCATACAGGATAGCACCGGCCACCACAGACTCATAAAACATTTTCAGCATCGTCCGGCAGATGTTGAAGGACCTCAGCCTCATCAGGAAACAGAGGCTGCTCTGGCCCTTCCTGTAAACAGCCTGAGTGTTCTTGGTCCAGTCCAGTTTATTGTCCATGTGGTCTCCCAGGTACTTGTAGTCCTCCACAATGTCCACACTGACCCCCTGGATGGATCACTTGGCCCTCCGTAGATCCACAACCAGCTCCTTAGACTTTGTGGCATTGAGCCCAGCTCGAGGATGTGTGGAAAAGGAATTCAAGATACTTTAATTTGAATAAATTCATTAAAAAGTAGCTTCTGGGAAGCACTTGGACAAACATTCAAACGTTTGGCTTCAGCCGTCAGTTTGCATCTCGCTCTGGACGTCTCTCTCTCTCTCTCTCTCTCTCTCGCCGCCTGTAACGGACGCTGAAGCCTCTAGAGGGCGCCAACAGAACTGTAGACTGTTGTTACACACTGGTAATAAATGCGTGTGTGGGTCAAAGTACAGAGTTACCATTCTGTGTAATGCAACAGCGTAGGTTTGGTATTCCTGCAGTTTACAATGAAGCCCCCGTCATCTGCTGTCTGTCCCCCCCCAACCCCCGGCCCACACCGACCGACATCAAACACTCCTTTGATACGGGATGGCCTTTATGTGTGTGTGTGTGTGTGTGTGGGGGTGGATGGGGAGGGGGGGGGGTTGAAGGCGTTTCCATACCATATAAGTAAAGCCCCCCCCCCCATAATTTATTCTGGTGTAAAATCTGAGGTGGATTCAGGTTAGAAAGCCACAGGGGACGTGCATTTGAGCTTTTAATGTTACACTGTACAAACTCCACATGGGAGTTACATTAGAGCGCCGTTACACAGACGCTGCAGACGTAAAAAGTGCAGTAAAAGCATTAGAAACTCTCCTGCGGTGAGTCCCTGAGGGAGCGTTTAGGGTTATTTCGGCCGAGGGAAGGTGAATTTGACGCTAAACTGAATATTTTGATGGTGAGCGAAGACTTCTGGGATGAAGTGGGATGTGCCTTCGTGAAGTATCGCGCCTTTTTTTCATTTTACCGAATAAAAGTCCACCAAACATCCGAACGAGATGCAGAAAAGTGTGTGTGTGTGTGTGTGTGCAGCTGACCTTTTCCACTCATGGATTTTCAGCCACATGTTAAAGTTGTTTTAATAATTTAAAGTTACTGTTTCGTCTCTCGGTGTGTGTGTGTGTGTGTGTGTGTGTGAAAGCAGTTGCACGTCTGTAAACGTGAAAAGCTGCATGCGAACGTGAAAGCCGCAGACAAAGACAGAGCTGCTTTTGTTCTTCCATGACAGAAAAGGCCTCTGCAGCTCCTGAAATGGCGGCCGGAGAAACAGGCGGAGCGGGAGGACGGAAAGCCCGGAGCGGAGCCGGAGCTCAGGCCGGATCTGGAGTCTGATCTGGTTTCAGGTTTTTCCGCTTTGGTCGAATTGCTGCTGAGTTTTAGTGAAATCAGAAAGAATGAAAGCGCCTCACGGATGAATCCCGCCGCGACGACGCCACGCTGAGTCGACGCCCGCGAGAGAAATCACAACGCACACCACAACTGCTGCTATTATTATTATTATTATTAACAGTAAACATTATAATCAGTGGCATCAGGCTGCGTGCTGTGTGAAATGATGCTCCTTTAAACGGGAAACTGAATGTTTCTAGCTAAATTTAATTTTGTGTGCATCAATTCAACTTGTTCGTCGTTTCCTTCTGTTTCGTCTACAGCCAGATTTCTGTTTGAATCTTAATGATTCTGATGGCGTCACCTGCGGCTCAAACTATATATTTTTTACCCTCCACAAAAAATAAGATGTGATTTGTTTTTGGGGTTCATGTATGCGGCTGGTTTCCTTTTGATCACCGCCCGGAGGTCAGAGGTCGCTTTAAAAAAAAAAGAAGAAGAAGGAGGAGGAGGAGGAGGAATAACTCAACATTTGGGGAAATCCTCTTCTCCTCCTTCGCGCTGAGAGTCAGACGTTCAGATCGACGCCGCTCTCGTGTCTGTACGGTAAATCCGAAGCTACAGCTGGTTAGCTTAGCTTAGCATAAAGACTGGAAACGGGGGGAAACAGCTAGCCCGGCTCTCTCGTTTGTTTAATCCGCATTTCCTGTAGTGTTTTTGTCACCGTGACGTTGCCAGGCAACCGGCAGAGATTATTTTAACCTTTGGAAAGAGACTGGCTGTTTCCCCCCTGTTTCCAGTACTTATGCTAAGCTAAGCTAAGTGGCTGCCGGCTGTAGCCTTATACTGAACAAACAAGACATGAGAGCGGCGTCAATCTGAACATCTGACTCTCAGCAAGAAAGCAAACGAGCGGATTTCCCAAAATGCCAAACTATTCCTTTATGTCCGCAGAGCTGGCTGCCGCACGGCTGCCCTCTGATGCTGCGTCGCGGCGGCGGCGTCAGGACCAAACTGTCCCCCGTGAGCCCAGACAGTGCCGCAGGTGATCGCCCTGCAGGTTATAATGGGCTTCAGAACCGGAGGTACACGTGGATCTTTTCGGCTCGTGTTTATTCACGACCTCTTGTCGCAGTTTATTACGGTCGATGGGTTCAACCCAAGAGCGATCTCTCTCTCTCAGATCGTTTCATTTGAAGAGTTGAAAAGGTAAAAAGTATGTTTCATAAATGAAAAGCAAACATGAGAGTTTGATCCTCAAGATTTAACTTGCAACCCCTAAAAGGGGCCCCGGCCCCCCAGGTTGGGAACCATTGAACCAAACAGCTGTTTAGGGCCCCCAACATGAAGTCACTGACAAACTGAAATTATGAACTCACTTTAAGTTCCTTAAGTAAAAGTATAAATATATAAAATACTGTCGTAGTGGATTGTGTGCTATGAATATATTACATACTATTACAATACTCCAAGTAAAAGTCCTGAATTCAAAATGGTACATGAGTAAAAGTACACATGATACAGAGCGTCTCCTTTCACGGCGTTATATTATTATAGAATATCATATTATTCTGCTTTCACCACTAAGAAATACACGTCAGATCATTTCAGTGTTGCAGTTCGTCAGCGTGGAGCCAGTTTCTGGTACTTTGTGTACTGCTGGGGGTATTAGTAGGAAAATACTGCATCATGTCATGTGTTTTATTTATGAGAAAGGTAACTGTCAGATAAATGTAGCGGAGTAAAAGTATAAAGATAAAGTGGAAATACTCGAGTAAAGTACAAGTAACTCCAAATTGTCCTGAAGTACGGCACTCGAGTAAATGTACCACATTCCACCGACCGGTCGCGCCGAGTGGGAAGTTTTATTTTTGGTTTGGAGGATATTTTAAGAGACATTTTGTCAGATATTTCGGGATCTTGATATAATATTAAAACAGCACATGAAAAAGTCAGATTCAGTCTGAGACGACGAGAGGCAGATTCCTTGTAGAGAGAAATGGTTTCTACTGCGCTTCCCATAAGAGTGATGCAGAACGTGAGCGGCTGAAGTTTTGCCAGATTCATTTTTGTTTTATTTGAATACAATTTTCATATATTTTTAATTTTGGGGTAGTGGTGGGGATAATAAAATGTTCTCTAAGGTCTCAGTGTGCTTTGGTTTTAGTGCTCGTCGGAGCGGCTTAACGGCGTCTGAATCCACCCGTCTGACGGCCGGACAGTTTTAGCACAACCAGGGCCGCTTTAACAACCGAGTTCAACACCACGAACGTCTTCACAGAGAGACAGATGCGCTCCGTTATCTCCGGATTTACATGTTATCGCATCTCTGTGACTTTTCCCTCCACCTCCTAGCGTGACATTCAGGCAGACACAGACAGAAACACACTGACTGCACACGTGGTACGACAACGCTTTGTGCGGTTCACTCTGTTTGAAGCATACTGAGGCCTTCAGGGCCACAAAAAGCCTCTGTTTGAGGAAATGAAAGCTGCTTGTGATCAACCTGCAACTGCAAACCCCCCCCCCCCAAAACATTTCACATCTGTCCAGAAGGAGACCTTTCATATTGTTTATGTGTTTATCTGCAACTAAATTCATTCACGTCAGACCCCGAGTCAGTTTTATCTTATGTGAACTTTGTGAAAACCGGTTTCCGAAGACTTTCTTTTGCAGAATCATGTTTTGTGCAGTTAAAGTCAGATGCAGCTTCGTTTGCTGGAAGAAGTACCCAGATCCTGCCCTTAAATAACCTTTGTTGGAAGTAAAAACACAAAACTTTACTTCAGTAAAGGTGAACCGGTGAGATAAAGTAAAATGTCTGATACTTTCAGAGCGGCTCTGCTGGTACTGGCAGAGGAAAAGCTCCGATGTACTACGTCACACCGTTGTTACTCTTAGGGGAAAACCTTCACTTTTGGGAATTTCCCTGCTTACAAATAAGTGAAAGAAGAAACGAAAAATCAAAAGAAAGACAGAAAGAAAATAAAGATAATGTTGAATATAAAATCCGAATCTACAGATGAACCATTAACTTCAGCACATGTAGTGACGGAAAAAGTGCCACATTTCTGACTGAAATTTGGTGCAGGAAAAGTAGAAAGTCTCCAGAAATGGAATAATTCAAGTGCCAGGAACCTGAACGTGTCCCTTCGCAGTACTCGAGTAAACGCACCTACGACTGTTTGCAAAAAAACAGGAAGGTTTCGAATCTCCTTGAAGTTTGAACTGAGGCTCTGACAAACATGAAGAGACACGACGATCCATCTATCACTGTCAGGTTTTCCTCACGGAGAAAGAACAACACACACACACACACACACACACACACGCCCTCCTTCATTATAGCCAGTAAGTCTGCGTTTCTAAAAATAAAGGGCTCGCCCTCTGAGACTCCGGGGAAGCAGAGTCACTCCCTGCTGGAGGCTTTTTGGTGGCTGGAGGTTTGAGACGTTTCCCCTCAGACCATACATGGAGTCCTGACTGCAGCAGCAGGAGGAGGAGGAGATGATGATGAAGGGCGAGGAGTCCTGAGAAATACACAAACATTAACACAACAGCAAATCAAGTAGCTGCTGTGTTCATAAGTCTGTAAAAAAACAAATTTTCTTAAAACATCTGAAAAAATATTGGATTTGTAAAGATTCTTTTTGATATGCGGAGATTGTTTTTCAGATTTTAAATTTTCTTGATTTTTTTTTTTAAAGATGCTGAGCCTGTGGTTCGAGTCCGGCCGGAGACGTCTGGGACATGTCATCCCTCCGCTGTCTCTGCCCTCTCATTCACCCCCCCCCCAAAAAACAAACATATTACAGGATAAATCTGCTGATAAATGTTTTTCTTCTTGTCAATAAAGCTCACGTTCAGACTCAAACAGCAGTGAACGTCTCTGCTAACGAGTGTGTGTGTGTGTGTGTGTGCGTATCACAGCCTCCACTGTCGTCCAGAAACTATTAAAAACACATCAGTGACATGTTCCTTCATCACCACGAACACACACACACACCGTCCTGCTGCCCCAAACACTCACTACAGCACCACATGTGGATTCATCCGCCGCTGGAAATAGTCCCCGACAAACGCACAAATTACTGAGCCTGAAACTAAAAAGGTGTGTGAGTTTTTACGTCTTCGGTAGGAACCAATGGGCTCGGAGCTGACAGGAAGTCAGAGAGACGCACTGACACACTGATGGTCTGGCTCTGCACATGAGATTTGTTGACTGTAAGAAAAATGTAGAACAACACCAGACCGATCCCGTCGTACACGTACAAACACAGGAAACAGCGTGTTTACAAAGCTGACACGCTGTAAAAAACCGGATATTCTGACGCCTGTTTCCATACAAATCAGCTTGAGTTAAGAAAAGTTACGTTGAGCACCGTCATCCGGTCAAACGTCCGGTTCAACCAACACGCTGGTCAATGACAAAAGCTCCCGAGAAGTGACTGACTGATTAGAAATCATCCTGCTCCCCAGAGGATGAATCCTAACGGCGCTCGTCTGGCGCCACCATCAGGCCGACATGATATAATCTAAAGGTCCGGTGTGAAATCTGCTGAACACAGTCTCAGTCTTTATGTTTTGGACACTCTCTTGTAGCCGGGTGTGCCGGGTTTCGGGGTCCCTGCAGCTCGCTCGGTGTTATGGCCTCAGTTTGTTCGACAATTTCCGAACAGACAACCGTACGATCACGCCCACTTTATGCAGCGATCGCTCAGCTGTGTGAGGAAGGTTTCAGCCTCTTTCTTCTCTTCTCCACGCAACTGTTTCTGTCACTTTTCAGGCGAACAGCGAACCAGGAGAGACTGTCTGAAAAGGCGCTCTGTTTTTCACATTTGTACGTTTCACAGCGTCGAGACCGCAAAGACGCGGCGTTGCTGGAGACGGAGGATGTGACAGCGGGCTTTTCAGCCCACCTTCCAGCGTGGACGCCCAGAACAGAAAGGGAAACACTGCAGACTGCAGACGTGGTCACACTGAGTGTGGTAGTTTGTTTGTTTGAAGCAGACTGAGGCCTTTACTGTTCTTCGTCACAGGTTACGGCTCTAATTACAGGAATAAGAAAGGAACTGACGTCTACTTTAAAAAGAAAAATCAGTGTTTGTTAAACTGCTCGTGTCCACACTAATCCTCATGGCCGCTCAGGTTCACCTCGTGACGCCTCGGAGGGGGGGGGGCAGCCACGGGTTGGGAACCACTGTGCTAGAGATTAAAGTGATTTAAAGTTTAAATTCAAAGCTCAAATAAGAAGACGCTGAAAATGATCTTTACCAGGAAACACACAAGCCACAGGAAACACAAAGACCAACAGACGAAATGTCAGTTTGATGAGATAAGAGCCACTTTCACGTATAATGAACGGACATGTCAGTGCAGTATTTGCTAAAGGCCTGCTCCAGTGCCATCGGGACATTTTCTTGACTCTAGTGTAGTGCTCTGCCTCAATACTGAGGCTTGTTCCAAGTTACTGACGCTCATTTCTTGTGAAAAACGAGGGAACTGCAGTTATCTCCCCTCCAGTGAGGTAAAATATGAACACACACATGTTCCAGCAGCAGCAGCAGCGGGACTGCGTTCAGCGTCTTCCTGTTCAGGATAAAAAACAAATATTTGCCGTTCGTTGGCTTCGGGGCGGAAATGTGAAGAATGAGGAAGTGCTGGTGTGTTTGTGCGGAGCGAGGCGAGCTGCAGGAGATGGCCTGCAGGCTGGCCGAGATCACTCTGCACGCTTCCTGTTTTTCTCCGCAGCTTTCAATCTGAAAACAGAAACATGAAATCCCCCCCGTGGCTGCTGAAGCCTGACTGCGAATCAGCGCAGTGAAAGTGACGACGGACACGAACTGACTGATGATCTGATTCAGCTCTAAAAATACAGCTGCACATACATTATTGCATATTTCTATGATAGGAAAGAGCTTTTACTAACAATACACTAGTCCAAAGTCCTGCTAGCGTCCCCTACAGGCCGCAGCGCTCATTACAGCACAACGCAACATCATTTATCCATTGTGAACAGTAGTGGAGCTAACGCGAGCCTACAGGCATGCTAGCAGCTGTGTGCAGCTATACTGAACGCTAACGACAGCATGGCAACAAGCTCTCAATGACGCCGACGCGCCGATGTTGATTTATTTATCTATTTAACAGGGAGCACACAGACGAAGCTTGTTACACAAGAAAGGGTTCATCCTCTGAAAAGCAGGAATGGGATTAAAGTCATTACACAGCACAGGTTTGCACAATAAAATGCATGTATACACGCATATACACGCAAAAAGTATGTACAATATCAGTGTAAAATGCATATTATAGTGCAAAAGCTTGAGGTAGTAGTGCGGAGAGTTCCATGCAAACTTCACAGATGCAGTGCAAAGATCAATATAACACGCAGAGGACGTCGTGGATTAAATGACCAACGCCTCTTTAGATTTTGGTGTTTCTTGTGTAAAGTTTGTGCGAAGTGCGGCGCTGGAGAAAACGTCAGAGTGGGCCCCCGAAAAATCCTTCAGACAATTCATTTCATTTAGTGCAAACGTCTCCCGTTTTAACACGACCTGAGTGCATCGAGAGGAAGAAACTGCTGCTGCTGCAGCTCGACCTCGCTGGGCTCGTCAATCGATACCACCTCCTTCCTCCATGTCTGACTCCTACACACACACACACATACACACACACACACACACACACACACACACACACACACACTCCAGGAAGGGAGGGGGTGGCTGTGGGGTAATTTGAGATGCAGTCTCATAAAGCAGCAGACTGAAAACCACTGATTGTTTCTTCTGGGTCCTAATGTCCGTCACACACACACACACACACACACACACACAAAACACACACAAAAACCCCCCCTTTAACCTTCAGGTCTCACCTTTATTTCTTTCTCCTGCACTTCCGTGATCCGCGAGAGCTCACAGGAACACTCGTGACCTCTGACCTCTGGCGTCCTTCCAGTGTCAGTGATCTCACATTAAAGGCAGGGAAGGGATCTGGAGACCAGAACAGCTTTGACAAAGTGAATCCTGCGAGCACAACGTGAACAAGTGAGCTCGGAGGCGACCTGTCTCCTAGACATGACATTCACATCGGCCTGTTTAGCTACTTCTTGTATTACTTGTAAGTCGGATGTGGTCGGGGTGGAGTCCTGCGTGCGGTTCGGTTTAGACTACGAAAACACCTTGGTTAAGGTTAGTGAAGGATCAGGGTTTCGGTTAAATGTTAACAAAGTACAAGAGTCACTGATCAAGTCACTGTTTTTCCCACTCTTTCAATTTTTAACCAAGGCCACCATCTTTCCCCAACCGTAACCAAGTGATGCGGAGTCCCACAGGGGTCGGTACTGGGCCCTAAACATTTCATTTATTTATAGTTTTTTGTAAAGTGTGTAGCAAGTTCTGGAGATGATTTTAAAAATACTTTTGGATGATATTGAAACTAAACTTTAAATGCGGTTTGACGCAAATAAATAATCATTAAATTTGAATAAAACCAAACTCCAAAATCTTTTTTTTTGGGGGGGATCTAAAAAAAAAGGAGGATGAAGTCATAATATATCGATAGATGGAGTTAATCCTGAAAGGGTCGTCTTGGAAACCTCACACAGTTTATATAAAGTCAAAATTGCCCAAAATGTTGGACACTTGGACACTTCTCACTTATTTTCGTCACTGCGTGGAGGTGTGGGGCAACACAGCGACTGTAAATCCACTGTATCTGAACGAGGTGGATTCAAACTAACTAAAAAAAAAGTTATGTTTAGAGCCAAAAACAGGCAATTGAAAATTTTGATTTTAAAACTCAGCAGGACGTTAAAACAGACGCATGTTTCAGAGGAATAACTTCAAATGTTGTTTGTTTTTTTTTGTTACTATTATTCAATTTAAGAACCAAATAATTAATAACCATTAACGGATCTGTTTCTTCTCCCTGCTCCTTGTGTTTTATGTTGCGTCAGATTGTAACTTACTAAAAAATACAAATAATAACTAAATCATGCTTTAGTTGCTACGAGTAGAACTAATGAAATATGTTGTTTAGCGTCTTTTTGCAGACGTGCTATCTAACATTTGCTGCTTATGTTGATAAGCAACGTGATTCAGGGGACATCGCGTTTCTTTGCAAATTAGTGTTATATAAACATAATTTCAAGTAGACAGCGTTTGGGAGGAAAGAGGCAGATGGGCGCTACAATAAAATCACAGATTGTGTGTCTGAGTTCCCCGCTTTTATTCTGAAATTCCATCACATTTCCATAATTTCAGGCCGTTAATAACCACCGCGAGAACAACGAAGCAACGTTTACGACGGATACGACTGCGAAAAGCTCCATTCAAGCTGAAGTAAATATGAATTCCTTATTGGAAACGTTACGCTTCATATATGTTGAAAGGTATTATATATCATGTTTCTGCATGTTCAGCTAATTAATTGTCAGTGCGCGCAGTTGAACATTGTCTCCATTTTGTCTCCACAAAATTCGCACCAAATTACAGATTTCTTTCCACAAAACTTGTGTAACTATGTGTGAAAGCGTGATATCAGTTTGATGTTTGAGCGTCCAACAGAGGTTTGACAGAAACATCTGATTCTGAAGTAACCTGAGGACAGTCGAGCTGGATCCCAACAGACCAGCATTATAATACTTGGTACATTATAATATTTGGTAAAAGTTTTGTGACTCAGACAGACAAACAAAGCCGTGGATATGTTAGTTTGAGGCCTGAAATGGTTTGTAAAGTCAAAGCTGGTGGTTCGAGCTGAGATCCGTTTGCGGGGTTTCAGATGGGGAACTTTGTGAGAGCGTTCAGCCGGAAACCCCCTCTGCACACGGGGCAGGTTCCTGCTGGTTTCTGATGCACCTGAAACTGTGATCCCATCCGCCCGTCAATAACCTGATAACCTGGAAGTTTCTTTGTGTTTTCACCGCAGCCGAAGGATTACACGCTCATCTGTTCGTCACTCTGCACCCTAAAACCGCTCTGAATAAAATGGAAGCTGATGATCTGATGGTTTCCTCTCTATCTCTGCTGTGCCACACTGCCGCAGCGTGTTGTAGTCTTATGTGGGGTGGGCCGAATAACTAACCAATAAGAAAATTATGTGTTTTCCTGCTTAAAAGCGTCCTCCGGCAATTTAGGATTCACAAGAGTCACGAGAGACAGGTTAAAACAAAATAAAAATGGTTCAAATCTGAGCAGCAGATGCAGATATAAAAAACCCCACTACATTTCCCATAATGCAACTGGGCCGTTTCTCTCAGAGCACATAAACAGTCACGTCTTCCAAACTCCACACCTCCGGTTTGTAACGCAGACCGTATACGTTAGACGTTCACAGTCTCTCCTCATACAACTGAGGCTGAGTAAACTGATCTGAGGGCCGCTCCTCTCATTTTTGTATTTTATGAACAGGTCTGCAGCCTGGGTGAACCAGCACCAAAAAGGTCACATGTTTGACCCCCCGCCTCCTCCTCAG
Organism: Siniperca chuatsi; assembly: GCF_020085105.1. Lineage (NCBI taxonomy): Eukaryota > Metazoa > Chordata > Actinopteri > Centrarchiformes > Sinipercidae > Siniperca > Siniperca chuatsi. The sequence continues at coordinate 2,016,879 of NC_058054.1, forward strand.
TTTCCACGCTGTGTGTCAGCTGGACGCGGAGAAATGAAAAGTGAATCTGCAGCTCGTCAGTTTCAGTCTGCGGCGGCGAGACAGCACAGACTCTCTGCTGCTGATCGGAGGTCAGATTTCCTTGTTTCCTGTCTGACGTGATTAAGTTTCAGGAGCAAAATGAGACGCTGGTATATTTCTGTCTCTTCTATCGTGCCCTCTGATCAAAGTAACAAAGATCAACTGTGTTGAAATCCCCCTCCATGTTTGTTTGTAGTCAGTTTAACCCACGGTTAGGTTAGTTCACTGCTAACAGAGCCAGAAGCATAGGAGACTCCTGAGGGACCTCTGTGATGTGCAAAGGAAAGGTCACATGGACAGATGAAAACCAAAGGCTAACCATACCATAAGCTACTTTCAGCTAGCCTCGCTAACCTGGCATTTACATCAACACCAACTACTTTCCACGGCAAGGGGAAAGTTAGCGTAACATTTACCAATGTGAAACCAGTGGTGGCAGAAGCACACAGATCCTCTACTTCAGTAAAAGTACACAAGTATTATCAGCTAAATTGACTTAAGTATTAAAAGTAAAAGTACTCGTTCTGCACAAATCCTTGTGACTGAGAGAATAAATAACATTATTAATACTGATGCATCAGTGTGAGAGCAGCATTTTACTGTTTTAGTAAAATGTTTTACTAGTTTTAACTACTTTATATACAGTTAGCTAATTTAACCAATTTATATAGTTTGCAGGTTTTAACTACTTTATATAGTCTAGTTTTAACTACTTTATTTACAGTTAGCTAGTTTTAACTACTTTATATACAGTTAGCTAATTTAACCAATTTATATAGTTAGCTAGTTTTAACTGCTTTATGTAGTGTAGTTTTAACTACTTTATATACAGTTAGCTAATTTAACCAATTTATATAGTTAGCTAGTTTTAACTGCTTTATGTAGTGTAGTTTTAACTACTTTAGCTAATTTAACCAATTTATATAGTTAGCTAGCTTGAACTACTTTATATACAGTTAGCTAATTTAACCAATTTATATAGTTTGCTGGTTTTAACTACTTTATATACAGTTAGCTAATTTAACCAATTTATATAGTTAGCTAGTTTTAACTGCTTTATGTAGTGTAGTTTTAACTACTTTAGCTAATTTAACCAATTTATATAGTTAGCTAGCTTGAACTACTTTATATACAGTTAGCTAATTTAACCAATTTATATAGTTTGCTGGTTTTAACTACTTTATATGCAGTTAGCTGGTTTTAACTACTTTATATACAGTTAGCTAATTTAACCAATTTATATAGTTAGCTAGTTTTAACTGCTTTATATACAGTTAGCTAGATTTAACTGCTTTATATACAGTTAGCTAGATTTAACTACTTTATATACAGTTAGCTAGTTTAACCAATTTATACAGTTAGCTAGCTTTAAGTACTTTATATACAGTTAGCTAGTTTAGTCCAGTGGTTCCCAACCTAGGGGTCGGGCCCCTCATCAAAGGGTCACCAGATAAATCTGAGGGGTCGTGAGATGATTAATGGGAGAGGAAAGAAGAAGAAACAAAGTTCTGATAAACAAATCTGTTTTCAGCTTTTGGACTTTTCTCTAATCTCTGATTTTTATATTGGATCATTTGAACAGTTTGTGAAATGAAACCATGTGAGACGTTCGGAGGAGAAATGTCTCTCTGGTGGGACTGACAACAACTCATCTGAAACATGACAGGGATGCACAACTAAACAGGTCACAAGCAAAAAAGGTTGGGAAGACAATGTGATCATTTGTTTTTTAGTGTAAAATCTTACTCTGAAAAGTAACTAGTAACTAAAGCTGTCAAATACATGTAGTGGAGTAAAAGTACAATATTTCTCTCTGAAGTGTTGCAGAATAGAAATATAAAGTAGCCTAAAATGGAAATAATCAAGTACAGTGCTTGAGTAAATGCACTCAGTTGCAGTCCACCTGTGTGTAAAAACAATGCTTAGGGGAGAACCAACCCGGGGCTAAATAAATACTAGCTACCTTTCACCGAAATGTCACCTTTATAAATACTTAAGCACTTAGCCTTTCATTTCTGTATTACAGTTCTGCTTTCAGTAAACTTTAACCCACTCTGCTCAAAAAGCCTCGCTGGAGAAGCACCAGACGATGAAGGCACAGCGCAGAACACAGTGTAGAAAGAAGATTAGTAAAAAAAAAACATCGTGACAATAATTTCTTGCTGAAATTAAACATTTTAAAGAGGAACTCCACACCAATTATTTTGTTGTGCTGTACACATAATCACATAGATACTTGTTGGCATGTGATGTTTATACAAGTGATTTTTTTCCCCAACAAAACACATATTGTGTGTAAAAATCAGCTTGTATGTGTCTGTTACACCCCCCACCTCTGAAGTCTGTTACGTATGTTGACCCCCCTGACACTGGCTAACTAGCTGTCACACAGAGCTGCTGGTAGCGTCAGCATTAGCCCGATAAGTGCCGTGTCGTACACGAAGGAGATTTATTCCTCCGCGGTGGCAGCAAACAACACAAGAGCTGATAACTGAGCTGCATTCGGAGCTTAACGAGACAGTGACTCTCTCTAAGGGACATAAATGCTCTTCTAGTGACGGTCAAAGCTCCAGCCGACGTCCCTGGCTTTCTGGCAGAGGCACAGAGAGTCTGACATGCCGGCTGCTCGTGGCTGGTTAGCTGGTACCAGCAGCACTGGAGGGTGCAGTTACCCTTTCACCATTTCATAGAACAGCACTAAGTTGTACAGCTAAATGTGATCACAGTGTAGACTAGATTGCTAGTGCTAGAGCTTGGCAACCTTCACCTTGAATATCAGAAATCAGAAATCCTTTATTGATCCCCGAAGGGAAACTCTTTGTTACAGCAGCTCGTCTTTACGTCAGTGCACACAGGAGAAAGTACTAGCAAATGATATGATACACTATAAACACTATAAAACAGGTCAGAAAATAAATGAAGTACCAGGTGGGTATAAGTATAAGATAAAATAAGTGTGAAGTACCAATATTAAGATATTGCACAGCAGTAATGGAGGTATGAATAATATCAATGTCAATAAATAGGAAAAACTAACAGGAAAACTAAATATTGCACAGTTATTCAAGTACTGCAGAGATGTTAATGATCAATGTCCAGTTTAGTGACTTCGGGTCAAACAGACTGACACTTAGAGGGAGGAGTTAAAGAGTCTGACGGCCACAGGCAGGAATGACTTCCTGTGGCGCTCTGTGGTGCATTGTGGGGGGACGAGTCTTCCGCTGAAGGCGCTCCTTTGTTTGACCAGCGCGTCATGGAGCGGGTGGGAGACGCCGTCCAAGATGGCGTGTAGTTTACCCAGCGTCCTCCTCTCTGACTATGGTAGTGATCTCCCAAGACTCCCCAGAAGTATCACTACTGCTCATGGTTACGTTCAGTTAAAACGCCTTGAGCTCTGATGTAGGACAGAGGTTGAACTTTTGACCTGAGCTACGACTGAGGTGTGTACATATTTCTTCCTTTTAAGAGACAGCTAACAGCCAATCAGAGAGCAGGATTTTCTGAGCCTGTAGTCCTGCACACAACCAGCCTGACAAAGAGTCCCATCAATAAAGAGCCTCCCAGTCGGACACACACAGGAAGCTACTTTACGTTAAAGGGTCATTACACTGTTAGACGCGGACTTTAAAACATGCATCAGTTCAAATACAAAGTTTGCTTTAACTGAAGCACAAAGACAAGCTATCAAATCTGCAGTTAAAGTCTTCAGCCTGCAGTCATTAGTCCGACCAGACAACCAGCGTGCGAGTTACACTCACTGACGCGACGGGAAAGACGCTGCGCGGGTAAAAGCAAATCACCAGGCTCGTTTACACGTCAAACGCACATGATTCAGTAGCTGCTGAACAAAGAGGGAGCAGGCAGGCAGGCAGGCGTGACGGAGGCGGGTGTCTCTGAACTGGGACACCGGCCTCCCGATCGTCCCCGCGGACCAGCAACAGGGAGCAGAAAGAGAAGCGGGTTAATTAGCTCGATCAGATCAGCAAATTAACCGCAGAGCTCTGATTCAACAGGAGGACGGCACCTTTACACGGAAGTCAGAGAGCAGACGGATCCCGATGAAGCCGAGGTCTCAGCAGGAGGCTCAGTGGGGGGTTTTTAAGGATACTGTCAGGGTGCCGTGACCTTTGACCCCCAGCCCTCTTATAATCAGCTGCGATGGCGGCAATCTGGCAACGATTAACGGCCTGAAGACAGCAGGTCCAGGACTTTTGGGCTGTGGAAACTTAAAATAAAGCATCATGTTTCGTACATTTGTTGTGGTCTGGCAAAGTTTTAATGTTCTGGATTTAAGGTATTTACCTCAAAACACTTAAAATTACAAATTAAATTTTATTTAGTGTGTTTCAAGTAACTCCCTTGAGCAGGTCAGAGTGGGCACAAAGTCATCCATGCATTTGATCGCCATCAGCGACTCATAACCACCTTACTAGCAAAAACATCTCCTCAAGCAAAGCAAATGCTTTTCATCGCACGCTGTGTACAAATACCTCGTCTTTCCAGTAGACGTTGTGTACGGAGAGGGAGGCTGACTGAGGGTTTCTGGGTAAAAGCAGAGACCAGTTAGTAGAGACAGCAGAGGCCTCTGGGAAACTGACTCTCCTTCACGCTCAGCAAACACTGTCGTCATCAACACAACACATCCCCGCAGTTCACCGATGTTCCTCGTGTGTCGTCGTCCTGAAGCGGGCAATAAAACTGCCTCGCTGTCACAAAAAACAGCACCATGTTTGTGTTTCTTATGCAGCACCAAGGACATAACGGCGAGGAGGCCTAAAAGTCTCTATAAGACGACTGAAGTCCTGCCCCCATGTATCGTTAGCTTCATTTTCTCCATTAACTTTTCTCAATGTGGATGTTTTTCTTTAATCTGTCTGAAAAGCTAAAACAATGATACGATCTTCTGTCCGTATTTTAAGGTAAAAAGAGAATCTACTTGCTGTAGTTTTTGAATGTAAACAAAATATTGGTTTTTATCTTGGCTAAATTACAAGTTGTTGACACTTTACCACCTAAAATAGTATCCGCTATCCATTTAGCTTGGAATATGGACAGAAAACCTGCGTCGTGTTTGAACTTTTCTGACAATTCGACGGAAAAAAATTCAGAAATTACACAGTGGTGCTGAGGCTAGTCAGAGCTAGCTTAAGGACTCATGTTATCATCGACATGTGCTAGTTAGCTTAGCTAATGCTACCAAGCTAATAAAGTTATCATTACTTCTGTTGGAAGAAATTGACTTACAGAAATTCACAATAACTTTTGCAACCACGACTTATATATATCTTATATTTTAAAATAAGAATCTTGTAAAAGGGTCTAAAATATGCTCTTGATGAGTATGTGCATTATATCATGTCAACAGACTGAGGCTAAAGCTAACAGATCCCAGTTAAAAAGTCATCATCCTCAGCAGTTGATGATCCATGTAAAAGACATGGAAATACACATTGATCTTGTATTGAGGTGTAGCGCTAGTTAGTCCTAGTAGCATTAGTAGCCTATGATAAGGAAGAACTTGTTCTAACGTAATCCTGTTTAGCTGCTAAGCTTACACGCTTGTTCGTATTTTCAAACAGTAACGTTACAAGAGAAAATGCCTTTAATGCTATCTCGTGTGACGTTGGCTGGAGTTGCTGGAATGTAAAACTTCCCAAAATCCAGTAAAGATCAGCACAGAGCCGCAAATGTTAGCCAAAACTCTGATAGCATCCAGGACCGGCTCCCAAACAGCGCTAGTCATTCATTTTTTTACGTAAAAATGCAGCTAGCTAATAAAATGCTTCTTGGCCTTGGGGGTAATGCTTGGTTACTACTGTAAGTATTAAACTAGTTAGCCGGGCATGCTAACATTTGTGGCTAATATTAGAGCACACAAACACGCTGCCAAATTGGTTGCGTTTTCTAGTAGTATTGAGTATCCAAACTCAAATCTAAAGCTTGTCAGACCTGCTGTCCCTTGTTAATCTTATGCTTAGACGACTGAGGTAACAGTCAGTTATGGTCAGTACTGGCCACGCGGCCATCAAACGGTAAATAACGAAACAGCAGATAAAAGGCACAGATTTGACGTCGTTGCTGACTACATAAAACATCCAAAGAAACGACTCACCAAGAATCATTTAGCCAGAAATGGTAATTTATTCAGATTCTCCCATCGACTGTAATTCATTTTGGCCTCATTTCACCTTGAGCGCCCTCTGCTGGTCAAGTTAGAGTAGAGCCTGTTGTGTTTTCTGACGACACTGCGGAGAGCTGCAGGGCCTCTCCGTCACAACCCAGAAGCCCCTGCTCCCTCCCTCCACCCTCCACCCGCCCGGCACGGGCACGGGCAGCAGATCGCCATGGCGACCAGCCCAGACTGCTGGTCACCACAGTGTGAGGTCAGTGTTTCCATGGCGATGGAGCAGATGAACGGTAATCCGTCCTTGTTTTTGCACTGTGGAAACAGGACGGGTGGGTGGAGGCAGAGAGAGGAGGGGAGGTGGAGTCGTGAGCATGTGTTAGCATGTGTGTGTGTCATCTCCCTCACTAAAGCTGCAGCCTCACCCCTCCTACCCCCCCCCTCCTTCCTCTCCTCGCTCTTAATAGCGAATTTGCAATCATGCACTGCAGATCAAGCAGGAACCAGCGGAAGATTAAAAGGCGCTGACGATCTGGAGCAAAAACGAGGTCACCGCAAACAGGCGGCATTTCACTGCTGCTACGTAATCAGCCGCTGCAGGAAGCTGAGGGAGCGCTGCAGCAACACAGGGCACGACAGGAAGGACAAGAAAGGACAGAGCGCTGATAGATGCATACATGCTGAGTACAGCCTCGGGGCTCTGCGGTTTCTCCACACTGACAGTGACACAGACGCACCTTTGTGTGCAGGGTTTTCATTGCTGATCATTTGTACGACAGTAATCGACACCCTGCACTTTCATTCCTGAATCACACCGTCATTTGTACTTCGGACCTCCCTTTTATTTCATTGTTTTCTGCGTTTATTTTATTACGTTTGCGTGCATTGTATTTATATCTATCTTCTTATGTATCTTGTGCATTTGGGCACAAACATTTATATGTCCTACTTTTTTTTTTTTTGTCAGGGGCTTTTACAGTCAAATACAAAATGTATTTTAGGAAAAAGAAGGGGGTGGAGGGACGTTGAGGACGAAGAAGCGATTGCAGATGATGTTGCAGTTCCCCACAGCTGCCACTAGATGAAGAGTCATATTTTACGGACATCATCTTTAATTGATGATGAGATTCATGAGCCTTGTGTGTGTGTGTGTGTGTGTGTGTGGGGTGAATAAACCACGCCGACCTCCCCTTCCAGCACTTCCTGTCCGATCAGCGTATAAACTGCACACAGAAGTGAAAGTGATCTTTTTTTTAGCGTCACTTCGCAGCTCGCTACAACACTTCTTCCACCGTGGCGAGCGGAAAAAAAACCACCTGATTAATCTGGAACGCCGCCGTCACGTGCGAGAAGAGTCGACCGTATGGTGAAGTGAAGCGCCAAAGCCCCCACGGCGTCGCAGGTTTCCTGCGTGAGAAGAAGTGAATTTAGAAAACAAGTTTCTGTTTTTGCAAACTGCAGCGGCTGCAGGTCGACACCAGCAGCGCATTCATCATCTCTGACTCCTCGTTTTTTTTCCTCCTTCTCTCCTTTAAAACTCCTCCTCCTCTTCCTCCTCCTCCTCCTCTTATTCTCCCTGGCATCTTTCAAACGGTGCAGAGGCTCCCGATTGGCTGGCTGACAGGCTTGGTGTGAGGGGGCGTGGAGCGGCAGCCAATCCCGTGCTCCCTCCGCCTCCCAGCCCCCTCTTTTTCCTTTTTTTTTGTTTTGAAACCTGCCATGAATATTCACCCCCCCTTCTCTCCCCCATATCCTCCCTGAATAAAAAAACCCTCCCCTGTGAGATTTGCCCTACCCCGCCTCCTCCTTCCTCTTCCTAATGTAGAAGAACAGCAGCCTTTTGCAACATGGAGGGACGGCAGCTTGCTTTGTGTCGCTAACACAATGGACTCCCTCCCCCCTCCCTGCCTGCCTCCCCCCTCCCTGCCTGCCTCCCCCCTCCCTATGCAGATTTTAGGTTGCAGTGCAGCCTCTCTGCTCACAGCCCGGGCTATAAATAACTCGGCAGCCATCTTATCTTTTCTTTTTTTTTTTGTTGTAACCCTGTGGAGGAGGAGAAGAAGGGGGGGGGGGCGAATACGACGAGAGTCACGTGACCGATGAAATTAGCCCGAAGGCCTTAAACCTTCAGCGTTAGCGAGCTGCTGCAGAGGAATAAATGACTGAGAATATTGATTAATGAACAGCTGGTGCAGAACCGGCGGCGTTTGTCAAGTTTTGAGCATGAAATGTTTGCTTGTGTTTGCATTTCGGACTAAGCATGTTGTACAGAACTCTGAGGCCTTTTTCACAGAAGCATTTTGTAGGAAAAGCAAAGGTTTAAATAATAAAATGAATGATGGCTGAATTCCATTTAGCCGCTTCGGTTTCAGGCTGTTGGTACTGTGCGTGCTGACTCGTGCGCTCACACCAGAAGCTACAGAAGCGGGCCGGCAGCCATTCGTCTTGAATGGGAGCTGGCGACGAGACGGCGTGGCGGCGCGACGCCAGCGACCAGAGCGACGAGTTGAAGTTGAGCGGAGCTTCAGCGACACACTGAAGCAGATCGGGATTTGATTTTCTTCCCCCTGTAAACGTCTCCCCAGGTACTTTAGTTCCTAGCAAATATTTGTTCCATAGTTTCCCGCTCTCCCCCCCGCTGGCGGGGGCTGGCAGCGAGCAGCCAGCGCCGCTCACGAAGCTTCGGGTGTGAGCGCACGATTACTGGGACACTTGAATAGAACAGAGCCATCGTTAAAGCAGCTTTTACCAATATTTTAACGTTAACACTCGACTAGCGTTAACGGAGACAAGCTGGCGGAGATAATTCTCCAGTCGGTGCCATTAAACCGTCGCAGAAGACGAGGGCGTCATTTAATTTTTTTAATTTACTGACACATCGACTTTCTCACCTCAGCTGTGCTTTTCCTACTAAAGGCCTATTTGTGACCTGAAAGATAAAGCTGAAGAAAAATGAAGTTATTGAAGGCCGCCGTGGGCGAGCATCTTCTAATCTCTTTCCGAAGCCGCGGCACCGTTTGTGCTGGATTGTCTGCATCAGTTGGGGCTAACGGAAGTTGTCTGGTTCAGCAATCTGCTGAGGTTTATGAACCTAGAGATAAGACATTTAACGGTTTATTCCACTTGGGGCCCTAAGATTTAATACTGTCTTCCTTCAAGTATTTATTTGAAATATTCTTTTTCTGTATTCATTCATTACCTTCGCCCCCCCGCCCATATCTCGCTGTGTTGTAAATTGTGTCATTAGTAAATTGTCATTTGTGACACAAACACATTATTAAAAATGGGAGAACTCTGATGGTGGATACAAATAAAACATATTAAAAGGGTGTTGTGTGTTTTTTAAGTCGGAGAGATGGCGTTTGCATGAATATTCATGACACGTCACACCGTCGAGGTGACCCCACATCCTGTTGCAACACACCTGGAATACAGAAACTATATTATTCATCTGTTTAGTGGCCATCACAGGGCTTAAGTTAATCCACTTCTGGGTTGTCCATGTGGGTGTTGATCGTTCCTGATTTAAATTAAAATAGACAGTTTTAGACTGTATTTGTACAGCTGCTTGCGTTTGGATAAAATTTGACATTTGAGAACTTTCCTTCCTGTTGTTAAATGAAGAAACACGTTTATATTTCTCAGTGTCAGGTACTAAATTGCGTGGAAACCTCCACTGGTTAAATTCTTATATTATTATTTTGGTGCTGCAAATCCAAAACGATCACAAAATGAGCAGGTTTAGTTTTCACTGTTTGTAAAAAACGACTTTGAACCCTCGAGAGGATGTTTAGAGCTTTAAGAAATCTCTCTAACTTAGTGTCTGACAGCTGCGATCTGGTTATTTGGTCTAAATTAACGTCCGATACCACTTGAAATGAGTATTTAAACAATAAGCCGGCCGTTTAACAAGCCACAAGAGAAAATACCGAACAGTCACAGGTTCAGGATTCGGTGAGGACAGGATTTATCGGATTCTGTCAGGTCGGTCAGTTCACCAGTTTGGTCCGGACTGAAATCTCCCAACAGCTATCGGATGATTACCATGAGACATTCTCGGTCCCCAGAGGATTAACTTCATTAATTCACTCTGCTGATCCTGACTTTTCCTCTAGCGCCACCATGAGGAAATATCTCAGCTGCTGGATGGATTACCATTTAATTTGGTTCATCGTTCATGTTCCCCTCAGGATGAACTGTAATAACTTTGGTGACCCTCTGACTTTTCATCTAGCGCCACCAGCAGGTCGAACTTTAATCTGTCCAGTACTTTGGTTCATGACCAAATACCTGCAGAACTGATGACATTCTGACTTTCTGTCTGTTTGGTGGCACCTGGAAGTTGCTCGACGTCCTCCCTGATTCGTATTCTTCATATATGTTTACAGTCTATCTATAATATAGTCGTCCTGATTTTACATATTGTTATTTTGCTGTTTTGGTCTTTTCTGCACACACGACATTTATTGCATGTCTCTTCCTGGACGAGGGATCCCTCCTCTGTTGCTCTTCCTGAGGTTTCTTCCTTCATTTGTCCCTGTTAAAGGATTTTTTGGGGAGTTTTTCCTGATCTGATTCGAGGCTCTGAGGACAGAGGGAGTCGTACGCTGCACAGACTGTAAAGCCGCTTGAGGCAAACGTGTGATTTGTGATATTGGACTATATAAATAAAGTTGACTCGACTTTCCCATCAGCCTCAGCTGTACTTTGTGTTGAGTGCTAATGTTAGCATGCTAACACGCTAAACTAAGACGGCGAACATGGTAAACATAGCTGCTAGCATGGCTGCAGACTATTCATCAGATCGTGTGAAGACTTTTCACTATTTTCTGACATCTTACTAAATAATCAGTCATTCAAAGAGAAAATAATGGATTAATCAATAATGGAAATAATTATCAGTTGCAGCTCGATTTAAAAATGTTTGATACTTGCGGCAATACAAATACTAACCACGTAACCTCGTCTAAAATTGGCGTCTGATCTAAGAATAATAAAAGTAAATTACATTTTTGAGACTCCGCGTTAAATACATTTCATAAATCCGTTCTTCGTGTTTTCAGACGGTTTTGTTTACTTCCAGTTTACGTACAGTTACACACAGTGGACGTCTTAAGGCTGATTCTGATATTGTTTGGAGTTAATATCCTTCAAAGTAACTGCAGCATTTAGACCATCATGCAGGGACATACAGACAAACTATAATTATGTTTTTACATGAATTTATTACACGAGCTTCAATTTATCTGGCCATCTGACATGACAGAGAAGTAATTCAGATATAATGTGAATTAAAAACATCCATATCTGCTTATGAGCTCCAGAAAAACTAAAGATTTTTATTCAATGTAAATCCACTTAGCGCTTACACCCGGAGGAGCAGACAGGACGTCTGAACCCAAACAAACGTACAAGCTTTCCGTTTACACTCAGCTGCAACGAAAACAAAGATGACAGCGTGTGTTCGGCCACCGCTGCGTGCCGCACGAGGCCGTCTCTCGACTTAAATACTCCCTGGTATCAACGACCGTGACTCAACAGCGTTCAGCGGCAGCTTTAATCAATGAAACGCTCCTTGAAAAGTGTTACAAAACACAAAAGCTGCCGTGAGAACCGAGCGACTGCAGCTTCGACCTGCCGGTGAACTCGCACTGATCCCTGAACGCCTGCCGGACAGTCCAAAAGAGACAAATCAATACTTCTGATTTGAATGCAAACGTGGTCCTTTAGTTTGAGCGGGTTAAAGGGATAGTGATAGTTCGAGGATGTTCGGATTGATACCACTCCCGTGTCTGTACGGTAAATATGAAGCTACCGCCCGCTGATGGTTAGCTTAGCTTAGCATAAAGATCGGAAACGGGGAAACAGCTAGCCCGGCTCTGTCCGACGGTAACAAAATCCACCTACTAGATAGGGCTGCCCCCCCTAAACGCTGATAATCAGAACCAGCACTTTGTCAGCGCGCTGGGATTATTTAACTCAGCTCTGAGCAGGACGCGTACTCGTCATTTCTCTTGACGGTGTCAAAATCTGACGTTTTTCCACATCACAGAGGATAAAGACATTAAAATACGAGTCTGACAGGTAAAGTGTGAGACTTGACATGTCGGCTGTTATAGCAGTTTAGTGTGTGTGTGTGTGTGTGTGTGTGAGAGAATATCATGTTTCTCAATCATAGGTAAGATGTATTAAAGAAACGACGTCAGTAATGAGTATTTATCAAAACTAAAAAATATCTATAGAAAACAAAGCAGGTACCAAAAGTACGACAAAATAAATCCGTACAAAACGACAGCGTGTGGTTTTATGGGAAGTTACGTGCCGACTGTTAATCAGCGAGCTTTAGAGGCGCTGCTAAGCCGATCATGTTACCGGAGCCAGGCTAGCCGTTTCAGCGAGCGCCGCAACACACAGACAACCACAGAAGAAGTAGCGAAGCAGCGACGGGCTGTTGCTGGTTTTCCACAGACTGCCGGATCTCAAAAGGCACCTGGTTGAAAAGCGTGTTGACGCATTGACCGTCAAACACGTCCAAATCTGCGTTACAGGAGCGGCAGCGGGTACGAGACTGTGGGGAAAGTCCGCCCGAGTCAGAGCAGCGATCGTCCTCGGGAGGAAAAACTAAACGAAGCGTCGACACACGGACACGATCGAGTCCGAGCCGCGGCTCCGCTTCTCCTCAAACCGGCAACATCTGTGACGACAGGCTTCCAGGTGAAACCGGGCTCGGTTACACGCCACTCATCGCATAAACGGTCAGTTCACCCAAATCACAACCTTTTCTGGCTCGCAGCTGGTGATATTTGGCCAGTTTGACAGTCAGGTCTTGTTTTTGGAAAGAAGAGTTGCTGCGTTTTCAGTGTTTTAAGCTCCACAAACTAAACTCTACAGCTTAAGCAGTTAATTAATTTAAAAAGGTCCAGTGTGTTAACGTTTAGGTGGATCTGTCGGCAGAAATGGATTATAATATTCACAAGTATGTTTTCATCAGTGCATAATCACCTGAAAATAAGAATCGTTGTGTTTTCGTTACCTTAGAATCAGCCTTTATATCTACAGAGGGAGCGGGTCCTCTTCCACAGAGGCCGCCATGTTGCACCGCCATGTTTCTACAGTAGCCCAGAACGGACAAACCAAACACCGGCTCTAGAGCGGGCCTTTGGCGTTTTTCGTGACGCTTGGAAGGGGAGGGCGAGGCGAGCGGTGTTCACATGGCTGCAGTCTGTAATTTCACCACTAGATGCCACTAAATCCTCCACACTGGACCTTTGAAGCAACAATTTAGATAATGGATTAATTGTTAAAATTGTTTGTTTTTTTTAAAAGGAAAAATTGCAATAAATCCCCAATTCCAGCTTCTCAATTGTGATTATTTGCTGGTGTTCTTAGTTTTCTGTGACGGGAAACTAAATATTTTTGAGTTTTGGACAAAACAAGACAATTAAAGTCATCACCACGGACTCTGGGAACAGGCTTTTTCCCCCCCCAACTAATCGCTGACATTTATTAGACCAAACAATAACCACTTAATCAACAAAATAATCAGTAGATTAATCGTAGCGGCAGCTCTACGGCTTCACTTCTGCTGTAGCAGAAATCTCAGCAGCAGATATCTTAAACTATCTGCATGTACAGATAACGCACCGAGTATTCGGGCCAAAGTTAGCGGGCAGTCTGAGGTTTACAGGAAAAAAGTCAAACTATTTTAAGAAAAAAGGCATACATAGTGAGAAGAATTCTGGTAATATAACTACTGTACTCTCATAATATTATTACTTTCTCCCCCGACCTCGTTCAAGTCTATATTGCTCTCCCGACCCCAAACAGTGGCCACAACAGTCTGTGTGAAGACACCAGTAATGTTAATGGTTTATTTTTGTGTGATTTTTGGAGAACTGACACTTAAAAGATTCCTCTCGTGCTGGTAAATGTCAAATCTTTCACATTTCATTCAGGAAAACCGGTGATTTTCATTTTAAGTCCTCTCAGTATCCTGCGTTTGATGTAACTAACTGAAAAAGTCTTAACAGAAAACAAACTGTGGACTGATCTTCATGTAGATAAATTATCGTCCCAGGTTGAAAGGCTTAACGTGACCTTACAGGAAGTTGGACTTCTCAGAGGGGAACTTCTTCAAATTCACAAATAAAATGTTTTTTCTGATTCCGACAAAGCAAAAAGGCGATTAAAACGTCTACAGATGATGATGATGAAAGAGAAGCGGAACAAAACTGAAGACTTTTACCAACACCAGAGGGACCCTTCAAAATAAAACCAGTGGTGAAACAGCTGGAGCAGCTGCTGGATGACGTAACGTGGCCCGTAACTGTGGCAGATTCACAGGTGAACCTGGATCAGACTGAAAACCTGATGTAGAGAGGTGAGAAATGGGGGTTCTTTCTGTAGAAGTGGACCAGAAGGAATGACGACAAACCGACGGAGGGAGATGTCTTCTTACTTCAGCAACAAACTGAAAGAGAAACACACAGAGATTAAAGATTACAACGCTGTCATTATAAACGCACGAGCAGTTAGCATTAGCGGAGCACAACATCTAAAATTAAAAAAGGTCTGACATTTAGATAAATCCTCTTGTTCTTCTCCAGAGTCACGTGTTTCAGATGGATTCAGTCTCATCTCTGATGCGTCCAGCACAGAGACAGCTCCAGGACGTGTTTAGCCTAGCTTAGCACAAAGACTGGAAGCGGGGGGAAACTGCTAGCCTAGCTCTAGCAAAGGAGCAAAAATAAAACCTTTCAACAACTGTCTGATTCACACGCTGTGTCTTTTTTTAATCGAACGGGCGTAGAAACTTATAATCGCTCTTCACATCTGACCCCGGGGCGAGGCGTCAAGTTTAACAAAATGTCCGAATGCTCCTTTGGTCCCATCAAGCAGCCGAAAAGTGTCTCAGGTCATTTTTTTGGAGATGAAAACAATAAACGTTTTAGGTTATATTGAGCTCTGCGGAGCGGAGCCCAGCAGGCGTCACGGAGCGGGAAAAAGTAGAAACAGCACGTTTGTAATTCGTGTACACAAATTTACCAAACACAACATGGAGCCTGGAAGCCGTCACTGATTTCTACGTTTGTTTTTCCCCTCGGGACAGCTGTCGGGCTCTGCAGAGAAAACCCAGCTCTCTCACAGGTCGTTTGGGTTTAGATACTCTTCGGTCTGTTTTCTGTCGTAGACATTAACTACATAAACAAACAAACAGCTGTCTGCAATTGTCAAGTAAAGTATATTTTTGCAATGATATGATACGACTGATATACAGTATATCATGACAAATATATGGAGAAACCACATAAAAATATTCAAATTGTTATGAAATCTCTTTACGTGTTCAACACAAACTTCTGTCTCATTTTGTTTGTTTTTAAAATTGCCCTTTTTCTTGGGATTTTGTAAACAATAACACAACATTTGTCCATATTATATTTCTCAAAGTAAGGTGACTGGAAAATAATCTGTATTACCAGATACTCAGGTATCATATTGGCACTAATGTAAAAAAATAAATAAATGCGTAACGATGCTAGACCCTGCTTTTGATACAGTTCTTCCCTCCTCATGGTCGTGACCGCCGTGTTTAAAACGTAAAAATCGAACTCTGGGTAAAAGCACTCACTTGTAGCTGTCTCTGTCCTGCAGGTTGAGCACCAGGCTGTCCGCGCTCAGGTACACTTTGTTTTGGGACTGTGCCATCTGCAGGTCAAACACAGAAACACACACAGTGAGCGTGAGCAGAGCACAGGTGGAAAGTTTCTCAGCGTGCAGGCTGACCGAGCTGCTGCTGCTGCTGCTGCAGCACAATGGGAACATTGTCAGAGCTTCAACACTGAGCCGATTCACAGCACAGCGAGAGCTGAGGCCGAGGCCCGGTCGCCGTCCGTACAGGAAACGCACGCCACCGCCGGAGCGCCTGGTCCAGATGACGTGCCTGTGATCTGGAGAATCTGCTGTGAGGTCACACTGTGAGGGACAGCCATGAAAAGGCTGCTCAGACCCTGATAACGAATCATTTAATCGTCAATCCTCTGGTACCACGGGGCCACGTACAGTCATCAAGGGACAGGTCGCTCCAAAAACCAAACACACACACACGTTTCCGCTCACCTGTAGCGCCGTTTATGCTTCTGGATTGTTTCGGTGCGAGCTGCAGAGTTTTGGAGATATCTGTATTTATTTATTTTTTTAGATATAATGGGACCGTGTGTCACTCGGCTCGTTGTGCTCAAAGCGGCAAACAAATATGTTTGAAAAAACTCAACAGCGACGTCTCTTTCTGATTCGGCGCTTTGAGCACAACAAGCCGAGCGCCACATAGTCCCATTATGTTCAAAAAAGGCGGCCGAAACTCAGCAGCTCCCGCCAAAACAATCTAGATGGATAAACAGCGCTACAGGTGAGAGGAAACATGTGGATTTTGGATTGAACTGTCCCTTTAAAACAGGGGGTAACCTCTGTATTTTTCAACCTGGACACTATTTCCCCATGTTTTTCTGTCTAAATCACTAATTGGGACAACAATTTTTGAAATTGGTCGAGTATTGAGCGAGAGCGCTGCAGCTGGCAGCCGTGAAACTGGCTGCAACGTAATCATCCGGGGGCAATTGCGCACCGCCAATTTACGTCCACTAAAAGTGCTCGTTTTTTGCCGCCGCCGGGCTCAGATTGTTATTCCAAGATGACATGATGGAAGGGACCCGACAGAGACGGACCTTTTTGTTTAACCGGAAACAGCCGTATACCGCTCTCCTCAGAGCCACCAGACTCCATTAACAAACACAGTCATTTTAGTTGTTATGGCTGACAAACACACTAATAAGTTTAAAATAGCTTTAAAATGTTCTTTTATCAGTTCACAACTTCATTGCAGCGTGTGATGACGTGTTATCAAGTGCAATGAATGTCCCATTAATTGATTATAAATGTATTTTAATCTGCATTGTGATGCAAAAAAAATACCAAACAGTCGATGGTTCCAGCTTCTCAAATGTGAGAATTTACAGTTTTTCCATCTCTCGTCTTACATGACAGTAAATATTTTACATCTGATAACGTCACCTTGTGTTGCAAGACACCGCGATGATCTGTTTTCTGATTGTTTCCTGAACCAAATGATTAAATCGAGAAAATTATTTGCAGATTAAATCGATAATGACAATAAACATTAAATTGTTAAATGGGGGGGGGGTTAAATGAAGTCTATATCAGTTTAACAAGTTGCTGTTCAGACGACAAAATACTTTTTAATTTTAGTCTCCAGGTTTTATGATCTGAAACTCTCAGATTCTGCTGCTTGAGAAAATTACTTTCTTGGACAAAATCAACTCTAGAGGAAGTCGCTGCCAGAAAGATTGATCAGCTATCACGCATGAATAAATTAACTTTTTGCGGCGCATCATCCTCCTCCTGATAATATACAAGGATGCGCATAAATTACACTGTAAACAAACTTTTAAAGGCCTGTTACCCAACTACTGTCAGAGGACAAAACGAAGAGCGGAAGAGAAGATGAAGCTTGATGGTTTGTTTCTGTAATGCTTCCTCCGACTTCGCCGTCAAATTCATGTTCATTTGGCGCCACCTAGTGGACCGACGAGCTGCTTCACTGTGAACTGCACCTGTGGTGGGGCCACTGGATGATTTCAGGGTGTCGTCACGGCTGCCCGAACACTTTTTGGGAAGATTGTGATACTAATATAAAACAAATGTTAGTAATTAAAAATACCGTTGACCTCTCAGAGGACAATGTAAATGCATCGGGAAGAAAAAGCATTGTTAAGACTGAGGCGAGGAGCTAAAACGCATAACTGAACCATATTGAAAAACAACAGCCAGTGAACACACGTCATGCCTCCTGTTCATTAACAGATCTGTTCCTCGCACGCTGTCAGTGCACGTGATGGAGGACAAAACCTAAAGTCCTCGTTTGGTGCAAAAATATATTCAGAAGCTTCTCTGAAGTTGAATCGAGGCGTCGGCACTCTGAGTTAATCAAATTAAGTGGAGACCTTCCACCGATAAAGACCTTTTAGTGTAAAATTCCCTCTTTGTGTTTCCTCGTCGAGCTGCAGCAAAAAGAGGGAATTTTATACTAAAAGACACTAAATTTGGAATATATCCTCTTAATCTGCTGAACTGTCCTCTTACTGATAAATTCAGAGAGACTTTTGAAAACAAAACATGTCACTTACATTAAAAACGCATTAAGACGAGCCTGTCCCTTCAATACCACCTGAGGCCTAATTTCTGACAGTTTAAGATGTTTAAGGATTTGCAGACAGCCTGAGATGAGATGATTTAAAGAACAGGAAAATACTAAGTAAGTTTGGTTTATTTTTTCTTTGTTTAAAGGTTTCTGTGTGATTTTGGAGAACTGACACTTAAAAGATTCCTCCTGTGTTGGTAAAAGTCACATTTTTCACATTTTATTCATGAAAACTGGTGCTTTATTTTTTTAAAACTCTTCATTTTAAGTCCTCTCAACATCCTGCGCTGAGTTTAAAGTTTTTAGCCACTAAGGATGGCGGTCTGTCGGCCGGTCCTCCACTTTGGCTCAGGCTGAAAAAGCTCAGCAGCTGTTGGACGGACTGTCGTCAAATTTTATCCACACGTTCAAGTTCCCCTCAGGATGAACTGTAACAACTCTGCTGATCCTCTGACTTTCCATCTAGCGCCACCATCAGGTCGACACGTTAACGCGTCCGACACTTTGGTTTCTGACCTGCAGAGCTGCTGACGCTCCCATCAGCCTCAGCTGCGCTCTGTGTTTACTGCTAACCAGCTAATGTTAGCATGCTAACACGCTAAACTAACATGGTGAACATTATAGCTGCTAAACATCAGCATGTTAGCATTTAGCCCAAAGCACAGCTGTGTCTAAGTCCAGCCTCAGAGCTGCTGGCACGGCTGCAGACTCTTGTCTGGTTTGTACATCGGCCGCTGGACTTCAGAGTAAACTGGAGCTGCTGGGGAAGTCGTTTTAGTGACCGCTGTTGTTTTTAAACTCCGTTACTCTGCTGCAAACCAAACTCCACCCTGAGGACAGTAAAGATTTATCCCTATACATGATCCGATTGAGCATTTTGTGCCGCTGCTTAGTGCCCTGGACTCACTGATGTGATTTTCAAATACACAAAACCTTATTCCAGAACTGGAGCAGCTGGAGATTGGCGTTTGAAGTTTTGACTCAGTTCAGATGAGGACTGTGCGGCTCAACTTGAGGAAGCTGTTTCTAATACGTCGCCCGGATCTAATTCTCCGCTCCGTCTGGGACCTGGGCTTCATTTCAGCCGGACCCTGCAGAAAATGATGGGAAGTGGCGCAGAGAGAAACGTTTCTTACCGTCTTGGCGATGCTCTGCGCCGCCCGGATCTTCCTGAGTTTCAGGTAGCCTGGGTTCTTCGTCACGGCCTCGCCCAGCTGACACACACACAGATTTAAAAGATGTTATTGTATTTAAAGGAGAATACTGTCACACACCCGGGAGAGCGAGCAGTCGGGCCGAGCCGGTCTCTCCGAGAAGAGCAAACACCGATCATCACGAAGATCAAATCCGCAGGCGTGTCGCTGCTCTGCGTTAATGTTCTCACGCGTGTTGACAGGCAGGGAAAACAATTACTGCATATTTGGATGAAGTGTTTGTTTAAGAGGCTTCTCGCCACAATCATTAGGCGGGGCCGAGAGAGTTCACGTCAGAACAGGAATTTATCTGAGGGAAAGATCTGCAGGTGGTTTTTAGTGTTGATTAGATTGTTATATATCAGCATCATGAAAACACGACTAGGAATTTATCTAATCGGTGTGCTGTACTTGGACAGACATTGTTAAATCTAATCTAAACAATCCTCTTTCACAAATCTAACGTTTTGCACGATCTCTTAAATGTCAAAAATCCAGGTTTCACAGACTGTTGACAGACAAACCTTCTGTTCAGGCAAAAACACCCCGAGGACGCCGCAACAGGTTTCACACAGTAACAACAAGCAGGCTGTCACCGTCTGGAAACACAGCTGCTGTCAACACTGACTATTTTCATCTTCAAGCCTGGATCATCATCTGATCATCAGCTGTGCATCCTCACCGGGTTCATCTGTTCAAGTCCGCTCTTTCCCCAGCTCTCGTTAACGTCAAACAACCTGAACACAACGTCGCCATTTCTTCTTCACTCTCGACTCTTTTTGTCCTTTGGGCCGGGGGCGCAGGGGATTATTTACGTTATCGGTCATCTTCTCGACTAAACGTTTTGTCAGTAAATGTCACAGAACAGTAAAACAAAAGTTCCCAGAGCCGAAGGTGGTATATTCAGACTACCTGACCTTTCAGTCAATGCTACTAGCAAGCTAAGCTAACCAGCGTCCACTTTCGGAGTGGAAGCCACAGGACGCGTAGACTTCGTATTGGGATGATGTCACGCACGCAGTAATCATAAAAATTGATAACACAAAGAGCAATAACCGACCTGTCAACAGTTTTACTGTTTACTTTAATGCTGGAACTGGCTACTGGAACCCAAATCTAACATCATCTCCATCTGATACAAACAGAAGTTTTTAAAACAGAGGTAACAACTGTTTCCACAAACCTAAATCTCACGTTGACTGAAAGGTCAGAATCTGCGTTTCCTGGTGAGCAAAAGGTGATCCATAGAAATAAATACGAGAAAAGGCCGTCGAGTGGCCGTTGGCAGTGGTGGAAAGTAACTAAGTACATTTACTCAAGTGCTGTAGGCACTTTTTACTTCGTCAGCTTTGATTACTAGTTACTTTACAGATTAAGCTTTTGAAAACAAAACATACGAACAGTTGATGGGATGGTTATAAACTATCCAACAGCACTTAAAGTACTTCAAATGTGCTCCACCTCCACCGGCTGTAACTTTAAAATGCAGCTTACATGTTAAATCATCAGTGATAACATAACAATAATATGATTTATGCCCAAAGTACATTTTGCCGTTAATGCTTTTGTGACTTTTACTCGAGTATTTTTACAGAGCTGCATCGCTACTTTTACTTAAGTAAAAGATTTGAGGACTTCTTCCGCCGCTGGATGGACATTCAGTCTGGATCCTCAGTATGGAGACAGGATTGTTATCTAAGCCGGATTTCAGACCAGTTTAACCCCCTTCACACTGACAGGACTGCGGTCCAGAACATGATTACAGGCCGGGCTCACCATCTTGGCAGCCTCAGCTTCTCCCTCGGCCTGGATGATCTTCTGTCTCTGGTCCTGTTTGGCCTTTTCTACATAAAACTGAGCTCGCTGCGCCTCCTGCTGGGCTGGAGAGGAACACACAGTCACATCATACCATTATATTACTTTAACGGTTATATTACTGTTATACACATTTAGAAACAAGAAAAACGGGTTAACGCCCTGCTAGGAAACATTTAGCTTTAAATAAATCTATAACCTCTTCCCATATAATGAGTTCTCAGAACCCCTGATGTAACTTTGACATGAACGAAGCTGACTAAATGATGGATTATCTCTGCAGTTTCAAATCTCTTTCATAGGAATGAGCTAAACCCAATGTCTGCCTGAAAGGAAGGAAATCAATCTTAAAACTGAAGGATGATTTAGAAAATGATTCCTTTGTCTACTCACCGACTTGTTTGGCCTCGACGGCGGCGGTGTACTCTCGGCTGAAGCTGAGCTCGGTGATGGCCACGTCGTCCAGGATGATGTTGAAGTCTTTCGCCCGCTCAAACAGCTCTCTGCGGATCAGCAGGGAAACCTGGGGAGGGACGACAAAACAAAGAATCTCTACCCGTTTAAGATGGGACTTGTTTCAGACTACAACTTGTAAGTTAGCTTTATGTTTTAAAATGTTTGCTTAACCCACGGTTAGTTTAAGTTTAACTGCTAACAGGGCCTGAAGCAACTGCACCGTTGCTATGGTCACCTGCAGTTTAATTTACAGTCAGTTGCCGGTTCATGAGGTACGCCTGCTGAAACTAACACAGTCTAATATAACAGTCCTGCAATAAATCATAAACTCTCCTTCAGAGAGGTGAGGATTCAACTGTAGGCTGATGTAAAAGCTAGTGCATGCATTTGTTACTTCTAGGTTGGACTATTGCAGTTCCTTATTATCCGGCTGCCTGAATAAGTCCCTTAAGACTCTCCAGTTGATCCAGAACGCTGCGGCACGTGTACTGACAAGAACCAGGAAAAGAGATCACATTTCTCCAGTATTAGCTTCTCTGCACTGGCTCCCCGTAAAATCCAGAACAGAATTTAAAATCCTTCTCCTCACCTACAAAGCTCTTAATGGTCAGGCACCATCATATCTTAAAGAGCTCATAATACCAGCATAAGAACGGTACACAGGTGAGACCAAACAGCCACTTCACAAAAGACTTTATCAGCACAGACGACACGCTAACTCGGGATTACAGAGCGCCGTGCATTTACATCTAAAAGCTATAAACCGCACATTTGAAGACAGCGAGGTGAAGAGTCTCAGTAGAGAGAAGAGTTGGTTTGAAAGAGGAGTCAAGGAAGCCATTTTTGTGAAAAAAGAAAACCTCTCTTTGAACAGAAATGGTGGTCTGAGATTCAGTCTGCCCAAAGTTTACCACAGTGTATTAGCACCTTGGTCACGCCAATCACATGCTAATCAGGTACTTAACAGTGATGAGGGAGGTGCAGCCAGAAAACAATAGGCCTGATTACTGATTACTGGGCCATCATGGAAACAATTAGGTCAGTTTCAGGTGAAACTAGCTAATCAACAGATACTCAGGTAGACTCCTCCCTGAGGGCGGGGCTTAAGCAACACAGGGTAGCTTAAATTTCTGAGTTCTCAGACCATTTTCACAATTGAGAATGACTTCAGGATGGGAGCCGAAACGTCTTGAATCTGAAAACAGCGTCCAGACGACTACGACTGAAACCTTTTCTACTCATAATACCATATTATCCGTCTGGAACACTGCGCTCCCAGGATGCAGGGTTACTTGTGGTTCCTAGAGTCTCCAAAAGTAGACCGGGAGCCAGAGCCTTCAGGTATCAGGCTCCTCTCCTGTGGAATCAGATCCCAGTTTGGGTTCGGGAGGCAGACACCATCTCCACATTTAAGAGTAGGCTTAAGACTTTCCTCTGTGATAAAGCTTATAGTTAGGACTGGCTCAGGTGAGTCCTGAACCGTCCCTTAGTTCTGCTGCTACAGGCCCAGACTGCCGGGAGACGTCCGATGATGTTTGCCCTTCACTCTTGGCCACATCGGTACGTATTTTGTGTTTGGGGTGCGTTTGGTACCTGTGCTCTCTGAGTGATGAGCTGCGAAGCATTGAACTTGGCGACCACGCTCTTCAGCACCTCGTTGACGATGGAGGGCAGGACGCGCTCGTCGTAGTCTTGTCCCAGCTGCTGGTAGAGGGCGGGCAGGTTGGACGCCAGCGGCCGGGACAGAACTCGCACCGCGATGTTCACCATCTGAAGGTCTGAGAGGAACCAGAGAGAGAAACCACAAACTGTCAGGACGGAGGCAATACAGTTTCTAATTGGCCTGCTTCATTCTGGAAATACACACCTGAACATTCAACCTGCACTGAAATTATAACCCAGTGCCGGATTATTGAGGCCAATAGCAATAATTAAAACAATATATCAGCTAATATTCATTATTTAACCAAAACCAATAACATTAACACACATTTTTGATGAGGATCCATTAAATTAGTTTTTTTAAAATGTAGTGTCGGGGATATTTTACAGGTAAAAGCAGGACAAACTGTTTCTAAATGACCTCAAACATATCTTTGATGTTTGTTTTTATCCAACAGCTTCGTCTGGTAATGTCGGCCCAGCCCAATGAGTCTGCAACTGTTCTGATAATCCAAAATATTTCTCTGCTTTCAGTTTCTTAAATATGAAGATTTGCTGCTATTCAAGAAAAATGACTGATTATTATTATTATTCGTTTTAATGTATAATAGTAATAAAAGTATCTTTGGATTCTGAACCGACGGCTGGATTTTGAAGACGTCACCTTGGACTGCGACAACGGGCACTTATCAAGACTTTCTGACGTCTTATAGACAAAATAACTGTCAGATTAATCAATAACGAAAACAAACGTCAGTTGCAGCCCTAGGCTTGTGGTTGAAAGATAACAAGGATTTATCAAAATTACTCATCTTTATATTTTTATGCACTTTTAAAATCATCAGAACGGAAGAGCAGCGCTGAATTAGTCTGTTAATAAAACTTGTTTAAAACAAACGGATCTGTTAGAATAACTCGTGATAACAGCGACTCTTCAGCAGCACATTTACGGCACCGAAGTGCAATTTTCAGGTGTTTGCACTTTTCTAGACTATTTTTATTTTATGCTACTTAATACTTCTACTCCACTACAATTCAGAGGGAAATATTTTTATTTGACAGCTTTAGTTACTGGTTAATTTACAGATTAACAATACAAAATAATAATAATAAATTATGATGTTTTATTATAAAGATACAACTTTATTGATCACAAGCTGCCCAGCAGAATAAAAAGTCATTAAATTGAGCTCCACCTTCACCAGCTGCAACATTAAAGCGATGAACACACTAATGCATCAATAATTATAATCCAATAATTTAACACATATTATTCTGAAACGGGCCGTTCTTCAACTACCAGGCGATTAAATCGACTCGTCGCTGCAGCTCTGGTTGGTTTGACAGGACGACGGTGAATAGGAAGCGGGCAGCGGAGAAGCTGCAACCTGACGTTTGAAGTCGTGCGGTTTGAAGTCACGACTCCTGATTTAAAAATCACCCGAGCGATCAACGATCTGACTGTCGGGCGACCGGCTGGATTTCTGGCAGGTTTGGTCGTCTGTCTGCATTTTGAGCAGATCCACGGATGGATTTCCAACACGGCCGCTGTCCAACGAGCTGTGACAAACTGCAGTGAGCTCGTTTTAATATTACTGCAGTAGTATTTTACATGTGAGACTGAGCTGCGATATAAAATATATTGTCCATATCGCATCTGTGGCTCCATATTTTCCTTTTCTCTTTGCACAATGTAGCGCTGCCTCTCTCTTATTTTTGTCAACACAGTTGAGGATGCGGTCACATTGTTTGAATTAACTTTATTGGAATTGTCACTGAACAAAACCTTCCGTTAAGCCACGGTCGACTGATCTGTTCGGCGCGAGATACAAGTCGCAGGTTCTGCCCGCGCAGAAAGGACGATTAACAACGCGAGTTAACACGACGTACAAGATTAATAAAAACGCACAGTATCCGCGCAGCTTTAAACTTTCCATCAGATCGTTTTTATTTATTTGTTGCTTTTGAAGGTTGAACGTTTTCCGTTTTCTGCGTCTGACCTTTGCTTCCAGTGAGTGAGGAGATCTTTCTGGGTTTGGCTCTGATGTCGTAGATGATGGGATACTGGATCCAAGGTATCCTGAAGGCAACAACACACAGTCAGAGCAGAGAAGCAGCATGAAAACAACTCATCCAGTCAGCGAGGACGCAGCTTCCACAGCAGACTGAGCAAGCAGGAGAAGAAATGACCTGCCGACTGAAACTACAAACAAAACACTCACAAGAAATAACGTTTTAAACGCTCTTGAAACAGAAAAGTGGATATTAATTGTGTGTCACAATGCAACTCTGTTATTATGAATCCATCTGTTACATACTCACCTTTTATTTCTATTTTTATATAAAGCATTTCTTCTTTTTTTTTTCAGCTTTTGATTTTGCTCGTTTCCGTCTCGTTTCTGCAGCTGCATTTGTAAGATTATTCTTGCAAACTGCTATGAGCAATTAAAAATAAATAATGAGTTGAAAAAAAAAACAAACAAACAAACAAAAAAAAGCTTTTGTTTTTTGCCGTTTCTGCAAACCAGAACATTTTACTTCCTAACTGGGCCTGGAACCCACGGCTTTGGCTTCTCCCAGCAAAGGTACACGCAATGCCCGTAACACGGCACGCCATTAAAAACATACCGAACATACAGTACACTGTGCACAAATAGATATAAGTGGTGTTGCCATAGTAACACGGTGGGCAGCGGCCTGGTGAGGCCTTTCTAACCAACCAGACGGCCTGAATGAAGAAAACAGTGCAGAGGTCTGGATACTCACTGTCGAACGAACGGCCGGATGTCCAGAGTGCTCTCGGATCTAAAATCATCTCTTTTATGACTAACGTTATCTTCTTAACAGTTCCTCCCCTTCGTTATATTCTGGCGTAGACACTCAGAGAGGTTTCTTTAAAACATTTGACGACACGGTGTCCGTTTATCATCTGAATCAACATCTGACACGCGCGGAGGTTTCATGGATTAGACGGAGCTCAACATTTTGCTCGTTTCCGCCTTCTCCTTCCTTCTCCCAATGCTGGAAGGTGCTGATTGGTGTTTATATATATGCATGTGTGGTTAGCTTGCTAGGTGCACTGCAAATTACCTTAAAGAGCAACTAAACCCCAAAGCTTTGGCTGAAGTGCCTCTAGCCTGGCAACTCAAAAAGCCTGTTGAACGTGAAATAAGTACCAAGAAGGGCGGCGCAACGAAACGTGTGACGTTACGCAGCGCTGGGGGCGCGCTTGGTCTGTTTTCAAGCCAGGAAAAAAAAGCCGGTCTGGTCACAAACTTTCTCAAATTACAGCGAAACGGTTCACTAAAGGGTCTGAAAACACTTGAGGCGGGAAACGGGCAACGGCGTAACAGAACCGCGGCTCGTGTCTGATCGGCGCTGCGATCTGAGTTTCGTGAGCCTGCAGGCTGAAGGCAGGCCCCGACCTACAACCAATCAGAGCAGAGAAACGTGCGATATGCGACTTTTTAGGTAGGAGGGGGCGGGGAGGTGGTGGGGGGGTTGGTTGGTGACGAAAGCTGCCACAAGATCAGCCAATAGCAAAATTCAACTGCAATAGCCGCGTTTCAACCTGCAGACGGCGGTCGCTGTGCGTATTTATAACACAAGATGCAGAATTTATATACTTTGCACTAAAATGTCAAGATCTGAACAGAGGTTTTCAGCGGAAAAACATGGTTTTGGGGTTTAGTTCCTCTTTTAAGGGGGATCTCCTGTGCTTTTGCGATTTAAAAAGGGCGTATGTACTGCACTTTGCAGACATTTTCCGTGTCTTTCAATACACGTCTGCAGCTCCTTCAGGTGGGAACTGATACTTTTCGGCTGTGTTTAATATGACAACCTTCTGCCGGGTCTACCTTTCTCTGTCATCGCTCATTTTAAACGTCAATGTTATCAAAGCATCAAAATATAATGTGTCCAAATGTGTGTGAACTCCTGTGTCCCTCTGCCCTGCCTCCGTCTCCTCGGAGTATTTTTAATGTTGAGCTCATTTAACTCTTTGAAATCTGATCACAGAGCTGAACTTGTTAAAGTAAACGCTCCTTATTTCACTGAATGTTGTATATTGTTGTAGGAGGAAGATCTCTGTCTCAGCTCACCTGTCTCACCTGTCCGACAGCGACCACACGCTCTGTTTTCTTTTGGCTGCCAGGATTGTTTGCGTCTTCCTGTTTCGATGTCCAGTTTGTGGTCTCTGATCCTGCACTCGGTCAGGATCTGTCTCAGCAGAGACAGATCCTGACGGTTCATCGTCTCTTTTTAGGGCCAGATAACTTTCGGATCTACTTTTAGTTTCTTCTCTCCAGTGTTCCAGATGGGTTTCTTTACATCGTGTTATAATTTGGTTTCCTCTGATTGGTGTTTGGAAAGCAGAGCTGTTGTGAGACTGGTCAGAGCGTCTGAAGGGGGGCAGTGAGTCTCTTTTCTGGGCTCAGCTCTTGGGTTTGGAGGGCTTTGGGATGGAGGGGGTCTCCATGCGAGCGCTCTCTTCTGAGTGTTATCAGCGGGCATCTGCCTGATTCTGCTCTGCGCGCATTCGTTGGTGTTTTTCTGCGTACGTGTTAATATTGAGAACATTTCCTCCTGATACCACTACTCTCTCTCTCTCTCGAACACCAACAACACAAAAATATAGTTTTACTGCGTGTGTGTGAAGGAAAAGTTACAAACAAATGAAATGCATCATTAAAAATGTATTTTAAGTCAACTGTCCATAAATACTGGCATTTATATGCATTCACAAATGAATTTCACATTTCAGAGACGTGTACATTGACCAGCTGGCCGGAAACGTTTCGCCCGTTTGCCGCCAATGAGCGCGGCCCTCGTCTCTCCTCGTTAGTCAAAACAAAGAGGATAACGCCAGTCTTTCTGAGCGCGGTGGAAACTCTACGTGTGTGTGTGCGTTTATCCCGGCGAAGCCTCCTACCTGAAGTGGAGTCCCTCAGAAAGAACAGTGTCCATCTGCATCCCTCCGATCCTGTTGAAGATGATCGCTCTCTGTCCTCCTTCAACTGGAGGACACACAAAACACCGTGACCACCTGAGTCCGACCTCCAGACCATTCAGATGAGTTCAAACCTGCTTTTAACAGCCCGGTGAACGCAACACCAGCGGCTTCTGCTCCGTTCGACGCTACCAGCCAGCTGAGACGTCATTGTTAAGATGATATCAGTTATCAAATATTGATGCTTTTCTAAAATTATTTTAATTAAAATCTGTCTGTGTTCAGCAGATATTTACATGTGTCTGTTTCCAGGTTTCATTTAAACCAGAGGGGGGAGACAGAGCACAAGTCATGATGACAACGACACAAAAACTCTGCACAGTTGAGCTTCTGTCAAAAGAAAACTCTCAAAATGACTCTAAAATATGATAATTCACCCAACATGAACTGAGAAACAGATTTGATCTTCACAATTCTTCAACTCACGATTAATTCTCACAGCCAGAAGTTAAACTTAATATTTAGCGTCCATGGAAAAAAAGAACTGCAATAAACCGTTTCCTATCGACACGAATCGGCTCCCTCCACCGCTCTGCTGGACTAACTCCTGCGGGTCGGCTGAGAGTGCTGCCCAGCGTTTTGTCTTGAAGGATGCTTGGGCACTTTCTGACGTGTGTTTTCAGGTGACGCCTCCTTTTCTTCCCAACCTACCTTCCCGCTAATTCCTCGTTTCCTGCCTTCCTTCCTAACTTACCTTTGCTTTCTTTGCCTTTCCTACCTCCCTCTTTTTCTCTCCGACCCCCTTCCTCCTCCTTACCTCCTCGTTTCCTGCCTTACCTCCTCGTTTGCTGCCTTTTCCTTGCCATTTCTCCTCCTACCTTCTCATATTGCTTCCCCATCTCTCTGTTTCCTTTTACTTACATCCTTCTCTTCCTTCCCTACGTCTTCGTCTCCCTTTACCGCCCCTCTTCCTTCCTTAACTCATCCCTTCCTTCTTCTTACCTCTTCCTTAACTCCTCACGACTCCCGCGACCACCTCCGCACTCCAAAAACACCTTTGTAACCTCCGGGTTTTATGATGCCGTTTACAGACTCGAGGCATCCTCTATTATCAGGGGCAGAAGAAGAATAAAACCTCCGCCACGTTTTTTGCCTTCTCTAACAAGATGAAGTACCTTTCCCCAAAAAGTTCTAGTTTGGTTTCATCTCATCTGCTTTCACTGGGATTGTGCAAACCAAAGAAATACACACTGTAAGTATCAAAGTGCTTTTCTGGAAGACATGTTGCATTATTTTAAAAAATGTGTTAAAGGGTACCAGTATATTTTTGGCCATGACTGTACATATTCACAACCAAAGAGGATTTAGTAAACAAAAACTGTCAACATGTAAGTTTTTTGTCTTTTGGAGCAGAAACTAGCTCAGTTTTTACCGTCAGCCAAATGAAACTGTTTCAACTGGCGTGTTCAGGTGAATGACAGACATATACAATGTTTGCGTATGCACTGGAAAAACAGCAAAGTAGACTACCTGTGTATGTTGCTTCCTTCACTCCATAAGCCAGAGCTCCAGCGCCGATCAGCAGTTTGATGCCGACTCCTGCACCCCGAGGTCCTGATGACATCCTGCCTGCTATCTGCCGCAGCTGCTGCAGAAAACCCTAAAACACAAGGTGCAACGTGAGTAAAGCAGCTTAACCTTTAGTACCAGACGTTGAACACCACACACACCGAGCTGATTTTAGAGTAGAAATTCAATGTGATTCTGTTAAAACGCATTACACAGACATGACACTGAGTGACCTTCGTACTGGATGGGTAACCATATTGAAGGTTGACACCTCCCAACAACTTTACAAGAACTGTATCTAGCTACAATAATATTATATTCCATGTGTGTACAGGGCCGGCCAGATTCCATTCAAAGGTCCCTTGTTTTAATATGTGCTAGCACAAAAGCAAATTAATCACATAGTTAGACATAACTGATGATCTGTTTTGATATTTATGGGCTCTAGTGATAAATTCGGCTTAGATATAACCCACAAAGCAGAATTAGTTCGATGGAATATCAACATTTCTATTTGCTTGCTTATAGTCCCTCCATATGTCAAGCGCCGTGTAAATAGCTTGTGTGACATATAACGCTACAAACTGATGTTTTTGTAGGAAGCTAAGATGCTTAGTGTACTATATGCATGCCGAATTGAAGAGAATATTCTGGAAACGTCTATACATTTTTAAAGCATTATTTTAAAGTGCATGTACATATGCCAATAAGGGTGTAAATATTAATTCGTTAGATTTTCAGAGGGAAACTGGCACCTCTGCTTACGAGTGAACGAAACTTCCGAGGCCAACTTAAATATTCCTGATAACTGTCAGTGAAATGTTAGCTAACCAACATTAATTAGCTTTAACAATCTCTCCACCTTAAGTATCTGTCTTCATCTTTGACTCGAAGCTTTCTGAACACAACTTAACTGGCATTAACTTACTGTGACTGTAAGCTAACGCTAGCTTACATCAGATTCAGCATGACTCACGTGTATAACGTTAACTTGTTCTCAAAACGCTAATGTCACGAACCGGCATGCAAACAGCGGGAAACCGCAGGACGGTTTAACCGAACTGAAGGCATAAACGTGACCCACGTTCATTTAAAACAAGATTAAAAGGAGAAAAACCAACTTACACCGGGCTCTTTATTATTCGCCATGCTCGTCCTCTGCGTCTGCTAGGGGGTGAAAAAAAAAAAAAAAAAAAAAAAAAAGGGTGAAGAAGAAACCCAAGGTCACGCGTGATGACGCACTTCCGTGTGCGCGGGGTAACACGGGAAAAGTAGTTTTTCGCCGAGTGACAATGGTTCATTACTTTCTGCTGATATTAAAAATCCAGGAATGTATGTATAGTTGTATTCATTATATTAGTCTTATATTATATTATATTATATTATATTTTACTTAGCCGACCTCCTCCTTTCCTTTTACTTACCTCCCCCTTTTTGTCGCCTACCACTTCCTTTTCTTTTACTTAGGCTACCTCTTATTTTCCTTTCTTAACGCCTCCTTACCTTTTACGTACCTCATCATTTCCTCCCTTTTCCCACCTCTTCGTTTCCTAAAACTTTTCAGGTTTGAACAAGGAGAAGTCAGCCCCAAAAAACTACCGCTATGTATTACAGATGCTGTGAATCTTGAGAAACAAACAAACTGTATATATTTGCACTCTGGTCCTGACGGATACTTCGTACCGGCGGGACTCAGACTGCATCCAGCTCAGTGCGGTTTGTTGAGTCTGACCAACTCAACACTGATGTGCTCAATGGAAAACACCACTATGAGTGCATCATCGGGAGACCTGTTCAGGGTTACACTTACTACTTATGTACAGCAGTCTGTTTTTATACTCAAATATAAAAAACACTGTATTATGAACAAAACAACAAGCTGGATGTGTGAAGTGTTCTACACACAGAATAAACAGTGGAAAAATGTGCTGCATAGGCTACAGTAAAACATAAATTAGGCTGCATCCTGTCTTCTGTGTCGCGAGCGTCGCCAATCCAGCCCCCGAAAACGCTTCTGCAGCCAGCAGACAGAGCTGCACACGTCACAGACCGTCCGACTGCAGGCAGTAAACACTGCGTTTACAGTACTACGGGACACTTGCAATACTGCACTACAGTAATCGTCGAGTACTGTGTTGATATGCAGTACTTGTATGTCTGGACGATGGATGCTGCCGCGAACCATCACAGATTATGGAGCTCCTTGGTCTTGCTCTTCATCTTCCTTTCACTCCACCTGCTATGCCAGAACAGAAGAGCTCACCTTTTTTATTTATTTATTATTATTATTATTATTATTTTTTACAATAAGTGACTTTTCTTCTCAAAGAAACATGCAGCAACAACACAACAGTTGGAGACCAGAAATACGTACATTACGTTACAGGAGTATGAATTACTGAATCAAAAGTTTGTCCTTTCAAGTTTAGGTTTATGAGATATTATGTCAATTTATGACTAAAAACATTAAGACAAATAGTAATTCTTCAAGTCAGGATTGTGAGATACTAAATGAAATTTGTGAGTTTTTTTTTTAAATTTAGGATAATTAAATATTAAGTCAAACAGTGAGTTTTTAAATCGAGATTAATCCACTTAAGTACAAACTGCCACTTTATTAAAATATACACGACTTGTCATTATATTCTTTGATTTACTGTTTCACAGTTTATATTTTGCCTAATTATGACTTAACAAGTCACAATTTAAAACAAAAAAATCTTATAATTTTGACTTAAAAAGTTACATTTTTTAACTCAAATTATTATTATTATTATTTTTTTTACTTACAATTAGTAAATTTTCCTTTTTTTTATATTTGAACTTTATTTTCCTTTCCTGGCAGAAATGGTCCTCCATAGCTGGAGCCCGGCTGTGGCTGCAGACACAGCCGGGCGCAGGTCGCCTCCGTCGGCCGGCTGAGAGGTTGCAGCCGCCGCCTTCGCGGCTGATTGGCTCCGCGTTCAGTTCCTCGTGAGGAAATCACTCCTTTTATAGTTAACGGAGCGCCGAGCGGCTGTTTTCCGGGTTTACACTCGCTCAGCATGTAGAGGAGGCGGACCGCCGGGAGACACCTGGACCACCGCGGAGAGACGCCGGAGCCCGGACACACGGTATCGATCCGCTGATATCGATCAGCTATCGTTGAAGGTGAGGAGCGGGACAGGAGGGTTGTGTTGAGGGAGGGTTTGTGGACCAGGAGGGGTTGTTCTGGGGGGGGGGGGGTCAGTCCTCTCTGGGTGGATTCTGGTCTCAGATCAGACATGTCAGGTCCTGCAGCAGACCCACCAGGAAAAACCACAGTCTGACTTCACAGTTCAACTTTACTTTTTTTATTCGCATTGCTCTGACGTCGCAGAGAAGTCCGTTGCTCACGAGGCCGACGGCACCGACGGCACCGACGCGTCGGTACTGCGCGCACTCACGCGCCCGAGTGACCTACATTTACCCGAGTACAGCCGCGAGGTACTTGTACGTGAAGTACTTCCACTCCGTCAGCTGTAGTTAAATGTTTCTCAGAGATTAATGAAGAAACATCAAAACAACACCAAGCAGCACTGTGCAATTACAATTTCCTTGCACTTCACTTGAGTATTTCCTCGTACTTTTACTTCTCAGAGGGTTGTACTTGTACTGCATCTACTTCACACCTACTTTTTGCATTAAAAAAACACAAGTACATGCAGTACTTTAGTACTAACGCACCCAGCAGTACGCAAAGTATTTGAAATTGACTCCACGCTGACAAACTACAACATTAAAAAGCTCTGAGGCGTATTCGTGGTAAAAGCAGAATAATATACTATTCTATAGTAATATAACCGTATGAAAGGAGCCGTTCTGCACGAGGAGTACTTTTACTTTTGATACTTGAAGTACATTTTGCTGATAATACTTCTGTACTTTTACTTTAGTAACATTTTGAACGCGGGACGAGTATTTCTACACTGTGGCGTTACTGCTTTTACTCGAGTAAGTGATCTGATTCCACCTCTGCCAACAAATGCTCCATTACAAGTAAAACAAATACATAACTGGAATAAAAGCACACGTACGAGCAGCTAAATCTAAAGTTAAGTATCGAAAGTGAAAGAAGCGGTAGTTTCGGCGTTGTGCGAGTCTGCTGCAGCTCGGTCTGACGTCTTCAACGTGTTGTTGGACAGTTTAATCTGCAGCAGAGCGTCGTGAATCTCACGTCTGAACGGATCTCCAAAGTAAGCAGCATAATGTGCAGTAAAAGCACAATACTTCTCCGGAGCAGTACTACAAACGCTGCTGAATCTCATTCGTTCTTACAGACGAAACACACCGACACTACAAGCAATCTGACTTTAGCTCCACTCGCAGCAGCGACATTAAAATATTGTTCACAACTAACAATAACTGTTATTACCGATCAATCGTTCGGTTCATAAAACATCGGAAGACGGCACCTCAGAGTAGAAGATGTCTTGTTTTGTCTGACCGGAGATTCAAAACCTAAAGACGTTCAGTTTGATGTCACGTACGACCAAGAAAAGCAGCACATTTTACATTTAGAAGCAGCCAATATTCGGACTTAAACAATGATTGATTAATCTAAAGAGCTGCCGGCTGCTTTTCTTTCGATGGACTGACGGATTAAGTCGTCGCAGCTCTCAGTTTACACGTTAACGCACATAAGCAGTGTTGGAAGACAAGACTCTCGTCCTTTTACTTGAAGTAAAAACACCACAAAGTGAAAGTATTCTGTTACGCGTCCTCATTATGCAGAACTCCTCTCAGAGTGTTATATTTTATACACAGTGGTGTGAAAAAGTGTTCGCCCCCTTCGTTTGTCGCACTTAAATGTTTCAGATCGTCAAACTAATTTAAATATTAGTCAAAGATAACACAAGTAAACACAAAATGCAGTTTTTAAATGAAGGTTGTTATTATTAAGGGAAAACTAAATCCAAACCTGCATGGCCCTGTGTGAAAAAGTGATTGCCCCCTAAACCTAATAACTGGCTGCTCCACCCTTAGCAGCAACAACTGCAACCAAGAGTTTGCAATAACTTGCAGTGAGTCTTTTACAGCGCTGTGGAGGAGTTTTGGCCCACTCATCTTTGCAGAATTGTTGTAATTCAGCCACATTGGAGGGTTTTTGAGCATGAACTGCCTTTTTAAGGTCATGCCACAGCATCTCAATAGGATTCAGGTCAGGACTTTGACTAGGCCGCTCCAAAGTCTTCATTTTGTTCTTCTTCGGCCATTCAGAGGTGGACTTGCTGGTGTGTTTTGGATCATTGTCCTGCTGCAGAACCCGAGTTCGCTTCAGCTTGAGGTCACGAACAGACGGCCGGACGTTCTCCTTCAGGAGTTCTTGGTAGACGGCAGAATTCGTGGTTCCATTTATCGCAGCAAGTCTTCCAGGTCCTGAAGCAGCAAAACAGCCCCAGACCATCACACTACCACCACCATATTTTACTGTTGGTATGATGTTCTTTTTCTGAAATGCGGTGTTACTTTTACTTCAGATGTAACGGGACACACACCTTCCAAAAAGTTCAACCTTTGTCTCGTCAGTCCACAGAGTATTTTCCCAAAAGTCTTGATGATCCCCAAGACTTTTGGGAAAATACTCTGTGGACAAACATTTAACTTTTCGGAAGTTGTGTGTCCAAACATGCAAAAAGAAATCAGGAAGGGGGCGCACACTTTTTCACAGCGCTGTATACCCAGCCTTTATTTAATCGGGCCGTCTCAGTGAGATCAGACACACCTGAGTCCAGCAGGTAGAGAGAAACACAAGCTAAAGGACAGACAGCATCAGAGTCGCAGATCTGAAGATGAAGGTTTACGTTAAATCATCTGGCCTGATGGAGACGCTGCTGCAGAGCGTTGTCTTGCACGCTGGTCCAAAACCTTCCACAGGTGTGAAACCGGGTTGAGACCAGGTGACTGTAAAGTCCGCACCAAACCGCTCAGTGAGCCCCGCTGCAGCTGATGTTTCGCATATAACAGTTCAAAATGCAATTAATAGTAGTAATTCAGACTCAAAGATACTTCACAGTACTAACAACTAAGTACGAAGACAAAAAGACAAAAAACTTTTGGTTAAAAATGCATTTTTAACGGTTTTCTGATGTCATATAGATTCATTGAGAAAACAATCGGCAGATTAATTGATTATGAAAATAGCACAAATTAGCGAGAACATTAAACGACCCAACAGCGAAAACGTTAAAATACACTTCGAACTACAGCAATTAGTCGATTCTTCGATTATTGATTGATAGAAAATTAATTGCTGATTATTTTGATAAAATGCCTGAAATGTTTGTCAGATACGATAGTAAATCAAATGTCCGTGAGTCGGACAAATCGAGCAATTTGAAGACGTCACTTTGGGCCGTGGGAAGTTTTTTAATGAGAATTTTTCACTTCTTTTTGATATTTCATAGACTAAACGATTAATCGATCGAGGAGATAACTGGTAATGAAAGAAGTCGTTAGTTGAAGCTCTAATTTGAACTCTGAATGGAACAATTCTTCTGTTTCAGTGCATCTTTCTGCAAACCACATGTTCCTTAAAACAACCTCAAACGCCACACCCCTTCACATGTCAGTCAGAGCGGAATTTACTAATATTAAAGGAGGAGGGGGATTTACATGTAAATAGGCTGAATTACAGTCTAATTTCTTACATTTTACTGCTGGATTTGTGTGTAGAAGTAATGAAACGATGTTTTTCACAACCTTTAAATAACATTTTGAGTTATTATCTAAAGATTTGTCTTGTGTTTTGGGTTCCCGGCAGCTTTATGCTTTTGTTAAATTAACAAAATGATAAGTCAGACTTGTAGCTGAGTTTGTGCTGAAATAAATGACAGCGTGCACGAGGACAGTTTAAAAGGTGCTAAACAAAGACGAAAACGAATGCACAGGAAGTCTGCAAAAGTGAATCGGTGGCATTCTAGTGAAGAAGTAATCATAGAGAAATGAAGTATTTAAGGGCTGAAATAATTGTTTCGTAGAGTTTGGCTGCTCATGACTTGTAACAAAGTATTTTTACATTGTGGTATTGCAGTTTTACTGAATATTTCTTCCTTCCAACACTTTGACACTGAGTGGAAATATTTTTTCGGTAGTTAAACGTTTTGTTTGGTGAAACGTCAGCTGTTTAGGCGTGTGCTGCTGAGGAAAGTCGCTCGAAGAGACGAAGCTGAGAATACACGTGTTGGGTTTATATTGTGAACAGCGTCGCTTCTGTTCTGCACGGCGGGGTGTTGCTGTTCTTAAAGTGTCTTACCTGATCTGAGCGCAGTCTGCTCTACTTCCTCTGTTTTAAATTTAGGCCAAACTTTCAGAGACTTCATCACTTCCTCTTTTCACCGTTTTAAACAAGAAGACGCCGCTTCCAGTTCAGTTTGCAGCTCACAAACTGCCAAACCGAGCTGCGTCAGTCTGCAGAGCAACAGACTTTTACTTTATTTCGGTTCTTTGCAGAAAGTTAAACCCTTGATATACAGTTTTCTCTTCGCCGTCACAGTAAGTAGCTTTAAGGTTGTTAAACTCAGTATCATGTACAGTTTATTGTGTATCATGTTCCAGCTTTTCATTGGAGACTGAATGACCACAGACTCCATGTTTTTGACTGTCTGCTGACTTCTTTACAGACACATTTCCCTAAATTTCAGCCTGACATGTTTGGTATCTTTGGAAACTTTGTGATCTCTGCTAGAAGTTAAAATAAAGTTCTGTGGGTTTGAGCAAAGTTTGGACAAACAGCACGAAGTTTTTAGAAGTTTTTGAAAGACTTTCGGATGGATTGACATGAAATTTTGTTCAGACATTCTCGGTCCCCAGAGGATTAACTTCATTAATTCACTTTGTTGATTCTGACTCTTTATCTAGCGCCACCAGCAGGTCGATGTTTTAGGTTCAGGCTGAAATATCTCAGCTACTGGATGGATTACCATTTAATGTGCTTCATCGTTCATGCTCCCCTCAGGATGAACTGTAATCACTCTGCTGATCCTCTGACTTTCCATCTAGCGCCACCATCAGGTCGACATGTTAACGTGTCCGACACTTTGGTTTCTGAGCTGCAGAGCTGCTGACGCTCCCATCAGCCTCGGCTGCACTCTGTGTTCACTGCTAATCAGCAAATGCTAGCATGCTAACACGCTAAAAATTACACCTGCTAAACATCAGCACGTTAGCATTGTCGTCGTGCGCATGTTAGCATGCTGATGTTAGCATTTAGCTCATTTAGCTTGGCTGCAGACTGAGTCTGGTTCTCTTGATTGTTCAGTCTTAATTTTAGCATGTTGTATTTGATTCAGCATGGAGGTGCATGTTTATGTATCTGCACATCTGCATGAGGAGCTTCACAGTATCTGTTAGCATATTTACATTTGTGTATGACCGTTTAACCCACGAGGTCGTATTTTTGGCTTTAAGTGGCTAAAGTTGTGAGAACTCTTACTTTGAACTGGTGGATGTTTATCTTTTGTATGTATGTTTTTGTAAATATTATATTTTAATTAGGGCTGCACCTAGCGATTATTTTATTTTTGATTATTCTATAATTTCTTTTTACAGTTAATTAATTCATTGTTTAGTCTAAAAGATGTCCAAGGTGATGTCTTCAAATGTCTAATAAACTAAATATCAAAAGATATTTAGTTTATTATTATATAAAATAAAGCAAATCCTCACATTAGAGAATATTTGGTGTTTTTTATCCGAACTTTAGTGCTACCTGCGATGTTGCTCTCGTACTCTCTTTGATTGTGTTTGACGTGTTCACACGATATTTATGTGAACATGTATGTTTGCATTTGAATGCATTTTTAAGGGCTTTAAGCTCTTATAGTTACACAGATTATTACCTCGCCAACTTAATTCTTAGTTGTGTAA
The DNA here is from genome assembly GCF_020085105.1 of Siniperca chuatsi. Classification (NCBI taxonomy): domain Eukaryota; kingdom Metazoa; phylum Chordata; class Actinopteri; order Centrarchiformes; family Sinipercidae; genus Siniperca; species Siniperca chuatsi. The sequence continues at coordinate 2,055,809 of NC_058054.1, forward strand.
CGTCAAACTCAGAAGAAGAGTGTTGTGTTTCACGCAAAATACTCTGCGTGGAAGCGATTTAGTGCGTGATCATCACACGACCTCTGAGCTTTCAGAAAACGTACATCTCTGAGGCTGTAATATTCTCAGCAGTAGTAATAACAGTCTCCGTGCAGCACAGCTGTCTTTAGATGCTACCAGGCCTCTGCGACCTCCGACCTTTATGAGTCCCTGCAGGCCACGCCTTAAACCAGGTGTGTTTGTTTGTGTTGTTAACACAGTGACATCACGTGCATTACTGAGTAGAAACTCGTATTTTCCTGAAACTGGAACGCAGTTCTGCCCTGAGGCATTCCTCTTGTTCCCACTTCAGCGGCCATTAAATCAGGAGCGAATCAGACGCATCGCTGCACTGAAATCAAGAAAAGTCAGGGTGAAATAATCTCACCGCACTGACGGTTTCTGTACTTTGAGGACTCAGTAATTAGACCCGTTAAGGTACAATGTAATGTGGAATATTGAACATGAATGTTACGGTTGATGTAAGGTTAGCGAGGTGTGGTGGAGGGCTGCAGCATGTCCTTACGCTCTCACTTATGAGGATAAACCCCCCAAAAACCCACAAACGGGGAACGAAACTGAATCAAGCGCACCGAATAATGTGACGAGAAGTCAGACAGAACGACCGGCAGCAACACTGAGTAGCTCTGAACGTTTGACCCGCTTCACAAAGGGACATTTTGACCTGGTGCCAAATAGCACGATCAGCAAAAACAAGATTTTCAGCTGCTGTTGAGCTGATCTTCAAGCTAAGCTACAGATAACAGCGGAGCAGGAAGCACTCAGACCCGTTACTGCAGTAAAAGTACTGACACAAAAGCAGTGCAGCGTCCCTGTGGCTGCTGTGCTGTTATATATTCTATCATCAGGTTATTATTCCTCGTGCATTAATGTAAAGCAGGATGTTGCTGCTGCAGCTGGTGGAGCTGGAGCTCATGTTGAACCGGTTTGTATCGGACTGCAGCTGATGATGCTTTTCATTCTGGATCCATCTGCCGATTCTTTTCTCCGTCGATCCGTCGATCGGTTTGGAAAACTCGTGAAAACGGTGAGAAACGCCGTCACGACGACCCAGAGCCCAAAGCGACGCCTTCACCGTGTCGTCGTGTCCGACCGACAGTCCGAAGCTCGACGTTATTAACAAACATTACAGTTATTACAGTCGTTCAGAGGAAAAGCAGCAGATCTGCACATCTGAGGAGCTGCAGCCAGGAAGGGATTTACAGGAGAAACGACTTCAAACATCAAAACAGTTTTCTGTCAATCGACTAATCGATTAATCGACTAATCGTTTCAGCTGTACTTGTACATTTTCACGTTTTGTGCAAAAATCTTACTTTGTAAAGTAATCAGTAACTAAAGCTGTAAATGTAGCGGAATAAAAAGTCCAGTATTTTTTTAATAATGTCTGTGTGGCTTTTAATCACTTCATTGATCGTGGGCAAACTGTGTTGCAGCATGGGGAACCTGATCAAGGTGTTAACCAGAGACATCGACAACAATGGTGGAAACTTCTTCCTGGACTTTGAGAGTAAGACACACACACACACACACTCTCTGCTCTGACGTGTTAATTCATAATGATGAGTGAGTGAACCGTGTGTTTGACCTCTGACCTTTGTGCGCCTCCGTGCAGACGCTCAGCCCTCGCAGTCAGAGACGGCGGTGTGGGAGGAGGTGAACCAGGTGCTGACGGAGGCGCAGGTCGTCCTGGACGACCTGCAGACGTACAGAGGAGCAGGAGAGGAAATACGACAGGTAACACAGAGGACAGGTGTACATTTACTCAGGTACTGTGCATTAGTACAAATTAGAGGTACTTGTACTTTACTCGAGTATTTCCATTTTATACAGCGTTATACTCCGCTACATCTCAGAGGGAAATATAGACTTTTCACTGCACGACGTTCGTCTGACGGCTTCAGTTACTTTACAGATCAGCGTTTCATCCCCTTCCTGTCCAGTGGAAACCTCGTATCTCCAGGTGTTTGTGACGAGCTGAAGGATGAAGAGTTTCCTTCATGTGCTGAGGAAACTCTCCTCCTCCTGAAGCTGAATAAACTCTTTAACCCCCCCTCGGATCAGCTGGGAAACGCATCGTCACAGAGCTGAAAACAGGCTGTTTCTCTGAGCTCAGGGAGACTTTTTAGAGATACGTGGTTCTCACAGGACGGCGACGCTGCAAACACGTGATGACCTTATAGACCATGATGCATTGCTGCAGGTTAAACTACCCAACAGTATATAAAGCAGTTAAAATGAGCTCCACCTGAAACATCTACAGCAGTAAAATGCAGCACACACATGAATGCAGCAGGAATATGAATCCAGAAACATCAGATATAATAAAACACTGACAGGAAGTGTTTTACTGCACAGGGACGACTCTCACTGTCTTTAAATGTACTTTTCAATCGATGACGCTCACATGCTTTTACGTGTGTGTTCAGGCCATCCAGAGTCCCGGCGTGGTGGGCGTGCAGGAGAAGGCCTGGTCAGCTGTGGTTCCTCTGGTGGCTAAACTCAAAACCTTCTACGAGTTCTCCCAGAAGCTCGGTAAGAACCTGAAGACAACATCTAACTTTAAATAGACGTTTCTGCTCCGAACACTGAATGAAAAGACGTGAAACGATGGGAAGTCGACAGTTTCATGACGCTGAATACAGAATGCGGAGGACGGTCAGTCCGTGAGTTATTCTCTGCGCCCTGATGATAAACGTTACTGATTGTAACGACCACGTGACCTTTCCTCTAGCGCCACCCTCAGGGCAAACGTTACATTTTGAGCTCCACTGCTGATAAAATGTTGTTTGTTCTGTAATGACCGCTGCAGCCTCGAGGGGGCGCCGGTCGGACTGTGGACTGGGACACATGGGCAGTTTACGAGAAACGTGTTTATTTATTGCCGAATGAAAGATAATGGAGACAGAAAGCTGACTGGATGTGGGGTTACTCATGGAGAAAAACGTACCTGTCCCTGTGTCTCTGTGTCCCCCTCCCCTCTTCCCCGTCTCCCCCCCGTCCCCCCCCGTCTCCCCGTCTCCCCGTCTCCCCGTCCCCTCCCCCGTCCCCCCCCCGTCCCCTCCCCCGTCTCCCGTCCCCCGTCCCCCCCCCTGTCTCCCGTCCCCCGTCAGAGTCCAGTCTGCGGTGTCTCCTGGACGTCCTCACCAGCTCTGCTTCGACTCCCACTCAGCATCTGGAGCAGAAACAGGCTCTGGCTCGTCAGTTCGCCCACATCATGCACTTCACGCTGCGCTTCGACGAGCTCAAGGTCTGCACCTCCTGCACCTCCTCCACCTCCTGAACCCCCTGCTCCCCCTCCACCTCCTGTACCTCCTCCACCTCCTGAACCCCCTGCTCCCCCTCCACCTCCTGCACCTCCTCCACCTCCTGCACCTCCTCCACCTCCTGCACCTCCTGAACCCCCTGCTCCCCCTCCACCTCCTGCACCTCCTGCACCTCCTGAACCCCCTGCTCCCCCTCCACCTCCTGCACCTCCTGAACCTCCTCCACCTCCTGCACCTCCTGAACCCCCTGCTCCCCCTCCACCTCCTGCACCTCCTGCACCTCCTGAACCCCTGCTCCCCCTCCACCTCCTCCACCTCCTGCACCTCCTCCACCTCCTGCACCTCCTGAACCCCTGCTCCCCTCCACCTCCTGCACCTCCTGCACCTCCTGAACCCCTGCTCCCCTCCACCTCCTCCTGCACCTCCTGAACCTCCTCCACCTCCTGCACCTCCTGCACCTCCTCCACCTCCTGCACCTCCTGAACCCCCTGCACCTCCTCCACCTCCTGCACCTCCTGCACCTCCTGCACCTCCTGAACCCCCTGCTCCCCCTCCACCTCCTGCACCTCCTGAACCCCCTGCTCCCCCCCACCTCCTGCACCTCCTGCACCTCCTGAACCCCTGCTCCCCCTCCACCTCCTGCACCTCCTGTACCTCCTCCACCTCCTGCACCTCCTGAACCCCCTGCTCCCCCTCCACCTCCTGCACCTCCTGCACCTCCTGAACCCCCTGCTCCCCTCCACCTCCTGCACCTCCTGCACCTCCTGAACCCCTGCTCCCCCTCCACCTCCTGCACCTCCTGTACCTCCTCCACCTCCTGCACCTCCTGAACCCCTGCTCCCCCTCCACCTCCTGCACCTCCTGTACCTCCTCCACCTCCTGCACCTCCTGAACCCCCTGCTCCCCCTCCACCTCCTGTACCTCCTCCACCTCCTGTACCTCCTCCACCTCCTGAACCCCCTGCTCCCCCTCCACCTCCTGCACCTCCTCCTCCACCTCCTGCATCTTCTGTACCACCTGCACCTCCTGTACCACCTGCACCCCCTGCACCTCCTGCATCTTCTGAACCCCCTCCACCTCCTGTAGCTCCTGAACCTCCTGAACCTCCTCCACCTCTTGAACCCCCTCCGCCTCCTGTTCCTCCTGCAGCTCCTCGATTCCTCCCCTTCTTAACCTCCTCCTCCTCCTCTACCCTTCCTCCTCTTCCACTGGTGGAAAGTACTGCGCTTCAGTACTGCACTGAGATACTTGTACTTCACTTGAGTATTTAGATTTCCTGCAACATTCTTCTTCTGCGCTACATTTATCTGCCAGCTGTGCTTACTGTATGCAGCTCTTTTCATTTTAAAACAGTTATATTTCACAGATTGTTTATAGTCATTTTCTCTTACTGTGTTTATTGCGACCAAAACACCAAAGCAAATTCCTCGTATATGAAATCCTACTTGGCAATAATCTGATACAGATTCAGATTTTACAGTATGTACAAAACACACGGTGAGTTTATTTAATACGATGCACTGTTACAGAGCAAACTACGCGATAATATATATAAAAAACTTAAAACTAGCTCCACCTCGACCAACTGTAACAGTAAAATGCCGTCTACACATGAATTCTTCAGTAATAATAGTCCAATAATATTATATGTGATAGTATAATAGCCAGTTTTCTGCAGAACCACTACTTTGACTTGTAATGGAGCATTTTCATATTTCGCTATTGCTGCTTTTACTAAAGGGTGTGAAGACTTCTTCCACCGCTGCCCTTCTTCATGTTCTTCGTCTCTTTGTTCCAGATGACCAACCCGGCCATCCAGAACGACTTCAGCTACTACCGCCGGACCATCAGCCGCATGCGAATCAACAACCTGTCTGTGAGAAACGCAAAGAGCGATGAATCTGTTTGCTGACAGCAGCCGTTTCCTGTTCTACAGGAACGCCATGTTGTTTTTTGTTTTTTACGTCTGCACAATTCCATATAATGGAAACTTTCTACACGTCTGATGCATCGTGTTAGACACGTTTGAGTTTAGGAAACTTTGGGAACTCCTCTAGAATTTAAAATAAAGTCCCAAATACCTTTTTTTTTTTTAAAAAGTTGAGTCCTCAAATGTAAAACTATCCCACTCTTAGAAACGTAGTTATCGTCCGATCGACAAAAATATAGTGTTTTTTTGATTTTTGTCACAATATACAATATTCAATGGATCACTGATCGTGTTTCCATGGCAACCTGTTGCTTCTCTCCCCCCCCAGGCTGACCGAGGAAATGAGGTCAACAACGAGCTGGCCAATCGGATGTCTCTGTTTTACGCGAGCGCCACGCCGATGCTGAAGACGCTAAGTGACGCTACGTCAAAGTTCGTCTCAGATGTGAGTCCTTCCACGGAGTTATATAACAGTTTCTTTGTGGATTTTATAGTTGTTTTTTTTAATTTTTTTATTTAAGCATTATAATGCATTCATTTTCTAAATGAATGCATTAATTGAACAGCTCACTCATTCGTTCATTCTGCATATGATGTTTGACTGAGTACCTAAATACAGTTTTTTTTTTTTTTTTTTTTTTTTCTTGGTTGCTGAAAAAACTGCAAGAAACAAAACTCAGGAAACAAACATTTAACAGTTCTGGATCGGTTAGTTCAAAGTTCATGTTAATTTATAGAAAAACCCAGTAATTAAATTCCTTCACATTGTAGGTGTACTGAACGCTTCAGCCTGTAGGGGTCACTAGCAGGACTGCACACTGTTTCTCTGGTTTTTTCACAAACCACCAGCAGAGGCTGGCCTCGCTACATTCTTCTGTGGTTACAAACACTGAACCATTAAATCATTAATAGTCAAGTTGTCCTGTTTTGTCTTTCCACGGCGAGTTCACAGTGAGGAAGCCTTGTGGACCGACGTGAGGAACACATTTTCCACATGTCGCATATATTATTCTACTGAATAAAAGAGGATTTTTACAACACTACACAGCTTTACATTCAGCTAAATACTATTTAAGTCCTGAATGTATCTCGTAGAATTCATAGACTTTCTAAATGAGTTTGAATGATGTATGAAATCCCAGAAACTAAAAAGCAAGAAAGCACAAAAATGTTACTTTTATTAATTATTATTATTGTAATATGGCTTCCCATTAATTCTATTTATTTTGATAAATACTGTTGTTATTCTTATACTTGATGTCTTTTTATATTTTTAAGTTATATTTGCATTATATTTTATATTGGTCGTATTGCTACTTTTACTTAATTAAAAGATCTAAATATTTCCTCTGCCACTGAGTATAAGATGCAAAAATGCATGTTTTTCCTAATATGAATTACAAGCAATAATAGTTTGAGACTGAAACTTTATTAAAGTTTGTCATTTGTTTATTTGTTGTGGTTATTGAATGAAACTTTATTGTCCTGCTGCTGTTGTTGTTGTTGTGCAGAACCCAGATGTCCCGATTGAAAACACGACGGACTGTCTGAGTACGATGGCCTGTGTGTGTAAAGTGATGCTGGAAACACCGTGAGTCCTGACATGTTCCTGAACGCATCATGACAGCCGTCCGTCTCAGACATGAACCAACACTGTGTGTGTGTGTGTGTGTGTGTGTGTGTGTAGGGAGTATCGCAGTCGTTTTGCCAGTGAGGAGACTGTGTTGTTCTGCCTCCGTGTGATGGTCGGTGTCATCATCCTGTACGACCACGTTCACCCGGCCGGAGCCTTCGTTAAGACCTCCAATATAGACGTACGTTAGCAAGACACACACACACACACACACACACACACACACACAGAGTTACAGCTTTTCTTAATGCTTTGTTATTTCGAGTGATAAGGTCCTCCATGAAAGCATTTTCTGCCAAAGTTAGATCAATACAAGTTATTTCACGTGACAGATTTCTGTGTTTGTGTTCTTGTCACTGGTTTGAGGTGGGCGGGACTCGGTTGGAAATGGGGGATGTTGCCAGGTAAATGTCACTGTGAATCAATTCTGATCAATCCACGCCCACACAGTGCTGATGAAGCAGATAAGAGACTTTGAATGTCAATTTCTTAAGAAATAATACCTAAGGACGTTAATTTCCAAGCTCTAACTTTGATTGCTGCTTATTTAGTCATGACAGAATTTAATGCAACGCAGCACTTAAGATTTTAACCCAAGTTTCAGGTTTAAACTGTCATGGAAGTCACATTTTTCCCCACTCAGCAACATTTTTGAATTACATTTTTCATGAATCAACTTTATAATGATGATAATAATAATAAAATGTATTTATATAGAATTGATCAAAACCAGAGATTACAAAGTGCTCAAAGTGGGGGGAAAAAGGAAAAAACAAAACATATACAGTATGTAACATAACGCATAAACACACATGAATACACACATGCAGACAAATGTAAGCCAAATTGAATAAGGTCATAAAAAAGCTGTTCGATTAAAGATATGTTTTCAGAAGTGTTTTAAAAGAAGATACTGATTTTACAGTCCGAGTTCGTCGGGCAGGTCGTTCCTGCATTGAAGTTCTCTTTCAGCAAAAGCTCGGTCCCCCTTTAGTCTTACACCTCGACATGGGAACAGCTTACAGGTTCCTGTTCTGTGAGGACCTCAGACTGTGTGCAGGTTTATAAGGACACAGTAACTCAGAGATATAGTCTGGGGCCACAAAGTGCTTTAAAGGTAATGAGTAAAATCTTAAAAATCGATTCTATAATAAACTGGTAGCCAATGTAAAGACATTAGGAGGGGAGTAATATATGATCTGCTTTCTTGGTTTTTGTTAGAAAACTGCTGCACACTTTGGAGTCTGAATCGTTTTCTGATTTATGCCAGTTAGGAGACCATTACAGTAAGCTAAACGTGAGGAAATGTGAAAGCATGTATGATGGATTCAGGGTCTCCGAACCTCAGAAATTAATGGATTTTAGCAATATGCCTTAGATGATAAAAGCAAGATTGGACGACCTTGCTAACATGAATTTCGAAATTAGGTTTTTGACAGAAGACTTAGTGTTGCTGTAAAAGGGACCAAGTGAGGATTTTAATTCTGCATGCAGATTGTCTGGGCCACTTGATTTAAAGTCATTATTTAATTTAAGAAAGTTAGCAGACATACAGTTTTTAATGTCTATTTGACAGTCTTGACAGTCTTTTATGGTAGACAAGCTAGTGGGGGTTTCAGGCTGTACTGGGACGTATAGCTGTGTATCATCAGCATAAAGATGAAAGGAAATGCCACCATGCCTACGAATTATATCACCTAGTGGGAGCATATATAATGAAAACTTAATTGGTCCCAAAATGGACCCCTGGGGCACTCCAAAGTGTACTAGCGGGGGGTGTCTGTTTAGAAGAAGCTTTAGCACAGCCGAACCATTTTTGTCTCACTTCTTGCTTAGTTTTAGCTTCAAGACACAATTTATTAAAGAGCACCGAAATCCTACATTTTGCTCTCAGCTCACTAGTTAAAAAACAAAACAAAAAAACCCCATCAATTGGTAGAAGACGAAAGAAGAGCAAATTATTAACGCACCACAGATTTGGGTAGGTTTCCATGGATCTGTCTAGACCTGCGAAGACCTCAAGTGTCTCGTTCCTGTTTCCCGCTGCAGCCATCTGCTTCAGGATCAATTAACGATGTTTTTTGGTCATTTTCAGATGAAAGGCTGCATCAGAGTGTTGAAGGAGCAGCCGCCCAGCAGTGTGGAGGGATTACTCAATGCTCTCAGGTCTGACAGCCTCATGACACTCCACAAACACATCACGAACGCTAACAAAGTGAAAGAAATCATGAACATTATTTATTGCTGTAGTCTATTTATTTAAACCACCACCATTTTGACTTTCTGACCTGTTATTATAATTTTTGAATTATTATTAAACTGCCCCCTCCATCCCTGCAGGTATACGACCAAACATCTGAACGATGAGGCTACCTCCAAGCAGATCAAAACCATGTTGCAGCCAAATTAACTCCATGCTTCTTCAGCAGAACTGAAACTGGAACGATACAGGGAGACAAAAGTATTTTGGTCCAAATTTCAAAAGAACTACTGAACAAACCTTTAGCTAATATTTCTTTGTTTAACCTCAGATGTTATTTTTACTCTCATTTGAAAAAAAGCTGTTTTTTTGTTGTTGTAAAAAAAGAAAAAAGAAAAAGAAACCTTTTTAGTTGGTTGATCCAAGAAAAGATGCAGTGAATTGACTGATATTTGCAGTTCTGTTAGCGTGATCAGACGACACACAAACTAGTTCGTTCCCGACCTTAAGCTTTCCCAGTAGTGGAGCCAACATTTAAAGTTTGTCCTGATTTACGGGGATAGAGCATCAACCCGTTACAAATCGTCCTCTGGAGACCACGAATATCCACACCAACTAGTCTCAGTCTGGCCAATAGTTTCATCTGGAAATGTGGGACCAAGATAACAAGTAATCAACATTGCGATTGTCAGGTCCTGCCACTAGTGGGGCAAAAAAGGAACATCATGAGCAACTGCAGCTGGGTCGCTTGATTTGAAACGACTGAACATCGTGACCTACAACCGGGATCTGTAGACTTAAACATGTTTGTCAGTTATCGTTATCTGTACTTCTGATGTGACGGGAATGCAGCTTTGACAGTTTTCATGCAGCACAGATCTGTTCGCTGCCGTTGGGTTTAGTGTGTTGTCTAACAGATCATCGCTTCAGCCCCTTTTCCACCAGAACTTTTTTCCCAGAACTATTTTCAAGAACCCAGGAACTTTTCCACTGGAGGAACCTTGTTCTGATTTTATTCCTCGGCAGCAGTTCCTACCTCAGTAAAAAGTCTCTGTGGCCGAAGTCGTACTTTTCAGTTGACTGAACTGCTGGAGTTCACAGTTTACAGGACTGAACATCACTGATTGGTCAAACACAAGCTCAGCGAGTTTCTTAAAAAGGAAAACTACAGTTTATTACAGTTCAGCAGGGTTGAGCGAGTACTTTGCTGAAACGAGTATACGGTACAGATAATGTACTTTTTACGAATATCATCAGAGTAAAATGTGTCAATATCTGTACTTGTAAATGCAACTTATATATATATATATATATATATATATATATAAACTTGTTCTGTAAATAGTTTTCTAATAAATATAGCAACTTCTGATCAACCCATATCAATTTCAGGCTTAAATGAACAACTTCCGGGTTAAGCCCCGCCCACTCCGAGTACAGATACGAATACAGATCATTTATTTGGTTGAACAGATACAGATAATGGTGTACTCGCTCATCCCTACAATTCAGGTTTTATTTTTTTTACCTCCAGCCATCGGTTCTGTGCGTACTGACAGTTTGGTTAATAATTTTACCGTTTGCCTTCGTTTTCTCGTCCAAATGAGTTTGACTAACCTGTCGGTTTGTTTACGACCTGTCTGACACCTACCATGAGCAATGGGGTCCTACATGAACATGCTACTTTCTGCCTTAATCAGAGCAGTTTTGGTTATTTCACACGAGAGATTGTTGTTTTTGTCCTTGCTTTTCTAATTGGCTTGATGTCACATACTTCCGTGCACCAATCAGAGTTTAGCAACATTTGAGTCAAAACTTGATGAAAACTTGTTTTTGGGTTGTTGGCTTACGTTGCCAGCATCAAACCTCACCCACACCATCCTGATGAAGCAGATTATTAATTTTTTTTTATGTTAAAACTCTTAATAAATAATAACTAAGGATTTGTTTTTTTTCTCCCAAAGTTTAGCAGTTGCTTATTCTGTTATTTAAAATGAGATGTTCAGGGGCTTTAAGCAATGTTGCTGCATCCCAAAATCTCTGCAATTACTTATATACGTATAGAATTATAACGTTATAACAGGTAAAACTGTCGGCTGCGTTTTTTGAGTTTTGAAAATATAACCCAAGTTCTAATACACTGTGGTTTTTCTTTAACAACTATTTCTTAACGCAGAAAAGCAGTTTCATGTCAAATGACGCCGAAATCTTCAACGCCACCTTGTAATTTTCTGTCTGCAGAGTTCTTGAAAACAAACAAACGCGGACACGCTCACGGACCTTTTGCTTAGTTTTCAAATGTTATATCCTGAACTATGCAGCCATTGCATGTATTAAGCTGGAACTCTGCAAACCTACACGGAGAAGGATGTTACGGGTAAACGTAGGTCGCGGCCGACGCGCACAGCAACACTTCGTGCAGACCTGTGCGTCGAGCGAGCTGACTGGTGACTGTTTAACGTTACGCAAGTTGTACGTCCACGCGCACGTCTCCAAACTAACTTCGTGCATGTTTGCTGGCGATGTGCAGCCTGGAGAATCATTTTCAACCTTTAAACTAAAGACAAGCTAGTGGTTCAAATGATCATACTTACAGACTTTTTGAATGTGTAATGCCTTGGGAATTTTTCATCTTAGTTTTGAAATAATTTCTTTTTTTATTTCATGCTTTGGCTAAATGTCTCTCCGGATCTTACAGCCTCGTGACAGTGCTCACTTCCCTAAAATCACGCACAGCCCAAAGAAGTTCCTGGTTTCTTGAATATACATTTCCCGGTTTCTGGATTCTTTGGTGGAAAAAAGGTCGAAACACACGGTAACCTGTTTGTTTGGGTAAACTGAGAAACTGTGGGAAACTTAACCAGACTTACCTTTGCCAAACCAACAAGTCAGTCCTCGTCCTTAAAGCATTTTCTCATGTGAAACTGAAACATTGTGTTAGAAAAACACTTCAGATAAAGCATAAATCTCACCTTTGTGCTTTCTGTCCAAGTAAGTTTTCAGGTGCAACATCTTCTTCGCCTCATTCTGGTGCGCCAAACCGCAATGGGCTCATTACTGCCCCCTGAGGCCAGAGAGCAGAAAACACCCACTGGAACTGAGTTTTAATGGGTGCGTTTTCCCCGTCGGCCACAGGAGGCAACAATGAGCCCATTCACACTTGAAAACAAACTTGGACAAAACACACAAAAGGTGAGATTTATGCTTTATCGCAGTGGTAAACATGTAGTGGCTCATAGGGCAAATCTGACCCCCCAGCAAAAATATTTTGGCCCCTGACATAAGCTGAAATTTCGCTTTCTTCTTTCCAGAAAAACCCTTTACCTGCTTTTTCACAAATCTACTGCAGACAGACTGTGGATGTAAATATAAGGCTCAGGTAATCATTAACGCATGAGTCAAAGAAATATTAACATGCACTGCTGTAACTCTATCAGCCCTCAGTTACTAATGGCAACAATGAGCCCTCGGATACAGTCCTAAAACAACCAGTTTTATGAATCAATGGAATTTTTAAATGCATTATAGAAATAAACAAAGGGAAAAATTAAACATGTTGAAACATCTGCTGCGTCTGGGAAGCCTTTCAGTGAACTGAAAGAAATTGGCCCATTGTTGAACTGAATTGCTAATTTATCTGAACGGTTTTTAAACAGTATGTTTTGGTTTTACAAAGACTTCAAGCATGATGACTAACTGGTAGGGATTGGCAAATGCACTCTAGTTAACCTCCCCACCTCTTTATAAAGAGCTTCTCCTTCCCTTTACTTATGGGAAGCATGTCTGCCTGCCTCCCACACAGCGGATGAGACAATCCCAAACAAGGAGGATTCAGATTGTATCCTCATTTCTGCATCTTTTATTTTATTTTACACCCAGTTTTATTTTCCGTTTTTGTAGTTACATTTCCAAATGTTCAAGTTAGGAAAGTGATTCAAAAAACTCATGGTATGATTTAATAAACAGTAGGAATGATATGTGATACATTTCTTTTTAGTTCACGGGATGGCACATGTAAAACTTGTGGTATGATCATTTTTAAGCTGTGACGTGGATGGCTAACAAAAGGTAGCGCTGTAATAAACTGGCTACCGAGAGCAGTTTGGAATTAGCTAAGAGAAGGAGAACCACTGTGACGAACAGGATGCGGTACTGATACGAGGGAAACCTCAGACTGATGTGGACGTTTTCTCAATGTTTGAACTGATGTGATCAGTGGGACTGCTGACTGGAAATATTTACGAGCTTTTTGATTTGCTTTGTATGTTAATGCTGCAGTGTCAGGGATTGTATGGCATTAATTGTTTTTAAATGATGTTTGTGTTGGCCAATTAAAGTTTTTACATTTTTAAGAAAAATCTGAATTTCCACCGTTTTTTTTTTTTTTTTCACGATAAATGAGTATCTACTGCTGTACTGGACAGCAACATCTGAGCACCTCATCATTTTAGCTCCTGTTTGGATGATGAACTTCCTACTCTGCAATAATTTTCTTGCGGAGTAGCACAGGGATCTATTTTAGGCCCGATTTCATTCTATTTATATATTCCCCCTTTGGGCTCTATTTTTCCAGAAACATCTGAATGACTTACCCCAGATGTCCACTGGTTTGGATGCGTCGTGTTGCGGATGCTGCAAAACTCAGTCGCATCTCGGTTGCAGTTTAGATGTCCGCTCGCAGCCTTTCAGAAGCAGCCCGTTCTTCGGCAACATATTTTAGAGTTGTTTTGCCAAAACTTAAAAACACATTTGCAGTGATGCACGTGGTAACAGATACTTTGTGGCTGTACTCCGTTTTGATTACTCCACGCTTGTGACTGACTTTTCCGGGACTCCATACATAGTTCCATCTACGTAGTAGCATAGTCTTGTAATTCTTAATTTGTTGACTCCTGTAATGTCACGGAAGCCAAGTCCGCATTTTAAAGTATACTTTTTTTTATTAATTCAGTTTTTTGTAATAACAAAGATGCAATTTCTTGTACATTTGAAGGAGTTTCGGTTTTGAATGTTGCGCAGAACAGTAACTGGGTGAGTCACCTGTTTGCTCCTCCACTCCACCCACAAACTTCTTGTCTGTCAGTAACAATGAAATGCATGTTTAAATATACATTTCGAGTCAAGTCACTTTTATTTATATTTAAAAAAACAACAGGAGTTGACCCAAAGTGCTTTCCAAACGAGGCAGAATGTGCACATGATTACATAATAATGCAAAAAAGGCAGTAATACATAATGTAATACTATAATACAGAGAAGGCAAGACTAAAATGGAAAAAAACCCCACTGTAACACTTCAGGGACATGAGCTGAGCAGAGCAAAGAGCCACGAGGGAAACGCTCTGTTCACGCATCTGGTGGACATCCGCACACCGGCGTCGTCTCCGGCAGCCGGAAGAAAAAACCGGAACAAGCGATGCAGCCTCATCCGGTGGACGTTGGGGGGTTGGACCTCACGCACCTGCATTTTCCCTTTTAAACTGTTTGATGCTTGTTGTTTTTAGTCTCTTCACTGTCCTGAGAATGTTAAATGCTAGATGGCTAAAAGCTTTAGAGTAAGAGATAAAAAGAGTAATAGAAAAATCTGAGGCAGACCGCTTTCTGTTGTTGATTGTGGAACAGCTGACGTCACCTTCAGCTGTTCCCCTCTGGTTGGTATTTTTAAATCCTTCCTAAGACTCCTCTTTTCATTTCTGCTTTTCAGGCAACACAACATGTTCTTTGACCGCATGATTGTTTTTGTTGTGTCTGCCATGTGTTTCTGCTTAAGTTTGGAAAAATTGAGTGTTTTTATTTCGTCTTCAGTTTTTTATTATCTGAATCTATTTTTTAACTCTGGTCATCATTTGTTGTTTTTAAAAAAAAGGGTGACCCATAAATACTGTGGGGAAATGTTACACGCTGGAATTTAACTGCACTCTACTTTCAACTTTGTCCCCGAAGGGCAGCAAGACAAAGGATCAGCGACTGTCCTCTCCTGAGACACAATAGGACTTTATTTCACGACCCATTCTCACTAGGTTACAGTAAGCTGGAAGTATCTAGCACACACAGTCGTGTTTCCATCACTTCAGTGGACATTACATGGACATTTGTTTTCTGGAGACTTACCCTAACCATAACAGAATCAGAATCAGAATACTTTATTGATCCCCGAAGGGAAACTCTTTGTTACAGCAGCTCGTCTTTACGTCAGTGCACACAGGAGAAAGTACTAGCAAACAATATAATACGCTATAAAAACTATAAACAGGTCAGAGAATAAATGAAGTACCAGGTGGGTATAAGTATAAGATAAACTAAGTGTCGAGTACCAAGTGGGTTTACTGGTTGATGATGAAAGTAACCATAACTTGCCTAACCTTACCCTAAAGCCTGTGGGGTCTCCCATTGGTCCGTTTGCCAGTTCACATGCTAATTCAAAAATTATGTAAGTTTTAAAGGGGAAATGTTTGTTTTAAAAGTCGTATAAAGCCTTCAGTGTCTCCAGAGGGAGCTGTGTGGAGTCTGATAAATGTCCTCAGGTGATGTCACTCGAGTCGGCGTCGGTCGAGTTTGAAAATGAAATAAATCTGTAGGTGTGGAGTTAGAAAGCAGCGAGCTCACCTGACCTCTGTAGCTGCTGCTCATCTCTGCCGCAGGCTGCAGGCTACGTTAGCCGCTACTAGCATAACCCCCAATCTCCCACACAACTGTCGGCAGTTGAGTTGCATTATGGGTAATGTAGGCACCAGGGTTTTTTCTCCCCCCCACAAGAATGTGTGGATTAAAAATGACGATATCTCTGGTAGTGCGGCATCGGTTTTTGTCTGGCGATGTTACAGGAGTGTGATGATAAGTCAGGGGAGTACTCTTTTAATTTAGGCGTGGTTTCTCTCCATTTATCTGAAGAGAACGAGTGAGTGAGCATAAAATCGACATTACGTTGTAGTGACTTATCACAAACTACAGACCTCTCAGGTAGTGTCCTCTCATATTTTACATTCTGCTCAATGCAGAAAGGTCCTGGTTACCTCCAATACTGATGACCTGCACTCAGTTAGCAGTTTATTATTAGGTACACTGAACATTATAACCTTCATGAAGGAGGATTTATTGCAGGACTGTCGTATTACAGCCAGTTCAGACCAAAGCAAGGCGACTAGATGAGACGGTGTATCATCCATAGCAGCGACTCTCTGTATTTCCGTTCTAACTGCCGGCTTTTCTTGTTGCTGGATATAATTTGTGGAGTCTTAAAATGTGAATGAAGACAGTGATAGTGAGTCGCTTGCTACAGTTGCATCTCAACATTGCCGTTGCGCGGCGTGACGAAGGGCAGTCCGTTTGTTGATCTCATCTGAGTACATTTTAAGGCTCGTGTCACACAGACACGGCTGTTCCACAAGCAAATAGACGAGGTGATCCTCTTTCCTCCATCCAAAAATCTGCCATTTCGACCAGCTGACTTCGCTACGAGCTGGTTGGCTGTTGAAACAGGTGACGTGCCTTACGTTCACGGGCCAGTTTACACCGCTGCGACTTGTCCCTTCAAATCGTCATAAAACGGTTTCGTCTCGTCTCGAATCTTCGGTGTGAACTGGCCTTTAGGCAGCATTAGTTTTAGCTAGACGTACCTAACAAACTGGCAGCTGAGTATATCTGTATCTTTAATTCACATCAGCAAGTCGTTGTTGGGGGCATGACAGGGAGCGCTGAGGAAACAATGCAGCACAGACTCCGAGGTCAAGGTGATTACAGCAAAAACATAAAAGCCTATAAGGTTATGTCATTTTTATTTAGCTTTTTTGATTAATCATATTGTTGCTTTGCAAATGTTCGGAGGTCCGGTTCTGGTTTGCGGCCTTGGGGTTGGAAGCCTCTGCCCTAACCCTAAGTCTTAGCTTAAACCTAAAACCGCGTCTGAATCCTCAAGCAGGAGTGAGGACCAAACCAAATGTCCTCGCTTACGAGGACTAAAACTCTAATGGGTCCTCGCAGAGATAGAAGAGCACACACACACACACACACACACACACAACCACAACCACACCCACTGAGTCAGAGGATTAAGATAACAGATGTAGAACTTTCCATTTTAATTCACACACACACACACACTCACACACACACACACAGAGTATTGATATTCTTTGGAAGCTAGTAATTCTCAGTAAAACACAGGAAGCAACACATCCCACGTGTGTGTGTGTGTGTGTGTGTGTGTGTGTGTGACTATAAACATTGTTTGAGAGCGACGCTACAATTTCGATCAGAATCAGAAATACTTTATTGATCCCCGAGGGGAAACTCTTTCGTTACAGCGGCTCGCTGTCACGGCAGCGCACACAGGAGTAGGTAATAGTGCAATAATGAGTGCTGTCAGGTTAAGTGCAGCTTATTTAGATGATTGTGAGACGGAGGATGTTGCACAGCAGTAATAGAAGTATGAATAAATATCAATAAATAGGGAATCTTAAACTGAAAACAGAGTAGTCTGGTCGTGTGATGATGCAGTAAAAATGGTGAAGAAACAAGCTCGAGTAAGAACTTCTACATTTCCCAACGCAGTGCATCAGCGTCTCCGAGGTGAACTCTGACCTGCGAGTCCACCAGATTGCAGCAACACGTTGAATTTGTCCGTCACCCTTCAACAGAAGCGAGTGAGCGACTGTTTGTAAACCAGAAATGTAACGTGACCAAACCTCTATGCTCGCGCTGCGCGGGTCGATCGAGCGGCCACGACGTGGAGCTCACGCTGAACACGAGCATGTTGGTTGGTTTTGTCCAGTGACAATTACAATAAAGTTTATACAAACAAGATGGCCGCGTCCTCAGTGTTGACAAAAAGAGAGAACAGCAGCGTTACTGGAGTCTGTCCAGTCAGTTTATAAAGGAGCCGCGCTGGAAATCGGATCGTGGATCTGCTCGAACTGCAGACAGACGACCGAAATGTCTGACCTGCCAGAAAGCGTCTGATCGATCAGGTGATTAATCAGACGTCGTGACCCCAGACTGCACATCAGACAGCGACCAGTCTGGCAGAAATTTGGCCCGGTTCTGAAATTATTCAGGTGTGAAAATCCGGCTCAATCCGTGTGGTGTATTTCCGGCTTTACAGGTGAGGCGGAGCTGTAAATAAAAGAATAAAAAGAGGTGTATAATGTAAAGTAATAATGTTGAGTATTTATAAAAACAACAACTACAACAAAAAAGTATAGATAAGACAAAGCAGGAACAGGACAAATGAAAACACAGGAAGCTGCCCCCTCCCTGAAAAGCCAAATATTCGGCCCAAACTGGTGACTCAGTCAACTTGGAAAATGCTGATCCGGGTTCAGCCCTGATCTCTATGTTTTTCCACCCTCCCCTTTGTCATGTTCTGCTCTGTTGACTCATCGCGGTCAGTTAAAGCATGTAGCCGCGGCTGAATCAAAGAGTTTTAATTTTTCCTCTTTGTGCAGGTGACTCAGGTCGCAGGAACGTCTTCTGCTGAGCGCAGTCACCAAAACAGTTCGTCATCAGGGAAACATGCTGTAGAGAAGTGATTCCCAAACCCTTTTTAACTCGTGACCCAGTAAAGCAGAAGGCTGGTGATTTGCTAAATTTCTCTTCTCTTCTTCAAAGCCCATAAAAAAAGCCCAAAACCAGAACCGCACCTGCTAACAGGTGTTGTGTCTCTCAGCTGATGGACCTCCGTCCTCTGAGCTCCACTGTTGTCCAGAAACTGTTAAAAACAAATGCACTGTTTCCTCCTGTTTGTTTGATTAAAAACTACAGTCAGCAGCTTTTTAAACGTGAAACTATAAATCTGCGAGGTGTTTTTAAAAGATTTACGTCTTCAGCGGGAACCAACGGGCTCGGAGTCAGGAAGTACTGAGAGACGGACCGACGTGTTGCTGGTTTTGGGTCTAAACATGAGATTAGTTGACGTTGAGAATATCTTTAAAACAAAACCAGTCCCCCCTTTGTTTTATTTGAACAGTCCTGAAGTAAAATTAGCCAGTAACTAACAGGAAAAAGGCAACAATTATAGAAAAGTCTGAAATAACAAGCTAGCACCCCCCTGTTAATTATCTCCAGACCCCATGTGGGGCCCTCACCACCTGGCTGGGAGCCACTGCTGTGGAGAAACATTCGATTCCACATTTAAAAGGAGTACCACGCCCCCCCCCCCCAAAATACTGTAGACACTGTTGGACAGATTTTAGTGTAACTTATCAAACAAAAGAACCAAAAACCTGAACACAGCAACAGAATTTGGTTGAGTTGAAAACGGAACAAAAACGTCTCAAAATGTCCAATAAACATAAAAACATCGTCTTAGAAATGCTGTCTCTGCGATTCTTCTGTGGACGCCCAGAACAGTTTACAGTAAACTCGTCACACACACACACACACACGCACACACACACGCACACACACACACACAGGTTTGTTTCACTATCAGTCATTGACATAATGCTTTCCCTGGACCCTGAAACCAAGTCTCAGCCCTCACAGAGCAGCCTCTGCCCATGCATTCACCACCGGGATACAACAACATGAAACACAAACACACACACACACACACACACACACTCTGTCGTGTTTCCATCACTTGCGGGGACATTACATTGACTTGCATTCGTTCCCTGGAGACTTCCCCCAACCCTGTGCGAGTGTCGCCAACATGTCTGAACGTCCAAAATGACTCTTTGTAGGTTATTATCAGAACTTGAGCCATTAAAATGAACTCTTTCTTATTGTGCCTGTGACAAACACTGCAGCCTGTAGGGGGCGCTAGCAGAGGCTTTAGACCGACAATCATGTCTGGAGAGAGAGAGAAGGTAAATGCTCTTATCTTATCGTGACGGGGACGTTTGAATACAATCTTATCTTTATAATAAGTGTGTGGAGATTAGATGTCCAAGCTGCTATAAACTGGGTGGGAAGTGTGTGTGTGTGTGTGTGTGTGTGTGTGTGTGTGTGTGTGTGTGTGTGTTCCTGTGGGATTCCAGGAATGAGACTCCCTGGGATACCTGTTTTCAGGTGTGTCTCACCTGAGATCAAAGAGAGAATAAGCTGGGGGGGGGCGGGACTTTTTAAAAAATCAAACAACTGTTGGAACGGTGGGACAGCTCGCCCACGTCCTGCTGATGAAACTGATAAATACTACTGCTCAGTGGTGAAGGCCGGGATCTTTGTCTAACCAAGTGCTGCCTACGGCGGCCCCGAGAGGTCAACGCACTGCAGCTTAAGAAAACATCTTCACCAACAAAGTGAGAACACAACCAAACACGGAAACTCTGCGAGTAGCACAGACAACGGAAACTGTTTCCAGGGGACACAAAAAAAGTGATGCACACGGTTGGGACACGCTTGTTGTTTTTAGCTCATTTTCCAACAGCAGCTAAGAATAGCCGACAGTAACTTTATGAGTCACCAACCATGGCGACAACACCGCAGCTTAAGAAAACATCTTCACCGACTTGGCACAACGTGCGCAGCATTCAGAAAAAAATGCTGCAGAGTGAGGAAACAACCAAACACAGGAAACACAACGGAAGCTGTTTCCGGGGGACACTAAAAAGTGATGCACACGCTTGTTGTTGTGACTCATAAAGTTATTGTCGGCTATCCTTAGCTGCTGTTGGAAAATGAGCTAAAATGTTTCTTTGGTGCGACAACAAGCGTGTCCGAGCCGTGTGCATCACTTTTTTGCGTCCCCTGGAAACAGTTTCCGTTAGTCTGTGCTACTCGCAGAGTTCCTGTGTTTTGGTTGTTTTCTGTTGCGTCAAACTGGCGAAGATGTTTTCTTAAGTCGCGGTGCGCCGAGCTCTCAGGGCCACCGCGGCTGCCCGTGCCGAAACACAACCATCAGAATATGGTGACGCTGTACGGATTACACCTGGCTGAGATCCGATCTCCAGGTGTGGTCTGGATGACCCCCATCGCACGCATCCATACAGGAAACCCAGACACAGATTTCACGTTGATGCCGGGTGTGAATGGGGTCATGATGACAACTGTGGTGACGGGAAGTTCGGCTCTTTTCAGAGAGCCGGCTCTTTCGGCTCCTGAACGGCTGTTCATTTAGGATTTTTTGTAGGAATTATTTTACCATAACTTTGCCAAAATAAATGGTTTGTGTGTTGGAAACCCTTTCATGTGCAGTGTTTTTATGAGAATCCTTATAATTGCCTAATTTTGTGCATTTATTCTGTAACACAAACCCTTAACGACACTGTACCCCCCTCTCAGTTTTTACATAATGGTATGATCCCATATCCTCACATCTGATTGGCCGCGATGCCGCTGCTGACCAATCAAAACGAAGTTCTGCCTCGAGCAGCGCTCAGGCTGAGCGCTGAGGTGAGCAGCGAGCCGGCTCTTCTGGTTCACTACAAAGCATTGGCTCTCAGCGCAGGACACATCACTAGGCAACTGATGAAGACCTGCCATGCGGTTGAAAGCTCTGAAAAAACTAATAAGTGGACGGTGATTTAAGAAAACTTTGTCACACAAAGTCCGGCGTGAATGGACTTCCACGCTCTTGTCCCTTACAGAAAAGCACACTGAGATCATGTGAGCTTTTCGCACATGGAAGATAATAATAATAATTTATCACCCGTGAAATGTGTTTTACGAGATACATCTGAAATTTTAGTTTTCACGTGAAGTGAAATATCTGAAAATAAGCGAAAACATCAGAATTTTTCACACGTGTGTTTGAAATGTGACAAATTCACACGGGCTCGTTCAGATGTGAACAAACTTCCTCAAACATCATCTGTACAACATCAGCATTACCTGAAGAGCAATATTCAAAATCCCACTGATTTCCACTGAAATGACACAGAACTGCACTTTGTGTGAAGAAACAAACGTATAAAACACACTATATATATAAAATAACCCATCTTACGAAACATTTACCTGTGGAGAAGTCTGTTTCGCCTGCAGAACGTGAACACACTTCAATACGTTTGGATGGATGAATTGCAGTTTCACATGAAAAAAAAAACCCAAATATGTATTTTAACATATAAATATTTCATAATAAAATGTAAAAACCGCGTGTTGACTTTCTGTGATCAGTGTACGGTGGCCTGCAGGGACAAACGGTGACGGGTAACTTTCCACTGCTGTCAAGATGAAGTCAAACGTACGAGATATTTGACTTCACTGCCTCCAATCGGGTCAGATATTATTATCCCATCAGACATGACTTCCTTCACCTGTCGCAGTTAAAAATAAAACTGCGTGTGGTTTTTATTATCAGACACACTGATAATAAAAACACTCACAGGTGGATCGACTCTCTCCGCCTACTTCCTGTCATCTGCTTCAACTAGCACACAACTGTCAGCGTTAACACATTCAATTCACAACACACAACCTCATTATCTTTTATTGTCTTCATCTCTTTCTCCTGCTCGTTCTTTACGTTGAAACCTTTGTAGTGTACACGGCAACACAGTAAAAGTCCTGCATTCAAATAAATGTACTTCAAAACATACTTAAAGTACCAAAAAGTACTCCTGATGCAGAAGGGCCATTTCAGAATAATACATATGATATATTGTGTTCATCACTTTCATGCTGCAGCTGGTGAAGGCGGAGCTGATCTGATTGCTACTGTACATCCTAATGTATTTGTTGATCATATTTTGTATTATTAATCTTGCTCTGCAAAGTAACTAAAATGATCAAATCAGTGCAGCGGAGTAAAAAGTACAACATGACTCTGAAATGTTGTGGAATAGAAGTAAAAAGGAAATACTCAAGTGAAGTACAAGTACCTCAGAATTGTACTTAAGGTGACAAACGCTCATTTTCAGGTTCATACTTTTATTTCGGGGGTCCACTAGAAAATGTTTACATGCTTTAATGTTAAAAAAACACCTTATTCTTCTCATACTGATCATTGCTGCAGTCTTTCAGTAAATGTACTTAGTTACTTTCCACCATGTCTTTTCTGTTTCTTCTTCCTTCTTTTCTTTAAAAGCAAAAATATGTAGAATATCGTAAGAAAGCAATAATAATAATAATAATAATAATAATAAAACTTTATTTATAGAGCGCTTATCAAAACAAAGTACAAAGTGCTTCACAACAAGAGATGAAATATAAAGCAATAAAATAAACAGTTCAGGTAAAATCAGGATCTGCTTTCAGATAAAAATGTGTTTTGAGACGAGACTTAAACGAAGACTCTGACTCAGACAGCCTGATGTCTTCGGGCAGGTTGTTCCAGAGCCTCGGGGTCCTGATGGCCAAAGCTCTGTCCCCCTTAGTTTCCATCCTGGACTCAGGAACAGACAGGAGACCCCTGCCCGAAGATCTCAGACTACGTGAAGGTTCATAAGGGATTACAAGGTCTAAGATACAGTCTGGAGCCATGAAGAGCCTTAAAAGTAATCATCAAGATCTTAAAGTCAGTCCTGAAACCAACAGGGAGCCGACGTAAAGAGGCTGAACCAGGTGTGATGTGGTCGCACCTCTGGGTCCTGGTTTGAGTCCTGTACAGTCTGCAGGCTGTCAGAGTGTTTTGATTAAGACGAGTGAACGGGCCGTTACAGTAATGCAGCGCAAGCAGCTGAAAACTGATTTTGCGCAGCATTTCATCGATGATGCCGCTAGATGGAAAAGTCAGAGGATCAGCAAAGTTGTTAGGACTCGTCCTTCGCCTGTGGTGTGTCCTGATGTGACACATCAACCCGTGTCGACTTGTGTGGAGAAGCTGCTGGTGTGTGTTGCCCTTTAACCCCATAACACTTTACAGTCACATGTCTTTGTGGTTTGGAAGCTACATGTCGCTCGTTAAACTAGTTTGTTAAAAGATCAAACAGGCGCTTCATATCAGAAGAGAGCTGAGTGTACAGAGAAAACCAGTTTTGCTGCCACTCAACTGCAGAAATGAATAAGTGTGAACCGTTTTATTTTGTTTCAGGAAACGGTCACATGTTGCTGTGACTAAATTAGGTTGTTGTAGTATGAAGAATTGATTCTCTGCAGCTCTGTCAGAGGGGGGACCACGGTGAGTTTGACTTGTGTAGTTTCTTTAGCTTTTTAAGAAGCTTTCCATCACGTCTCCGTCGATGGAGGCCGAGGACTGAGTTCAAGTTCTCCCACACCAAGCTGGGAAAACCAGACCCAGAAACATGTCCACATACTTTTGGCCATTTCAGAATCAGAAATACTTGATTGATCCCCGAGGGGAAACTCTTTAAGGTATTTATAGAGGCTGTATGATGAACCCAACTTAAGTTTAGCTCCTCAGCTGGTGTGAAATTACACACACACACACCATATAAGGCGTTTCCTTCCTCTTGGTCAGAGGTATTGATGCCAGCAGGAAGTAGGAAACCGCTCCTCTGTTTGACTGATAACGCCACTTGGCATTGTGGGTAAACAGGGAACACATGTAAAGCCTTATCAGCGGGCAGTTTGTGCTGTCAGGTGTGGAGTTTTACTTTAAGTTTAGCTGGTTAACCAGACAGCAGCTGTCTGATTAGATTACAAAAACCCTGATACAACTGTTTTCTTATCATTTTACCCTCCTGCAGCCTCGTTTCTGTCAGAGACTCTGAAGTCGCAGGATGCAGAACATTTACTGCAGGCTTCAAATCAAGCCACAGCTCATCCCCGTCTCCTGCAAAATATATTTATACTCGTTTGTTTTGCCAAAAACATTTAGCAGGAAAAATAATTTCTGTCTGGATCGTGTTCGCTGGCAGCGTTTCTTCAAATCCAGAAAGTGCGACGCCCTTAAGCTGCACAGAAGTCGTGTGGAGGAGGTCGGGCTGGTTGTGCAGACAAACACAAGCCCGTTGGTTCCCACTGAAGACGTAAATCTTTAAAAAACACCTCACAGATACGTAGTTTCATGTTTTAAAAAGGCTTTCAGGCTGCTCGCTGTAGTTTGTATCAAACCAACAGGAGGAAACAGAGCATCTGTTGGGGACTACTTTCAGCGGCGGATGAATCCACATGTGGTGCTGTAGAGAGATGAAGAGTGCTTGAGGATCCCACACTTTGGATGGGACTATGTTTTCCAACATTTTCTATCATATTAATATTTTTTTTTACACTTTTCTGTGATTGGAATGGATCCATTAGTGTTAAATGTAAAACTACACCATCATCCAACAGCAGCGTACATACAGTACACTGCTGCAAGGACAAACTGTTGGTATGAAACGTGGCCTCAATGCACAGTTAAAGTCTACGGGCGTGAAGAAGAAACTCTGTCAGCTCGAAGACAAACGGCTGTAGGAAACAGCTTGCTCTCAGCTGTCTCACCTGAGCTGCGACAAGAATAAACGAGTCGATGTCAGAAACCACAGAAGATGAAGCTTCTCTTGAAGGCTGGCTGCAGTTCTTAGAAAAACAAGAGGTGGTGCGTTTGAAGCTCAGGAAACGCTGCAGTATTTTTAACTGCTGTTTGAAGTACCCTCACACACACACACACAAAAAAAGATCCTTTAGCAGCTTTCGCTTTCTTTCTTTTCACATCTCTGCTGTCATGAGTGGAAAAACCATCTTCAGTGATGCACAACAGTGAGAGCAGAAACTACTTCAAGACAAGTTTATCTTTATTTATATAACAATAAAAGTGCTTTACATAAGACATAAAAACTAAAACTATGATCACAGTAGCTGTGTTTATCTCTTATTCCACTCATCATGATGTAAACATTAAGTCAGAATAAACTGACATTTCACACCTTGTGACTGATCTGAATACTTTAAAAGGATGAAAACTGATCATGTTTATCGTGCGAGCCAAAAGCCTTTGATCGCATCTTTAGCGACGCGCTCATCGTCGCAGACAGTCTTCGTCATCGTTGGTCTTCTGTGCTGTTCCCTAAAAGAAAACTTTTCCTCCGCTTCCTGTTTTAACCCTGCGCTGCGCTCTTTGAACCTATGCAGAACACAGCAGAGGTCATCAGGTAGACCGGACCCGCGTCCTTTCAAAACTCGAAAATGCAGCTGAAGTTTGAAGTCTGTCAAAGTGGTGCATTCATGTGCAATTTTTTTAGTTTGGGAAAAATAAAAATAAAAAATGGCTTCCCTGATGACCTCTCAGGTGTCAGACTTCACTTCCTGTCTAGCCTCTGTTCCACTAGCTGCTTTAACTTCTTCCTTTACTTTCTGTATTTCAGGACAAATCAGCTCCACTGCAGCGGCTGGATGGAAGAAACTGAAAACCTTCACGACAAAGTTAAACAGCGATTACTTTGTGAGCACGGGAAAAAACAGCTCCCATGAAACAACTACAGGCGCCGCAGCGTGGGCACTGAAGGCATCGTAACACATCGCGACACTCGACTCGCTCTTCTGCTGAGCCGTAACATTTGACCTGTGGGCTTATGGGAAATGGTGTTCGTAAAAAAAAAAGAAAATTATATATTTAATAAATAATATTGAATAAACAGCGATTTTAGATTGTTTCTCAAAACAACTGTCCTGATCAGATTTCTGCTCTCTCTGTGAGCACGGAGACAGATGAGGCCAGCCTGCCCTTCGACTCCCCAACAGGCATCAAGTATCAGAGTACCGCTTGAGCTCAGTCGTGTTTTTGCAGAAGTGGTCTTGTTGAACCCGGGTGCTGTAACAGCGTGATGGAGCGTGGAGAGCAGAGCTGAGGGGGAGACACCTATGACTCAGTGCACTCACACAGGCCGATTTCTGCTTTTTCTGACACATTTATACTTTCCAACTTTAACGGCACGTTTCTGTCTTTGGCCACAGATTTCTTTCCTCCCTCTTTTGATTGTTGCCTCAAAGGGAAGTTCCCCCTCAGATCTCCTCCCACTCACAGAGATCCTCCATCTGTGATATTTTCTGGTGATATCTGTCGTCTTTGTGGTGGTTGCTCTCTTGTGCTGGATGCATTTTGACGGTGCCGCAGTATGTGGAAATTCTCAAAGTGTTGGTGTGGCCTTTAATTACCTGAACTTATGAGCGAACCGGGACTTTATTCCCCTGTTTTACACTTGATATTTAGTTAGAAGACTTCCTGTTTGACACGTTAATGTTCTGTTGCTGCTTTTACCTCCTCCATTTCTTTCACATTAAAACTCCAGTGACTCAGGACAAAGGATTTTATTAACAGCTATTTAAAAAAGGGTAAAGCAAATGCTGTGCACCAGTTCCCTACCACGCGTGTACAGTTCCCTACCACGCGTGTACAGTTCCCTACCACGCGTGTACGGTGATAGCTTGTGTCGTCTTCTACTAACAGCAAATGTTTTTTTCAAAGATTTAATTCTTATTTTTGGTCTCCTACTGTAGCCTTGCGGCTCTTTCGCCACGACCTGCAGTTTTACGTTTTTTCCCCTTAATTTACTTTGTGAAATGTGACTAAAGATAAAAACAATTGTTTGACTGCTGATGCAGTCTTCACCAGCGAAGGAAGATTCGCTCTGGGAGATAGTGTTAAAAAGCTCCTGGAGAAGCAAGTAAGTGGACCTTTGAGTTGATATTATTCTGCCACACATGTTCCCGCTCTTTCCATTTTCAAAGTTATTTAATATTTTCTTTTACATGGTCTGAAGGAAATGAGAGAGCTTAATATCCTTTCCCTCCTGTATTCTGCTCGGCTTGGAGCTCCGACCACAACAACAGAAAACCTGTTGTGTCACTGACTGTTGTGTTTGTGGAAAGTGAACGCTGTGCTGTTCTGCGGTCGGCAGCTTTCTCTGCTGGTGGTCTGCAGCCAGAGGAGTTTCAGTTTCCGCTCAGCGTGGGACGGGAAACCCTGCTGCAGACGCACTGAGAAGGGGCAGGGTGGAGGGTGGAGGGTGGAGGGTGTTACGGGGGATACCATCATGGTGTCCCATGGGGGCTCAGCAGGATGGGTGGGGGAAGTACAGGGCTGTAACCTCACTGAGGAAGTTTAGTGTTATTATTCTGGACATTTTGACAAAGTTGAATTTTACCTGCATTCTTAGATGCTGCCAGAAAAACTCACAATACTGGCGGAGAAAACCCCCAACTCATTTTCTGATAAGTTTTAGCTGTTGCTTTCAGCTGGAGGCCCACAGCTGCTGGTCATTTAAGGATGACTAAAATCATTTCCCCTGCACACCCACACAGGTTGTTTCTTCCAGTTATTCAGGCTGAGTTTGGCTCAGGTTTAGGTTGGACGATGCCATTGGGTCACCAAATTTCATGTGCAAATAAAAAACATTTTAAGAGTGTAAACTAAACTACATCAGGCAAAATAAGTGACAGCTCCCGTGGGGGTGGGTCATGGGTGCATCTGGGGAAATGAACAGAAACTAGAGACCACAAAGTTGGGGGACTTGCCAAAAAGTTTTTTTTTAAAAAAGTAAAAAATCCTGTGCACAAGTGAAAGTTTTGCTGACAGTGCACCTGGAGGACGGGAGCCATCCTCTGGAGACCATGAGTCATCTTATTAAATCACCAATTATTGATAATCATGATCATTTCTTAATTGTTTCAATACATTTTTCACGCAAAAATGCCAAACACTCACTGGTTCCAGCTCCTCAAATGTCACGATTTGCTGCGTTTCTTCGTCACAAGTGATAATTGAATATATTTGGCTTTTGGAGATATTGCCGGATGAACCAGGGAATTCAAAGATGCCGCCTCTGGGAAACTTTAACGGGCATTTTCACCATTTTATAGACAAAACAATGAACTAAACTAATTGGCAGACTAATCAATAATGACAATAGTTGTTAGTTGTAGCAATAAAGTTTTTATTTGTTAAGATATTTTCCCCTGCAACAAACTGACACCAGTATGTATACCGTACTGTAAATCTCAGTACAAACTCTTCTCCTGTGTGCTCCCTCTATGATGAACTCAGTTCAGTCAGCAGGATCCTTCGCTGTCCTCAAAAATCCCTCAGAGATCTGCGTCCTCAGAGAGTACCGACCGACCTCGCGCTCTCTCGGAAGAAACAAGATGAACTGTTCAGACGTCGAGTTGTAGAGGCGATGCGATTGCAGACAAAGTCAACGGAAAGACACAATCAGAGGCTTTATGAATCTGCTGCACAAACGTACAGAGATGGGTGGAAAGATGGGAGAGACTGGAGGGAAATAAAGGACTGGAGTTCCTGCTGAGTTCGATCAGAGTCTGAACTGAACACAAACAGAAAAACGTAGTTCTGCAGGTATTCGGTCATTAGCCAGAGTGTTGGACACATTAAAGTTCGACCTGCTGGTGGCGCTAGATGGAAAGTCAGAGGGTCACCAAAGTTATTACAGTTCATCCTGAGGGGAGCATGAACGTCTGGACCAAATTTGATGCCAATACATTGAATAGTTGTTTAGATATTTCAGTCTGGACCAACGAACTGACTGAATCTTCTTCTCCTGGTCTCCCGACTGTCTCCCGTCATCGCTTTGGGAAAAACTGTGTCCGCCAAAAGAAGAAATGTAAATATATATCTGTATTAATCCATTTTAAATTGAACATTTTACTAATCGAACATCATGAAATGCATGTGATCAGACTGCACACCACTTAAAAAAACAAAACACCAGTGTCAGAGTGAAACAGAGAGAAGCAGGCAGAGAAAACAGCGTCGCAGTGATGGGAAGGTGACTGCGGGTGCAGTGTCAGATTCAAATCATGAAAGAAAATCTACCAGAATAGAAAAGATACCCAACAGACAGCATAAGGTTACAGAAATCCAGCGAATACGTTTGAGGAAGAGCTGAGAGAAGTGGCGTCCTCTGTCAGAGGAAGGTTTTCTCATGGTTAGCTCTGCCCTGCAGGCTGTTAAACCGGCTCCGACCTGGCACGAAGCTGCCACCTTGTTTGAGAAAATGACATCCGGACCGATTTGCATGCTAATGTTTCAGTAACAGTTAAACAGCTTCAGGGCAGACTGGAAAAACTGTCAGCTGAGGCTCCCACACACTGCGCACTGCCGACTGTTAAATACAGTCTACCCCAGGGTGACAGGAACAGACGGAGAGGACTGGACTGGAAACTGCTAGCCTGCAGACTTGAAACTCCCGGCTGACGCTTTGTTTCCTCTGGGAGACGGACTGTCTGACGATCCACTTCTCCCCATCGGTCGGGGCTCAGATCTGAACCCTATACCTACAGCCTGAACGTGGTGGAAAACTTTGACCCGTTTTGGAACTGACTTGAACTTTACAGGCCTGAGGGACTTCCCCCGAATCTGCTCGGTAGTAAGATGGCAGCTGCAACCTCACATTTGAACTCTTTAAAAAACAGGTAGTGCAGAACAAAGCAGCTCGCATGACATTAATAGAAGACGGGGCGCTCCAATGAATAACCGTTCGTCTCTGCTAACGTTTTTCTTTTATTGTAGTATTGTAGCTGCATCATGTGACTCCAGGAAGTAGCTACTGTTGTTGTAGCTAATGGAGATCTAAATAAAGCACTTCTGCTGCCAACTGAGACGGTCTGTGGCCCGTACAGGTAACCCCCCCCCCTTCACAGGAGAGGTGACCTAACAGGCCCAGAGCCGCAGGTCTGTGTACTGGCCACGGACTCTCATCTCAAACTGAATCCTGGCTTAATCACCGTGAGATCCCGAGGCTCCGGAGTGCTTTTAACCCACGATCTAATCCTAATCCAGCAGTTTTAATGTTATGGGACCACCATCCACAGACACTGCACCGCCCTCGCTGAAGCCTCGCCACCTCATTTTCTTTACTCTCGTGTGTGTAAAGAACATGGTGTCGACTCCAGTTACTCTTTTAACAATTAACGTTCACGTCCCATCCTTTGAGGAGCTTAAATGTCCTTTTCTCTGCTTTCCCTTCAATAAAATAACACTGATTCCACTCGTGTTTACTTCGCTGTCCTCCGTCGCCCCCCTGCAGCCTCCGCAGCTCAGATCTTGAGACTCTTATTGAGCGCATCATTGTAATTATTGATTTTAATATTAATTTTAACGACACATCTAATGTGCTAAACAGAGCTTTCACTACAATCACTGAAACAACAGACAAGAACTGCTAAATATCTAATTCAGCAGACTTTTAACGGCGCCAGTTTGACAAAATGTAATTTTGTCAACATTTTAAACGCGTCGTTTTGTTTCCATGTCTGTGATCAAATGGAAGCACATCTATATTATCAAGCTGATAAATCTACGATCATTAGAATAAATTCATATGAAGCCTTGTTTTCACATTTAAAAAGAAAGAAACTCAACAATGTATGGAAACAATTTCTACTTCAGAAAATGCAAAAAAAAGACAAACTTGCAAATACACGTAACCTTCAGTTTTACATAGTTTATTGTTATTATGATATTAGTAGTACTATAATAATTTAAACGTGTATATTTTCTCTTCTGTACTGTTTTTGTTTCATTTCTGTATGTTCGCTCTATGAATAACGGTCGTCCAAAGCTATGATTGGTTTCATGCACAACGATCAAAACTCACCTCATTAACTCGTCAGCTGTGCATTAGTTGTTTTGTAGTTTCTGTTCCAACAAATGCAGTGA
Organism: Siniperca chuatsi; assembly: GCF_020085105.1. Classification (NCBI taxonomy): domain Eukaryota; kingdom Metazoa; phylum Chordata; class Actinopteri; order Centrarchiformes; family Sinipercidae; genus Siniperca; species Siniperca chuatsi. The sequence continues at coordinate 2,087,336 of NC_058054.1, forward strand.
AGAAACGTGACCTTCCTTTGTCCCAGCCGAGTGTCTTTGTGTCCTCAGTCCTCTGCAGGTCTCAGGTCTCAGGTGGCGCTCGTCAGCTCGGAAAACATCATGTGACCATATCGTTTTACTCAGGCGTATCATGTTGTGATTCTCGGTTTGATCACAGCTAAACGGTGTATTTTTTATGGGCCCTAACATTTACTGTCGCAAACAAACACCTGTTTGTATACTTTAATTTATTTTTTGCAGGTCTAAAGAGAAGCCAAACACAGTCACACATTTGGGATCTTTTGTTTAAAAGTTTGCACATGTGCACTTTTTTAATATCACTAAGAACAAGAAGATAGTTCAAACCCAATAATAATCTGTATCATTTTAGTCTCTCCAGCCAGTCTGCAGTCTGCTTCCTGAAAATTGGGATCAAATCACCGTTATGTAAATACTTTAACCAGTTATTAATAATGGAAATCCCCCTTAACTCTGCGGAGCCAGCATGCAAATCTCCCCCTGGATGTTCACTGACCTCCAGCCAACTGTCCCAGGAAATCAGTGACGCTTGCTCTTATTTGAATACCTCCAACTATGTGATTAAACAGCAGTTTCTGTGAGGAGGAAGTTGCCTCTGAGGAACAATGCTGGTAATTATTTAACCTTCATTCATGCAGGAAGGTTCACTGACCTCATGTGTTTGGCTTTCAGACATTATACAGTAGCTTAACCCTCCACAAACCACCAGAACCTGCTCAGGCAGCCCTCAAAGGATAACGTAGGTGTTCACATGTCATAGTTTGTTTTTCTTGTTGTGAAAAAAAATCCCTTGAAAAGACCAAATTTAACAATGCGTTAGTCTGTCTCGCAGTACTTTCTTTCTTACTCTGTCTCCCAGAAATGTGTTTTTCAGCTTACGCTGTGATCAGAAACGTAATTGCTGTCTGTATAATGCCGTCTTTTCTGTGTTAAACTGAAACCACAGAGTAGCTGAACATAATCATAAAAACATTAAAATAATGTTTTAGTTGCTACAAGCGGCTAAAGGAAAACACATGAAGGACGTCGTCAGGGAACATTTCCTCTCTTTATGTTAATAAAAAACGGAATCCAGGTGACATTTACATACGTTTCTTTGTAAATGTATTTGCAAATCAGTTCAGATGAACTTCATTTCCAGCAGGCAGGGATCGTGTGGCACTCCTCACGAACGGTCGTGTGGGCCTCAAACTAAGTGCTCGAAACTCTCCCAAGTCGTAAACACGAGAACCTTTCCCGTCTCCACCGTCTGTCCCACATGACGGCTCTGTTTGAGCTGCTGAAAAAACCTAGGATGTGTGCGGTGACTGAGAGGTCTGGAACCAGGTTTGTAAATGGTGTCAGTCCGTAAGACACAGAAAAGGGTCCACGACCGTGGCCATCTCACCTCTCAAGGACTTCCTCTGTCACACCCGGACATTTGACACCCCCTAAACCCACCAGAACCTCCTCGGCAATCTTAAGGAACACTTATAAACCCTCTCAAGGACCTCAACGACCTCCCAGTCACTCTTGAATCGTAACCTCCAAAGGTTAAAACACAGTGAAGATCCTCCAGAAACTCCTAGGAGACCCCTGCCTCCTCCTAAAGGTTATTTGATAGCCCCTCCAGGAAGCCTTACCTCTTAAGAGACATTAATAAACTTTCTCGGGGACCTCAACGACCTCCCAGTCACTCTTGAAACTTCCATAAGTACATTTAAAACACACTTAAGAACCTCATAACTTCCATAGTGGCCTCTGGCTCTTCTTAAAGGTCACTCGAAAGCTCCTCAAGAACCCCCCCCCCAGCGACTGTGGACATCTGTTTGGAAACCCACCCCCTCCCCGCTGGGCCTGGAGGACATAATGCCACCTGTTGTGTCCGACAGCTGCTTTATTTTTATCACCTCATGCAGCACGAAGTCTCTTAAAGAGCCAGACTCTCAAACCAGAAACGCCCCCAGGCACTGGTCCCTGAGCGATGGCTGGATTAACCTGTAACGGGGCCCCGTGGGGGACGCTTTGCTGTTGGGCCCCTGCAGGAGACACTGCAGCTTCACCGTACGCCCAGACACCCGGAGACCAACACTGGAGTGCAGTGCAGTGACACTATAAAGCTGCCGTTTGATTCCATCTGATGTCGCGTGTATCTCCTGTTAGTATAAAAGTATGTGGATTTAGTTTGCATACTAACCGTATACGACGATCAGTATGTAGTATATTCTGCGGTTTGGATTTGGGGCAGAACTCAGGTTTTACTTTGTGGGGACTTTATTAAGCACAGCTTTATTCAGAAGGATGTCCCACAGTGCTAACCAATGAATAACGTCAAATTGCTGATAATGTTAATTGTGAGTTTGATATATGATGTGACTCCTAATTGGACTCAACAGGATGAACGCAGATATACTTTAAGTAGCTTTCACTTTCTTTAACTCCACAACAACAACAACACTTCCTGCTTTCTGTCAGGAGAGAGAAACAACCTGAGCAGACGAGCGTTTTATGTGACTGATAACAAATTTAAACTTATAATAATACATTTTTAGTACATCAACTCAATTACATGAACTGAGTGACGGCTGCAGACGCATCACCGCTGATGGTCTCTGAATCTGAGGGCTCAGATCACCTCAGGCTGCCCGTTTTCTGCCAGAGAGCATGAACAAACAGCGAGCGGACAGATTCGCCGTCCCTGAGTCACCGCCTGCAGGCTTCTCCCAGCTGTGACTCAGCAAAAACTGAAATATTATTTGGTGTCAAAACAGTGTGGATAAAGTTGCACGGTGGGAAAATTAGGACACAGCTGTCAGCGTTTAAAAGACAATGATATGCTGAACGAGCTAATCGACTTTTTTTAGCAAGACCTCCACCTGTCTGTGTATGTTCGTCACAAAGTGCAGCGGTCGGCCTCCTGACTTGCGAGCAGCAGGTGGGGGTCACCTCACAAGTCACTCTTTTTCGTTTGCGGAGGTTTTACAGTGCTCGTTCAACGTCTTCCACTAATCCCTCGGGATAATGTCGTCACGAGGACGGTTAAGAGCTCCCTGCCTTTTTGTGTTGCACCACGACGCTGTTTGAGTCCCCCGATGCAGGCGATAATACACGACAGCGTCTTCTGGTGTAAGGAAATAATGGAGGAGGTAAACATGACTCTCTGTGGACACCTGGGAGTCTATACTGTCTCTACGTCGACCGAAGTGATTCTCTGTAATGAAGGACACAAACGGACCACACAACAAATCACATCAAACTCTGCTTTGTTGTGAACTTTTGAACGACATCGATGACAGATTCGACTGTTTGCTGAGGATGCTCGATTGTGTTTTAGCAAAAAGTGGTGACAGCAGAAACAGGAAACCCTCCACTCACTCCTCACTGATCTGCCACGTCAGCATGACTCGGCAGTCTGGACTGTCAGCATGACTCGGCAGAGAGTCACTGCGACTCATCAGTTTCTCTTTATTTATTTATTTTATTGGCAAAAGAGAGAAGATGGTGTCACGGTCCAGTGCGGACAGCCTCGGACGCCCCACGCACACACACAGAAATTAACGTACTCGTCACATATGATACATAAATGAAGTGCGATTGTGTCGATCGTAAAGAGGTTACGCTTGTGTATTGATCTACGAGTGAGGGTCGGTCGATATGCCGGTTTATTCTTTGGTTCAATGAAAAGTGTGTCGGATGTTTTGCGACACCAATCTGCTAATGAAGAAGAAGGTTTATACAAGTTTTTGCATCTGTGCGATGACGTAAATTACAATACACGAGATATATATATATATATATATATAACATGGCCAAAAGTATGTGGACAGCTGAACACTGCAGCCTCCACTCTCCAGGTTTCAGTCTTTCCACCAGATGTTTGAACCTGCTGCAGGGATCTGCTCCCATTCAGACACCAGAGCATCAGTGAGGTCCAGCACTGATGCTGGTGATCAGGTCTGGCTCCCAGTCCAGTTCATCCCAAAAGGTTTTGTTTGGGGGGGGTTGAGGTTAAGTTCTTCCACGCCAAACTGGGAAACCCCCTTTTCTTTATGGAGCTGGCTCTGTCATGCAGAACCAGGAACGGGACAAACACAAACTAAGAAGAAAGTTTAGTCTGAAACATCACCAGGAGCCCAAACCACGTGTTTGGCCATGTAGTCTGTAATGATAGAAAATTACATATAACATGAAAAGATTGGCCAGGCCTACTATGAGTTTGTGGCCTTTGACCTCCTTGGAGTAGCATTACTGATTTAGGAAATCCTTCTTACGCCGTCTGATAAAAACGTGTGAATTCTCCTGCAGTTAGTCAGAGCTCTGTGACGCAGCCCTGCGGCATTCTGGGATGTGAACTCCCAGAGCGTACCGTGGGAGTGGAGGAGTCTGACTTTGTTTTTAACTGACCGGAGCTCAACTTTCACCTGGTTTCAGGCTGGAAAACACAACACGACGACAGCAGCTCTGTTCTACGCTCTAGGTGATGCTAAAAAAACAAAACAAACGAATCTCTAAGGAGCCTTCATCACGTCTCTCTCGCCCTCGGATTTCACAATAAACTCCAGAGGCTAAAACTCAGCTCCTCCTCTGAATAAAAAAAGGCTGCTGAAGCCACAAATCTCTGACCTCATTTCCCCCACATTACGACATGAATTAAGAGAATAAAAATCATCTTACATTAATCTGGTTTCCCTTAAAACGTGCAGTTTGCATGCAAAGAAACAAATCTTACACCGTTGTAACATTGACAGGAACTCCAATGTATGGAGGGCTTTTATTTTGATCATTATCAGTCAGATACTGACTTTAATAAAAAGGTATTTTTCCTAATCAGACATCTGGATTTTATTCCAAAACTTAAAGAAAAAACAGCTATTTTAAATTAAAATGTGCATGAGCTGTCAAAAATAAAATAAATATAAAAAACAGACAGTTTGACTGATTACAGACCAGCCGCCAACACCCCAGACAGTCAATTATGGTCCTTGTAGTTCCCCATGTGGTTTACATTAGTCATTATTTGATACTTAATACACTAAATAATTAATAATTATTCTTAAAAGATCTTAGTTGCAGCCCGGATGTCCAACATGAAACGTGACATAACGAATATAAAACAAACTAACATGAACACTAGCAAATTAAACAGTTAATGTAAAGTCCTCAGCTGCTCCAGTCTGTGTTTGAGCTCTCTGCTCCTCTTCCTCAGCTCGTCCTTCGTCGTCAGCAGCCTCCTCTCGTCCTCTCTGATCTCCATGATGAACTCCGTCGCCTTTTTCAGGATCACCACCTTGGCCGCTTTGTCGTTGTTTGCCACCGCCGGGACTTCGTCCCTCAGAGTGAGGAAGCTCATCTTCAGCTCGTTCCTGCGCTGCCTCTCCAGCACGTTGTGAGTCCTGCGTTTGTCGTCGTCCTCGCCGTCGGACCGCGGACTCCAGCACCTGCGGCCGCCGCTCTGCCTCGGCGCCGCCGGGCAGCTGCTCCCCGACTTTATCCGTTTCCCAGCGGGCTGCTGGGCGGCGTAGTTGTGCTGATGGATGTTGATGTGAGAGCGTTTCAGGATCAGCGAGGTGGCGTCAGGTCTGCCGCCGCCGTCTGACCGCCGTGAAACCTTTCGCCTGTCCACCGTCACCACGTCGATCTCTTCATCCTCCTCCTCACCTTCTTCCTTTTCTTCTTCTTCTTCTGGGAAAAAAGAAGGAAAACATTCTGGTGTAAGTGCTGGTAGTCACTGTATGAAACAAGTGCTAAAACTGTCAGTTATACTGCTGCTGTTGCTACTAACAACAACTGTTACCACTGGTCTTACCACACAGTTAGTAACGCCACTAATAACAGTTATCGCAGCACTTTAAGTTTACTACGTTTTGTAATTCAGCGCCTGAGAGGCACTTTTTTGTAACTTGGATCTTAGTTTTGTCCAACATTTACTATGAAATCATATCCCTGACTTATTGACATCTGATGACATCACTATGACGCCACAGAAGACATATTACAGCTTCCTATGCCGAGTGCCCCTTTAAGCGGTTTAGTCCATCGTAGCTGATAGAAGTGACGGATAAAACCATGAAAACAAGACCTGGCTTGTAATGAACCACATTATCCTTTAAGTGTGGAGCAACTCTTTCCAAAATAAAAGCCTCTTTCCCACCTGATTCACTGTCACTGCTGCTGAGAGGAGGCGAGTCCAGACACAGGTCTGACGCCACCGCCGCTCCATCGCCGCTCTTCTCGCTCAGCGTGGTGTACGGAAACACCACAGAGGGGTCGATACAGTCCGTCGCTGCTGTGTGGAGGTCCTGCAGGTACCCTGCGTTCACCTGAGAGCTGCCCCCCTGCTGATCAGTGTTGCTGGCTGTGGTGGAGTCCCGACGGGCCCGGAGCGAGGCCAGCCTCTCTGACACCACCTTCTCCAGCTTGGTGGCGGCCGAGAAGCTGCTGCTCCACATGCAGTCCTGGATGATGAAGGACTGGAGGAAGGCCGCGGAGGGGTTGCAGTCCTCGTCCAGCAGGTCAGACACCGCCTCCAGGTGTTCGGCGGCAGACAGCGGGACTTCGGACACGGAGGGTCTCCGGCTGGGGGACAGAGGAGGCGTCGGCAGCAGCTCGAACTTCTTCCAGATGTCCTCGCCGGGGCCTGGGAGGAGCTGGCTGCGTGGAGGCAGGTAGAAGTCCTCCTCCTCGCCATCCAGGAAGAATAACGGCTGAACCGTGTCATAGTCATAATCATAGTTGCTGGACATGGTTAACACCATTATGGCTGCCTGTGAAGAGACACAAGAGGTTAGGCTTAGCAAGTTTTACCTGACAGGACTGTGAGGATCCCACTTCTGAGCGATACTTTTAATTCTTTTGAAATTTAGAACAAACAAAGCCTCCATACTTTAAAGAAGGGTGGATATATTTCACTAATGGCAGCTGCTCAACTGCAGATTCAGTTCCACCCTGAAAACATAACTAAATTAGCATAAAAAAGATATGACTGATGATTTTGAAATTCAGCAAATAACTCATGAGTTTTTGCATGCGGGGGGGATAACATACAGCTGCCACAGTCCAAGTTCCTGTGTGAATATTTAAGGGGACAGTCATAGTAACACAGACAGGATTACGTTCAAGTTATTTAAAACTAACCACAGAGCACCATGAGCACTACAGTGGTCCTTACATTGAGCAATATAACGTAAAAAGTTCTGATAATAAAAAAGCAGCAAGACACAAACTAGAGAGTTTAACATAAAATAATTAAATGTGTTATAATTTTACATGAAAAGTTATTCGTAAGAATAAAAATCACTGCCAATATAAAGTCAGATGGGGTGGAGAGATACACCAAATTCCATTCAATAATGAGGCCGTTTAACATTCTTCAAATGGTCATCTTATCAGTTTTAAGATGTGACTCAAAGACCTCTTTATCAGGAGGTTACTCTTAAATTTGGTATGTAAATAACCCATTTAAAAAGGATTATGCTGTACTTATAAAAAAAAAAAAGATTGTGTATTGGGTGTGGTTCTTTAAATGTTGTGTTTACAGGTAGGATTTGCTGGCAAAGTTCACCAGTACCACATTCACACAAAACGTCATTCAAAAAACTGGCAGTTTAGTTCTTTTTTTATTTGGAGGTCCAAGTTAACACTATAAAAATAGGAGTCAAATAGAAAAATTCTTCTTCAACTGTAGCTCAGAAAGAGCTGTGCTAATGTTAAAATAAGTTACGATTATTCAGGTGTTATCAGGTAGCCAGAGGGCCAACTAGGAGAAAAACGACACATGGCCCGACCAGTTATCGACAGGTGAGGTGTTGGTGCTCAGCAGATACACTACCAGCCTTCAGTTAGCACAGCCATCAAATTATCTACTAAAACTGTCTATAACTAAGTGGGGTTTGGTAACAGCTATCGAAATACGGCTTGTGACTATAGAGAAAACGGAATGCAGGGGTATATTAGCCTATTTACCGCTGCCGAGAGTAATCCCACAGAACTTAATCCAAGAAACAGTAAATTTAGGATTCTTTTGTTTATAGTTAAAGCTTAAAACTACAAAATATGACTCAAATGCAAAGATTCATTATAAATAGAGGACACTCTACACTTCGGCATCTAAAATCCCAGTAAACAGCACTTGTTTAAAAAAAACAAACAAAAAAAAACTGATTAACAACACAATTTTAGTGCAAAAACCCCCCAACAAAATAAGATATTAGCTACTAAGAAAGAAGTGGTGTTCATGTTAAATAAAATAGTTAAATAGTTTGATTATTCTGTCAGATTCTGGGACACCGGGACATCGGTCAAATACTGACCGATGAGGTGTTGGTGCTCTGCAGATACACCAACAGCCACAAACTGTTCGTGGGGGATCTCCATCTTAATACTAAGAAATCACCGTTTTAAGTAACAGCTATCAAAAAACAGTTTGGGAGCATGGTGAAAACTAACTACAGGGGTAAATTCGGCATACTGATTTTGTGACCAGTTCTCCCCCGTGAGGGAGAAAACTGTCCCGAAGAGAAGCAGCAGAGAGCTCAAACAGTCGCATAACCGTTTAACGTTAGCTGCCGTTAAAACTCACCGTTACGACTCCAGGAATAAACTTAACGGGACTGATGTGAAAAGCGAGTAAAATCCAAATGTTCCGGTGAGCGAAGGTTAAATCTTCACAGTGCTTTATTTTTTTTCCCCCTCCGTGTGTGAAAAATATATCCTCGTTCAATCAATAATCGATAACAGTGATAACTGCTATAGTTTTAACGCTACGCCGGCGTCGCGCGCTGTTGTCTCAGAGTGAGTCGCAGCAACCGGCCGCTCTCGAGACATTTAATACGAGACGTTTTTTTCTCTACATCCGCACACGACAATTTTCGCGCCAAATATGAGCTACGTAGTAAATTAAAACGTCTCGTGAGCGTGTTGGTGTCAGCGTGACAAATAACTAAACACTTGGTCTCTTAGCAACAGACAGTTTTATAAACGCGTTGCGTTCAAACGGAGCAATAGGATGCGTTAAATATGGGAACTGTTTTACTCCGCGGATGTGTAGTGATGCGGCGATTTTTAAGGAGGGTGGTCCGTGAACAGTAAATGATGCAGGGGCACGAAGTTCCGGGAATTCGGCTCTCAGTGATTAAGTCATGAAAAAAATAAGTAAAATAAATGTAAAATAATTTTAAAAAGAAAAGAAAAAGATAGTGAATAAAAAAATAAAATAACTAAATAAAACGATCAAAAAAATTTAAATAAAATAATCAAAAAATAAATAGAAAGATATTAAAGGAAATAATCAAATAAAATACATAAACATTCAAAAAAACATTGAAAATACAATACAATAACATGGAACAAATCGATAATAAAAAAACTCAAATAATTAAAGAATAAAAGAAAAAGATTAAAGGAAAAAAGCTATAAAATAAAATAACAAAATAAAACCATAAAAAAATGTAATAAAATAACCACAGAAGAAAAGAAAATTAGTAAAGGAAAAAATAAATTAAAGTACATAAAATAAAAATGTAAAATAAAATAAAACTATAATAAAATAGAATTAATTAACAAATAAAAGAAAAAGATTAAAGAAAAATAAAATACAGCTAAATCAAATTTAAAAAACAATATAAAATGTTTAAAAAGAAATAAAAGATCATCATCCATATTAATTAATCATTTAATTCATCAGTTAAACATATTATCCATCATATCGACTACTTCTTCAGGCCTCTGTCATGTATTTCCTGCATCTATACCCAAAGTTATCCTCTTAAATCAAATGTCTTTCAGTCACTGTTATTGTGTCCACCCCCGTAAATCACAATTATAAAGCCAGTTTTTCAAACTCTGCATTTTACCTGTTTATTTCCATCATGGTATTCTAGTAGATTTGCAGGGTTTACATGCAAAACACTTGATGAGGTCATGTAATTTACCTGTACTTGACATTCAGGGATTATTTGATGATTACTTGATTGATAATGTCTCGGAGGATGGACAAACCTCTCTATATATTTTATACTTAAAACTCACTTCTTTAACTTTTCAATCATTGAATCTCTGAATCTTCAGCACTTAATATCACACTGTGAGTTTAATGACAGCAACTGATTATTCTACTATCATATATAACTTTATTTAATGATTTAACAGATGCATACAGAGGTTACAAACATATAACACAGACTCAGAATATAAAAAGTCTAATAAAATAGATACATGATATGATCAAAAGGAATTATGTTCAATCGACAAATATATCATAATGACATTAACCATAGTAGCAGTAGAATATCCAAACTGAGTATGAAGGACAAACACTAGACAACAACTAAATCTGAATTTTATATGTTCTACGACACTGTTAAAGGTCCAGTGTGGAGGATTTAGCGGCATCTAGCGTTGAAACTGCAGTTTGCAACCATTTGAACACCGCTCGCCTCACCCTCCCCTTCCAAGCGTGCAGGAGAAACTACGGCGGCCGTGAAACTCAGACTGCCCTATCTAGAGCCGGTGTTTGGTTTGTCCGTTCTGGGCTGCTGTAGAAACATGGCGGTTTGCAACATCCGTGGCATTCTGTATTGATCCTTTAGAAAAGTACTAACACACACGGTGCACACGCTGCAGTAAAAGTACTAACACACACTGTACACACACTCTGCTGCAGTAAAAGTACTAACACACACTGTACACACACTCTGCTGCAGTAAAAGTACTAACACACACTGTACACACACTCTGCTGCAGTAAAAGTGTGAGAGTGTGATCAGGAAAAAGTCCTTAAAGCATTAAAGCAGTGCAGCGTCCCTGTGGCTGCTGTGCTGTTATATATTCTATCATCAGGTTATTATTCCTCGTGCATTAATGTAAAGCAGGATGTTGCTGCTGCAGCTGGTGGAGCTGGAGCTCATGTTGAACCGGTTTGTATCGGACTGCAGCTGATGATGCTTTTCATTCTGGATCCATCTGCCGATTCTTTTCTCCGTCGATCCATCGATCGATCGATCGGTTTGGGAAACTCGTGAAAACAGTGAGAAACGCCGTCACGACGACCCAGAGCCCAAAGTGACGCCTTCACCGTGTCGTCGTGTCCGACCGACAGTCCAAAGCTCGACGTTATTAACAAACATCACAGTTATTACAGTCGTTCAGAGGAAAAGCAGCAGATCTGCACATCTGAGGAGCTGCAGCCAGGAAGGGATTTACAGGAGAAACGACTTCAGACATCAAAACAGTTTTCTGTCAATCGACTAATCGATTAGTCGTTCCAGCTGTACTTGTATAAACTGCTGGGTAGTTTAATTTGTAAAAATCTTAATTTGTAAAGTAACTAGTATCTAAAGCTGTCAGAAAAATGTAGTGCAGTAAAAAGTCCAATATTTCCCTCTGAGATGCAGCGGAGTCGAAGCAGAAAGTGGCATGAAAAGAAAAGATTCAAGTGAAGTACAAGTACCTCAGATTGGTACTTAAGTTCAGCACTTGAGTAAATGCACTTAGTTACCGTCCACCGCTGCTGATATGTCCTTTATTACATTCTTCTGTATTATAATTATAATTAAATCACAGTGAGTTTTTCTTTGATGAAATGTGCAACATAAATACATTTACCTTGTGTTGTACTGCTGCTCTCTAGTGCCTGCAGTGACGCACTGCTCCACACCAGGCCTACTGTAATACCATGTGGTGGAAGCAGCAGCAGTGGGAAGAGGCCTTGCAAGTAAAGCAGTGTGCTGTTGTAGCCACTAGAGAGCAGCAGTATTCCCAAATCCATACCACATACTAATTATATACAGTACATACTACATACTAATCGTCATAGTGTACTGTTTTAGCAGTCAGTGTACAAAAAAATCAACATACTTTACTATTTTATACTAACAGGAAATGACACATTGCATTCAGCTTTTTATTTATGTGTTTCCCTGCATCTCTGTGGAGCTGTCTCACCATCATCCGCAATCTGTTCAGACTGTTTTCCAGCTGTGAGCAGCTCCTCCATCTCCTTTGTGCATTGCACACACTACAGACTCCAAACCTGCCCAGAATGAGTGGATTTTGGGGCACGCTGAGGAACGCAGCAGCAGCTGTAGTACGGGCCTTTTTCATGACATTTTGACGGCGTCTGACAGCAGGAAAATCACAGGCGAAGAACCTCACCGTTTTTCCTGAACAGTGATTCCTGAAGCACTATCTCTGAAACCAGGTAACGCTTGCAGCTAATGCATTTACCAAGCGCGTCAAACTGGATGCATGTTCTCTGCTTTACGCTCAGTTTGTAATGAAATAAAACTGTTAACATTGCTCTAAACATTGCTACACTACTTTGCCAATTGCCTTTCAACACTGACACACGTGAGAGCACTTTTAGATAATGAGTTCACTTACAAATCAGAGCTTGAGCACTGTTAACAGGCCACAGGTAAACATTTGGTTCAGACAACAATGGAGGCCAATATTGGACAGAGAGGTGAGAGGGGTGAGAACTGGAGGAGGAGGAGGTGAAGTAGGACAGGGGAGGAGGGGAGGAGGAGGAAGAGGAGTCAAGAACACAATAACTGATGAATTCAGAGCGACGATGAGCATGGAACTGGTGAGTAACTGTAAGTGCTGTAGTCTTGCTGGGACAGTAGTATGTACTGTACTTTCATAATGAGAAGGATCTATCCTTAAAACCATTCAAATGTTTTTACAGGACCGCAAGAAAACCAGTATCTGGTGGAAGAGGTCGACCTCCTCACCTGCCCCCCCTCTCCTCATCTGCCCCTGTATTAGTATTAGTAGCAGCAGCAGCAGTAGTAGTAGTAGTAGTAGTAGTACTGCCTAGTATAATATTGGCAATAATATAGTAGTAGTAGCAGCAGCAGTAGTAGCAGTAGTATTAGCAGTAGTAGAGGCCTTGTGTGTGAGTCAGTGTGTACCTGCAGACACTAGAGGGCAGCAGTGTGAAGGATCTGTTCTACACAGTAACAGCAGTACAGTAGTTGGAGCAGTATTAGTATTAGTAGCAGTAGTAGTAGTATCAGGTGGAGGCGCAGTGTGTTGTTGCAGACACTAGAGGGCAGCAGTGTGACAGTTATAATCCTGACAGCAGCAGCACAGAACAGATAGAAGTACTGTCATATAAACTGTAGTACGAGGTGATAACTACAGCTTTAAAGTGACGGCTTGAGTGTAAAAAACATCTTGGATCAACATAAAGATCATTCACAATATATTATGGAAAATGTTCTGTAATAATATCAAATATTATGTAATAAATAGGAGAGAGTTAGTTTTGGTTTCGCTCAGTCAGGACATGTGGTTGTGTCCTGAAAACATGTAGATACAGGCACAGGTTATCTTTATATCAGCTCTATAGAGGAGAGAGAAATATAAATATATATGAAATATATATGAAATATAAATATATATATATAAAAGGAAAAATATAACTGGTAACTTGTATATTTTAGTTTATTTCAGCTTAGGAGTCAAATGTTAAACCCTTTCTTTGAATATTTATGAATAAATATTCAGTTTTTTCCAAATGAGCTGCAGATTGTTTTTATTTTGTAATATTAGAATTACAATTGAATATTATAGGCCTATACAAATTAAAATGTTGCTATTTGAATTACAAGCAAGTATCGATAATAATGAAACTGAACTTACACACAAACTTGATTTTATTTTTCTGTATCAAAGCATGTGGACCTGAACTTTAAATTATACCCAGACATTCAGCAGGAAAATACTGACATTTTATTGAAAATATTTAATATACAGAAATATTCACAGTAAACTGAAAATATTGTAACTGTGACAAAATATTCAGATTGGTCCCAAATCATATATTATTTGATAATATTTGAAGTGTAAAAACATATCGGACTGTTCAAATGATTTTATTCTATGTCTTAAATACTCATATTGTCAAACTAAAATGTATCAGACAAATAATAAGTGTTCAAAGAACATTTAGAGGGTTTCTGTTGTTGTTGGTTCTCAGTGCACTTGTGTAAGTTACAGTTTAAATCAGACTGGCAGCAGAAGTGGGATTATTAGTATTTTATCAGTAGTTTCATTGCAGTTTACAGAGTGAAAACATCTATTTTAACACAAACATCAGACAGAAACAAAGATCAGATCCGTCTGCAGGGAACAGACTGAGACAGTCGGTGATGTGCAGCACAGACAGGATGCAGTCCTCCATCTCTATGGTAACCGTGTGCTGCCTGTTGCTCCTCGGCTCCGCCTCCTCTCCCCTTTGAAACCACACGACAGCTTCAGCTGAGCTGTCAATCGGCAGCAGCGGCCTTATCTGTCCGCCGCAGGGGCTGATGGGAGGTCTGAGGACCTGTTAGAAACCACGTGGCCCTCGTCTGATCTCGCAGCTCGTCCTTGTTTGGCCTCGGCTGCATCAGAGCGCCACTTCTCCCCAGGTTCGCCAGAGGAAACGCCACTGCACACAATGCTTTCCCTCCCAGCTGCTGCTCTGTGCTGTCTGTGTTCAGGTGAGTGTTTCCAGCCAATCAGGAGCCAGCAAACTCAACCTGTAACAAACACTGTCACACTGACCTTCATCCATCTGTCTGTTTCTCTACAGCGCTGGTTGCCATGGCAGCAGAGCTGATTCAGGATGATTTAACATTGACCAGGAGAGTTGGTGAAGCTGTCTCCTTCAGCTGTGGAGGAACTGACCAGTGTGATGGCAGTTATGTATTCTGGTACCAGAAGAAAGACACAGAAACATTCACACGGATTCTTAGAATTACCAGGAGTAGTGGTCAAGTTTATTCAGGCTACAGTCATCCTCAGATAAATGATTTCTCAGCTGTGAATAAACAGAACGGCTGTGAGTTGAAGATCCAGAAAGCTAACGTCTATCATTCAGCCTCCTACTACTGCTCCTGTTGGAAGAGAGACGCCCACAGTGAGAAATGATCCCTGCAGCCTGAACAAAAACCAACAGATGTCAAACAGTGTTTGTGACAGGAAGAGAGCAGCAAACCACAGCCCAGGTTCACATATTTCACCTCCATCTCAGCCAGAGTCACAAACATACTGAACTGAGGGATTTATTTCATATTAGATTTATTTATATTTCAACAACAGCTCTCGTCTCTGCTGCTCAGGGCCGGCTCCACAGTTATTGATATGATATTTCAGTATCGATCTAGCTTACTACGATGCCAAGTGGCTCATGTCAGCCAGAAAGCTAATGCGCAAGGTAACCATGACGATGGAACTCTGTTTGATTGGCCACTTGCCTCAGTTACGACTTTACGTCCAAACTAGTTGCCCATGTAATCGTGGTGCGACCAGTTTTAGTACCTTACAGACTAACTAGCCGTTACTAAGCCTCGAGTGTCGACTTTCCACCCTGACTTAGGAGAGAACTTACACACAGCTGGTGCAACCCAGTGCAGAACCCTGTTTTTATGGATACAGCGTTAGCCATTATCACTGATACTGGTCAGCCAAACTTCAGCACAATGCCTTACGTTCTAGGAAGGAGCAGTTATTTAGAGAGCTACTGGCCAAAGTCAAAACTGGACTCTGAGTAAACGTTAGGTTCTGCGTTAGTTTGGAAATTATTGGTGACGTATGAAGCTGCTGTTAAACTGAAGAACACCTTTAGGCTACAACTGCATTAAACGTCAATCCAACAACACGAGGGAACGACATCACGACCACCGAGCCCTTATGTCAGAACCAGCAGTAAATTCCATCTGTACAGACAGATGTTGCAGCCTGTGCATACCGCTGATTATCAGTTATTAATATACGCTGGCCTTCCTCTGTGCAGCCTCGCTACAACTAAGGCTACAGAAATGAAATAACTGCCACACAACAGCAGAATAAAACATCACCAAAGCGATAACACAGAGACGTGTGAACAAGAAAAACTCCACCGCAGCTGCAGCCACAAACACATATTAAAGAGACACACAGTTTCTACACACCGCTCACACACAACGCTATGTTGCTATGCAACACAGAGGTTGTTCATGTCCCTGTCTGTAGTTGTTGTACTCACCTGTCTGAACGTCAGTCTGTGAGCCTTGTGCGCCGCAAAGTCCTCCACAATCTGCTCCAAGTTCTTCTTCTTTGCTTGACCATCCTCAGTGCACATTATAACCAGTCCACTCAGCCTGTCTGTCCCACTGTAACCAGTCCACTCAGTCTGTCTGTCCAACTGTAACCAGTCCACTCAGTCTGTCTGTCCCACTGTAACCAGTCCACTCAGTCTGTCTGTCCAACTGTAACCAGTCCACTCAGTCTGTCTGTCCCACTGTAACCAGTCCACTCAGCCTGTCCCAATACAACCAGTCCACTCGGTCTGTCTGTCCCACTGTAACCGGTCCACTCGGTCTGTCTGTCCCACTGTAACCGGTCCACTCGGTCCGTCTGTCCCACTGTAACCAGTCCACTCGGTCTGTCTGTCCCAATACAACCGGTCCACTCAGCCTGTCTGTCCCAATACAGCCGGTCCACTCGGTCCGTCTGTCCCACTGTAACCGGTCCACTCGGTCTGTCTGTCCCAATACAACCGGTCCACTCGGCCTGTCTGTCCCCCTGTAACCAGTCCACTCGGTCCGTCTGTCCCACTGTAACCGGTCCACTCGGTCTGTCTGTCCCAATACAACCAGTCCACTCGGTCTGTCTGTCCCACTGTAACCAGTCCACTCGGTCTGTCTGTCCCACTGTAACCAGTCCTCCTGCGCTCCTCAAAGTTTTAAACACTTTGGGCTGGATGAGGCTCTGCAGTCACAACTGTGGCAGAAATGGCCAGAAGCAGCAGAAAGGCCTCACACACCTCACTGAAGGTAGAAGTTCCAGCAATGTAGCAAATGTAGAAATCACCGCTGGAGGATCCACCGTGAGAATTTTAGCATTTAGCATTTTTCCAGACCCAGCATGCACCTGTTGGTCACTCAGCATCTCGGGTGTGTTTGATTTGTTCACTTAGCGCGCTCACCGGGTGGTGCATTGAATCACTGACTGATGAGGGTAGATGGGACCTTTTTTAACTGCGTGTCAGCTGCAGAGTGCGTCCGTCGTGGAGCACTCTGGAGCTCCGCCCTCCTGCAGCCACATGCACACCAGCAGCTTCTTCTCTGTTGCCGAGCGACCGGCGCCCACCAGAAGGTGGCGCTCTAGGCGACCGCCTGCATGGCCTATGCCTTTAGCCGGCCCTGCTGCTGCTATTCACCACAGTGGCTCCTGGCTCCATAACCTTACGGGGTAGTGCAAAGTCAGCTGTTTTTACAGAAATATATTCAAGAGCAAAAAAAATGAATAAGTCACTGAAAATAATATGTTAAAATTAAGATTTCTGTAAATTGAAATTGAACTCTCAGCATATGATTTACTGCTGTGAGCATAAAAATAACTTGTCAAATGAAATATTTAGTAAACAAAAGAGCTGAAGCTACAGAATAAATGCTCGACCGGGACACAGCAAGCAGCCAAAATTACAGCCAATATTTCAGAGCAAAACATGAGTGCTTATTACTCAAACCCACGCCAAAGTACAGCTTCATGTCTTAATAAACACAGAATGAACAGATGAACTGGATGGGTGGTTTTAGTTCTGATATTTCATGATGATGTAAGCTGCCGTCAACACTGCTGACCTTACGGAGTCTGGACATAACAGTCAATAGCGTGAGCCTCGACAACACGTATATTCACAGGTGTGGAACATAGTCCAGCTCTTCATTCAGTGTTATGATACACAGAGATTCTGGACCCAAAAGCACGACTGACACAGAGAGAGATGAAGTGATGAGTTTCAGTTTGTTGTAAAAGCGAAGAGACACCAGGTGTGTAGAAGGAACCAGCGGGAGCCGGTGGACTGGCCGATGACAGCAGGCTGAGGTGGAGAACCCGTGGTAAGCAGTTGCTGGAGGAGCCGGTGAAGAGTCGGAGGCAGGTGTCCGTTGACGGGGTGAGCCTGGACACAGGAATTCAGAAAGTTAGTCAGGGGTTCAGAAAAACAAGCAGGAGAATCTTTCAATGATCACTAGTCAGCGGCCGGCGTAATTCCACGTAAACGGACGATCTGGTGAGAAGAGCCGGGTATATATACTGCAAGGTGTTGATTGGTGGATGGAGAGCAGGTGGCTAACAGCAGGTGAGCAGCAGGTGTGTCAGTTTCCTGATTGGAGGTTCCTTGGAGGCCAACACTAGGAGTGGTACAGCTGTACCAGGACATTCAGGCGCTTAACTTGAACATCCAAAATGTTTCTCTTTCATTTACCTCCTCCCCTCTCAGACGTTTCTACAGCCTCTATACCTTCTACTGCGAGTGAGTCCGGGTTACAGACAGGCTGCTGTCTGTAGTGCTTGGCCATCGGGTAGTTTTCATTTCCTGTGCGAATGGCATATTTGTGCTCAGCGATTCTCTCGTTCAGTTTTCTTCTTGTTCTCCCACATAGAAATAACCACATGGGCATTGTAGCTGGTATACTACATGAGTTGTATTGCAGTTAATGAATCCTTTTAAAGTATAGGTTTTATTTGAGTGTACATCCTTTAAGTTGTTAGTGTGTTGCATGGTGTCACAGTGGTTACATCTAACACACTTAAGGTGTTGAATTTGTCCATTCGGCATGTTCTTTTTATTTTGTAGCATGTGCCATTGTCAAGTTGGCGCTGTGCCTCAGATAAATACCACACTACTACAGAGCCTCATTCGTCAGCACGTTTAATCACAATATCCTCATTTTTTGCCAAATCATCCAGAGCAATCCTTTCTTTCTTAGATAAGTTATGCTTAGTCGTTTCATTTCATTTCTTTGTTGGTCTCTTAACATGTCCTTGGATCCAAAGAGCACCTGTTTTTGATACCTGCATTTGTGAAGTAGCACTCTTCTACGGTGGCTGACAAGGGCAAACGCACTGCAACTTAAAAAAAGCACATGCAAATAGACAGAACACAAGAAAATTAACAAAACATCTTCATCAATTTGACAACACATGTGCTGCAAATACACATAACACCAAATACAGAAACACGCTGCAAACACAAGAGGACAACGGAAGTGTTTCCAGAGGACACTAAAAAGGTTTGTGACTCATGAAGTCGGGTCGTTTCATCCGTTCATTGTTTTCCTGTTATTTTTTTTGTACTGTTTCTCCACTTTCTTATCTACAGTATTTGTCATTACAATGCTTGGCCTTCTGTAGCCTATACCTCGGGATATTTCTGGTCTAACAATGCCTATATGATTACCATGCAGGCTACAGGTTGTCTGTCAACACTGGAGGTGGGATAGTGAAGGAAATATCTGTCATAAACACAAAATCTCCTCACAAATCATTAAAATTACTGATAGAATTCCACGTTTTCGCTCTGCAAGATCTTGAGAGGCTCATGCAGATGCAGCGGTCACTTTCAGCGCATGTGCAGAGTCAGAAACCCACAACATAAACATGAACGGATGATGCACGGACCCGACTTCAGTAACTTGATGAGTAACAAACCGTGGCAACAAACATGACAACAAGCGTGTTCAGCAATTTTTGGCTAGAATTGTGCTGAATTCTCTGCGGAACAGACTCACAACTGCGTCACTTAGTGGTCCATTCAGGCTACTGTCGTACACTAACATTTACTAATTAGCACTCAACACAAAGTACAGCTGAGGCTGATGGGAAAGTCAAGTCAATTTTATTTATATAGTCCAATATCACAAATCACACGTTTGCCTCAAGCGGCTTTACAGTCTGTGCAGCGTACGACTCCCTCTGTCCTCAGAGCCTCGATTCAGATCAGGAAAAACTCCCCAAAAAACCCTTTAACAGGGACAAATGAAGGAAGAAACCTCAGGAAGAGCAACAGAGGAGGGATCCCTCTTCCAGGACGAGACATGCAATAAATGTCGTGTGTGCAGAAAAGACCAAAACAGCAAAATAACAATATGTAAAATCAGGACGACTATATTATAGATAGACTGTAAACATATATGAAGAATATGAATCAGGGAGGACGTCGAGCAACTTCCAGGTGCCACCAAACAGACAGAAAGTCAGAACGTCATCAGTTCTGCAGGTATTTGGTCATGAACCAAAGTACTGGACAGATTAAAGTTTGACCTGCTGGTGGCGCTAGATGAAAAGTCAGAGGGTCACCAAAATTATTACAGTTCATCCTGAGGGGAACA
Source organism: Siniperca chuatsi (assembly GCF_020085105.1). NCBI lineage: Eukaryota > Metazoa > Chordata > Actinopteri > Centrarchiformes > Sinipercidae > Siniperca > Siniperca chuatsi. The sequence continues at coordinate 2,107,477 of NC_058054.1, forward strand.
TGAACGATGAACCAAATTAAATGGTAATCCATCCAGTAGCTGAGATATTTCAGTCTGAACCTAAAACATCGACCTGCTGGTGGCGCTAGATAAAGAGTCAGAATCAACAAAGTGAATTAATGAAGTTAATCCTCTGGGGACCAAGAATGTCTGAACAAAATTTCATGTCAATCCATCCGTCCTTCCTTTGGTCCAGGTCCAGTCCATCTGGACTAAAGCAGTGGACCGGCAGACATTAGCATCCATAGAGCAGCACTGCTAGTGTGTCTAAAGAGACAATAAAAGAAGAGACAGTCATGTTGATGTGAACATCAGAGAAACACATCATGGAGCTGAAATATGATCCTGGTTCATAATTTGGACTCATTCACCTCAGCTGACACATTCAGCAGCAGACAGGTTTTTGTATCAGTCTGTTTCACTGTGGGAGCAAACAAATACTACTTCATCTTTGGCTCTGGAACTAAACTGTATGTAACAGGTAAGAATAAACATTCATTTTCCTTCAGTTGTTTTATTGAACAAGTTGAAAATGTGTTTTAATGAGTTTCTGCTGCTTCAGGCTTTACATGTTAGTTTTTTCATAATTAGCAGAGAATTCTTGCAGCCATGCAGCTGTTGTTACATAAAAAAGGTTCATGATTCCTGAAAAGATGTTGAAATCTCACTGCACAGCTGAAGTTAGTCTTTATTTCTGCATGAGAAAAAAAATGTATTTTAGAGCTGAAAACAGTCTGATAATGTTAATATTACAGTCTAAAGTATAGAGTTTTTATAACCTCTTAATAATAATCTTTAAAATCAAGATGATCTGTGACGTGAAATCTATTTTAATATATGTTTGCAAATGTATTTTGAAATGCATTTAGTGCTAAATACTTTATATTGTATATGATAATAATTATACTGTATATTTTAGCAGGTAAAATGGATGTTATGGTAATTATATTTAATATGATGGGAAATATGTTCTTTAGCACAAAACATGTTAATGCGTGAAGAAAAAGAGATTTTAAATGATTTTACAATAAATAGAATTCATGTACACTAATTTATATATTTGTATTAGATAGGATATATGATGATGTATGATAGCACACACACATCTTAATACACATTTACTATAAACCTTAATAGTGTATGATACTTAACATGATTTCAAATATATAATAGTAAATATTTTGGTGGTGAATTTAATGTATTAGTTATTATACATACATGCAGATATACTTACATTTTAATGTTGTAATACATAATGTGTATATATATTGTAGTTTTAACAGGAAAGTATTATATTATATTATATTATATTATATCATAATAACTATTTCCTTCACGTGTAAGAATCAGAACACATCATGGTGATTGTGTTTCATTTCAAGGTTAAAACCTATAAAATTGATTTATTGATTAGTTTTGTACTCATTACAGCGGAATGTATGGTGGTAAATATATAACACACTATACATATTGTAATAATTTGTATTGTATTGTGTATATATATATTAACGCTGTACTGCCTTTTGACCCTCACAGCCTCCCATTTCTGAAGATTTGAATTTCTGTTGTTTGTAATATCTGATGACATGTTTGTGGTGAATCAAACGAGGAGCTGAAGTTTGTATAATGCTGCAGTTTGTGGTGAGAACATACTTTCAGGAAGCAGAGCCACATGTGGTGCAGTGCCAGAAAAGACTCCAATAAATGGGATTATTTAACACCTTTAAATCGAGATAACTTCTTCAAAAATATAAGCATGTGCACGAAGCTCTAAAGAAGCATAACTGATGAGGTTAAAACACAGGTTTCATTTTTATCTGTATTCCTAAACAGCATTTTGTGAAGTATCGAGTGGAAAAGGGTGGAAGTAAGAAATAACACGAAGACAATAACATGTGTTCATACAAACATGTTGTATTTCTTCTACAAAGGCAGAGGGCAGAAAATGTGGAAGCTACGAGCGACTTCTTCCTGAGGCTGCAGCCAGAAAGTTCAGGAAATGAAAATCAAGGTTCACAGAATAACAGGTTGAAAAACAACTGAATTATTACATAAAGAAAAAAACATTAGAATATTCTAATACAACTTTTCTAATGTATATGAGGCAACAAAACATATCTGTGACCGATTTGTTTGATTAATAGATAATATCAGAAGACTCCAATCTTCTAAGAAACTGTTTTCCTTTATATGAGGGCAAAATTTACAATGATTATTTGTTATTATATTATATCATTAGTATTTTATATTACATAATTATTATTCATTACTTTGCTGTAATATTATGAATTTGACTTCATCCATTAAAATCAATAATAATAAAGTTTATTTCTATCGAGCCTTTAGAAACCAGAGTTGCAAGGTGCTTCACAGAATACAACACCATACAGATAAAACAAAATGCAAAAGAACAGCATTAAAAAGTGCAAATAGTTAAACATAGAAAGATAAAATATAAACAAGCACAATTTGAATAGGCATAAAAATATTATACAAACGCCAGTCTGTACAGGTGAGTTTTTCAAAGCTTTTTAAATTGAGGCGCTGACTCAGCTGATCTGATGTTGAGGGGCAGTTTGTTGGAGCTAAAACAGTAAAAGCATGATCCTAACTGTCAAATAATATATTCTTAACATTTGTCTTTTTTCCCATAAAACATATCACGACATGACATGATAATTATGTTTGCTATGAAGTGAATATATATCTGTAGTGTGTAATATGTAGTGAACTTTGTGCTGTATTGATGAGTAGTTTAGTGATCAGAGTCCATGTAGTTTCCAGGATCAGACTGAATGCAGTGCAGTGCTGGAAGCTGCTGCTGACTGTGTGAATGTGTGTCTGTGCTGCTTGTTGCTGCTGTCAAACTTCAGATGATCAGGTGGTGAAGCCCGTGGTGAGCGTGTACCCAGCAGCATCCAGAGGCCACCTGGAGGGGAAGAGCTCCCTGCTGTGTCTGGCCTCAGCCATGTTTCCTCCTCTGGTCCAGATCTCCTGGAAAAGACGAAAGGAGAACGGTCCTCTGGAGGATCTGCCCCCTGCTGAGGGAGAGCAGCTGGAGCTCAGAGAGTCGGGACGCACCGCCGCCATCAGAGTGATTGACCGGGACGCTCTCCACACATATAAATACCGCTGCTACGTCCAGCACGAGGGGGGCACAGTGGAGGCCCAAACAGAACAAGGTAATGAAGGCTTGGTGACTGTTCAGCAGTGATTCAGCTTCATGTGGAGACGCTGTCAAAGAGAGCAGAGGAGCAGAGGACTGACATTTCTTTTTGACTCCTTTTCTGTTTCAGAGGTTCCAGCTCGAGCATCCTGTCCTCCAGAGAGAGAGCCAGCAGACCTGAGAGCTCTGCAGCAAGCTGACTGTAAGATCACCTGCTGCCTCTCTGCAAGGACAGCTCCAATGTTCTGCTGAAGTTAGGGCTGCATATAAAAATCAACTAATCCCATTTACAACTCATAATAACCTGTGTCTTTTTATTTATGGACTTTCCATTTGATCCTTGAGTGACTTTAAATGTCAGAAATTGTAGTCAGTTGTGAATTACAAAGTTAATTGTAGCTCTAAACTTGAAAAAGGAAGTCAGATCCTGTTTAGGGCCCTGTTTAGGGCCTTTGAGCTTTCATTCAAATTGTAGCCGACCCCTGTCTTCATGTACAGCTGGTTGTCCCGTCTGTTATACTGATGAAAATCTGATGATATTCTGATTAAATTTACACAGTTGAACAGACTGAAACTGTGTAAAGAAGAATGACCTGTCTCTCTGTCTGTCTGTCTGTCTGTGTGTCTGTGTGTCTGTCAGTGTCCTTCCAGTCTCAGTGCAGGGTGAAGCTGCTCTGTTTGCTGTACACAGGGCTGATAGTGAAGAGTCTGGTGTACTGCTGTGGACTCTCTCTGCTGATGATCCTCAGAAACAAGGGACCGTCCACCAGCTGCACACATGCTGACTGACTGTTTTCTGCTCGCCTTTTCTCACCATCAATTCATCTCATTTATCACTTTGATCAGCTGTCAGAAATGTCAATTATGACGTGTTGTGGTTGGTTTTTAAATGTATCTTTTTATGCACAGGTTAGATACAGTCAGTTACTAAGTATAAATTCTTTGGTAAACTGTTTAATAGTTTATTTGCTCTTTTAATTGTGACACCTATAATAATAGAAAATGAAGCAGAATCATTAGCTGTCGGTAGATATTTTATTGTTTATAGTATATTTCTGTTCTAATGTTTCTTTTTAATACATTATGCAGAGTGTGGCAGGTTTGTCAAAGTCTTTCAGTGTAACATTCTCAATAAACTGAAAAATCACACAGTCTGTGTTTTATAAACATCCTTGTTTTTATGGATTTCATAGCAAATAATCAGAAACAGAATCAACCTCATTGGCCGTGTATGTTGACACCTACAAGTAATGTGTCTCTGGTTGTAAGTAACTCAATATACTGTCACACAGCAGCAAGAACAAATGTACAGGAAGATATGAATATAAGCATACACAGCTAAACAAGGACCACAAAGCTAAACAAAGATCAGCAAACACAAACATACAGCTATTATACACATGTCAGTAGGTGTGGGTGTGCCATCAGGTTCAGTGCAGACCCCCTTTTATAATTGTGTCAGTGTGGATGTAAAACTCTACGCTGATGACACAGTTGTTTCCACACATGAACAAACAGCAGAACGAGCTGCTGTGAAGCTACAACTGCTATAAAATGATCAGACAGCGGCTTCATCGGTCGGGCTGAAGTCTGAATGTTGGCAACATGACGGCTGTGTTTATTTTTTCAAAGCCAATAAAATGCCAAATAGCTCTTACAGCTTTATCAAGATTTAATGGATTGGTATAGTTACAGATTATACGTAAACTAAGATTTATATTTATGTAACACATATCAAGACAGAACCACAAAATGCTTCACAAAAAAAATACAAACGTTATACTTTTGATTTTCAAAAGTTATATATATGACATAATTTACACTCAAATTCTGATTCTAAACCTGTTAAAAAAGAAAGAAATGAACAGATAAATTAAAATATTAATTAACATTTAATATACATAAAATGTATGCGCGCCGTGATCCTGTCCCACATGTCCTAATATGTTGTATTATGTTACAAGGTATGGTCAGGCTGGAGAAACTGTCATTAAACTGTTGCCCTTAAAGATTCAATAAAAAGTCTGGATGCGATGTCATTATTGCGTAATCTCTATAAATAATAATTAAAAAACCAGGACATTGTTTTCCATCAAAAGAAACCCTGACCAAAAGCTTAACCAAAACCTCCTGAGCTGTATTTTATTTTAAATTTAACTTTAAGCAGTTTTGCGTCTTGTCTACACCAACTGAGAAGCAAAAACAGCGACATCTTCAGTTTTTTATCAGCGTTCACACCAGAATCATTCAGCCGTGCGCGCGTGTTTTGACAGCATTCACAGACCATTACACAATACATCAGTGTAGTTATGTTTGTAAGCCAGAGGAAAAGAGACGTGAAGCTTAAAAACATGCTTCATGCCACAGTGATGTGACACATAACGGCCGGTGTGAGTGAAGCACAGACAGCTACACTGATAAAAAGTGAAGCTAGAACGTAACTGGCAGGAGATCAGTGGGTCAGTGGGGTTAACGAGGTGAACTATTTTAAACTGAGCACCGATTGAGACGGACAGACGACTCTGACGGGTCTGACAGCAGGTTTCTTATCAACTGTAACCTAATTATGAGATCAACATGAGGTGAACCAACATGGGCGCTCTAGTTCTGCTTCAAAAAGAGATGCATCTGTTTTTTTGAGGGGGTGAAACAACAAGACGACTTGTTTGTCTCCGTGGTTTGTGTTTCCGTCTGAGTGGTTTGTGTTCTGTTGGTCTGATCAATGATAACAGATGGACGACATATTTTTGTAAATGTTGCAGCCGAGGAGTCGCTGCTTAAAATCCTCTCATGGTCATTTAAACACTTTGAGGGCAGAAACTTCAAATTTCTCTAAAACTGTATTTTTTAAAGAGGAGAAATTTATGAGAGGATGGAAGATTTCAGAAACACCAACATTTGAGAATTGTTTTTTCTTTAGTTGCAAAAACTATTTCAGGTGAGAAATTGCCAAGAATTAAAATCAAGAAAGTAATAAAAATATTATTCATAAATAGGATGTATATTCAGGTATACAATAATGATATATTACTAAACATTATTATATGTGATATCAGCAGTGTTATTTATTTGGGTTTTAGTAGTTTTTAAACATTACTTTGCTCTATTCTTAAAAATAATCAGAAGGATGTTTTATGTACATCAGGTGTTTGTGTTGTGTTGTATATATAGCACATGGTTGTTTGTGTTTGTTATTGTCTTCACTAAATATTTAACAACTGTGATTTAAGTTGGTATTCAATTTTTATTTCTGTATTACACTTTTGTGCCTTGTTTTTAAAATTTTTACTTTTTGCGTCTGCCTTTTCTGTGTATAATTAATCGATAATTATTATTGTTATTATTAATATTATGTCCACCAACACCTCACTCAAATATCCAACAGTTTTTTTTTGTCTGCTGCCGTTTTGACGCTTTGTCTTGTTATTATTCCCATGTGAACACTCTGCTGACTGACGGCACTGTTAGAATCAGTGTGAGGTAATAAAGTGGGATCAGAGCAGACTGCAGGAGGTTGAACATCTCTCCTTTTATTTCAGCTTCTCAGCTCTGAGTTCAGGATTCGAGCTGTTTCTCTCACAGATTAATAACACAGATGGAAGCTGAGGCAGTGAGTACTGAGCGCTGAAATCAAACTGAACTTCCTGGAATGATTCTTGAACCAGAGTCGACGGTTGAAACTGTCATTGTTTTATTAATGTGAAAAGGCGCAGCTAACGGTGAGGAGGCTGCAGAGCAGAAACCCACACAGCCCGTCTGCTGCAGGAAAGGAAGTGTTGATTCGCTGGCAACAGTTTTTATGAGTCCTAATAACCACTGAGAACAGATTCATATCTGCTGCTGTACACACTCATCAACTCCTCTCCCTCTCTGTAGCTGTTTGTCTTCTCTCTTGTTGTCTGTCAGCCTTTTTTCCACTGAGCCCTCCACCCACACAGAGTTGAACTGAGCCCAGAGACCAACAATGACGACCCACCTGGAGGTCACGTCCATGGAGTTTATTTGTGGGGATTTTAGCGGTCAAAGGTGCACTTTACAGTTTACACTTGGTGTTGATGAGCGCCAACAAGTCCTCATACAAAAATGACAAATGGCTTCTTTTTCAGTGCCGAAAACAGAAACAAATTTCATCACAATCCATCTGAGAGTCGCTGAGATCTTTCAGGAAGGGCTTGGTAACAGGAGTTGAAGCAGCAGCAGCAGTAAAAGGCCTTGGAAGTAAAGCAGTGTGTTGTTGTTGCCACTAGAGAGCAGCAGTATTCCCAAAGCCATACCATATACTAATTCTATTATTCTACACACTAATTCTATTATACTACATACTAATCATCATAGTGAACTTTTGTAAGAGTACAAAACATCAACAGTCAAACAAATCCAAGAGGGCTCGACTGGGTAGCAGGTCAGGAACCTGCAACAGGTCAAAATACAGGAACAGGTACAGGTGGCTGGATGCAAAGGCCATAAGTAATATAGCAACATGGACAATTTAGCAGGAAATGAGAGGAAACAGGCCGGTTATATACTGCTGGGCTGATGAGTGAAAGTGGAAACAGGTGAGCAGGTGGATGTGAGAGTCGTGTGACTGGGACAGGTGGGAAAGTCTGAGGGCATCAGGTGGATGGATGGAGAATGGCAACGCAGAATGTGGGAATGTGTAGTAGTAGTAATAATAGTAGTAAGGCAAGGAAAATTCATTTATATAACACAGTTCACACACTGAGCTCGTTTTAAAGTGCTTACATACACTAACTATAAAATAAATTAGAAACAAAAGACAGTGAAGAAATGAATAGATTTAATTTAAAGGAGAATAAAAATAAAATGGATCATATTAGTTAGTTAGTCAGTTAGTTAGTTATTGTACATACACAAGCGCCCAGCCCACATGGACTTATGAGACACTGTTGCTGTGGTGAAACATTAGTCGGACATGAACTGAACTTCTTACATCACTTTGCAAACAAATGACTTTGCCTCCTGTCTCGTTCTCTACTAATGAAATCAAACAAAAAGGTTTCCTTCCGAAAACACAACTCAAGTTTTTTATTCTCATTCATCCAGAAGAACTCATCAGAAATGAAGGACATTTTACTAAATACAGTCGCCCTTTAATCATCATATAATGACAATACAACAGGAAATTAACTATTTATAAAAACATAAATCATGTTTCCATATATACCTGAATGTAGCTGCAACAGTAAGACTCTACACTTTAGCTGTTTTTAATCAGATGACATGTTTGTCACTTAGATTTGTGCCAAATATCAACAGACCATCTCTTTTTGTACATCAGCAACAATTTGCACTGAGCGTCTTGGAGGAATTAGACGTCCTGCTGTCGAACATCCCTGAAAACGTACTTCTCAGTGACGTCAACATCCAGACAGAGAAGTTAACATCTGACTTACTACTTTTACACTCTCTCACTCTCTCCCCCCTCTACTCACAAAGCTGGTAACTATCTCGACCTTATATTCACCGGGAACTGCTCTACCACTGACCTCTCTGTGACTCCTCTTCATGTCTCTGACCACTTCTTCATCTCCTGCTCTCTCCCCCTCTCTCAAACTCTCAAACCTCTCTAACCTCTTCTACACATACTGTCCCTATCCGCTGCAGCCTTCGCTCCCTGTCTCCCTCCTCTCTTGCCTCATCTGTCCTATCAGCTCTCTCCTCACCTGACTCCTTCTCACTCAGGCCTCCTGACTCTGCCACAGAAACTCTCTTCTCTACTTCGTCCTCCTCTCTGGACTTTCTCTCTGTCCCGACCGCTCCTGCTCCGTGGTTGTCTGACTCAGTGCGTGCTGACGGAACATGGGCTGCTAAAAGAAAAATGGTAGAAAAATCCAAGCGCTCCGAGGACCTCCTCGTTCTCCGCCTCCTTATCTGCAGCTGAAAGCTCCTTCTTTCAATCCAAAATCCAATCTTCCTTCTCCAACCCCAAAAACCTTTTTTCTAATTTCTCTACGCTCCTTGACCCCACTCCACCACCTCCCTCCTCAGCCTCTTCATCTCCTACTCTAACCTTCTTTTCACCATTCTCTCCCAACAAGGTACTAAACCTGGTTACCTCCCACCGCCCAACCACCTGCCCTGTTGACCCTATCCCCTCTCACCTTTTCCAATCTATTACTCCTGACCTCCTTCCTCTTCTCACCCACCTCAATACCTCTCCGACAACTGCTCATTTTCCTATCACTGTAAAAGCAGCGAGAGTGAACCCTCTTTTAAAGAAACCCAACCCTTCTGATGTAAAGAATTACAGACCGGTCTCTCTTCTTCTGTTTCTTTCTAAAACACTTGAGCGTGCTGTCTTCACTCAACTTTCTGCATATCTCCACCACAACAACCTCCTTGACCCCCACCAGTCTGGTTTCAAGGCAGGCCACTCAACTGAGACTGCCCTCCTTGCCTCCCTCTTCTCTGTCATCAACCTGCTGGACCTTTCAGCAGCGTTTGACACGGTGAACCACCAGATCCTCCTCTCCACCCTGCAAGAACTGGGAGTCTCAGGCTCTGTACTCTCCCTGTTCACATCCTGCCTCAAGGACTGTACTTAGTAACTTAGAGATCATCTGTATCTGATCCTTGTAGCCTCACTACTGGGGTACCTCAGGGTTCTGTTCTGGGTCCCCTCCTCTTCTCTCTTCACACCAAGTCACTCAGCTCTGTTATTCACTCGCATGGCTTTTCCTAGAACAGCTTTGCAGATGACACTCAACTAATTCTGTCTTTCTCTGATCTGAAATCCAGCTGGCAGCACGAATCTCTGTGTATCTGGCTGACATCTCTCAGTGGATGTCTGCTCACCACCTGAAGCTCAACCTCAACAAGACTGAGCTGCTCCTCCTTCCAGGGAAGGCATCTGCCGTTCACGAACTCTCTATGACCATTGAGGTGTCCTCGGCTCGTACTGCAAGGAACCTGGGTGTGACACTGGATGACCAGCTGTCCTTCGCTGCCTTCACATTTATCCTCCACAACTACAGGAGGTTACGTCCGTTCCTCACCCAGGAGGCGGTGCAGGTTACTGGACCAGACTCTTGTCATCTCGTGCCAAGACTACTGCAACTCGCTCCTGGCTGGTCTGTCTGCATGTGCCATCCGACCTCTGCAGCTCATCCAGAATGCAGCAGGCCGGCTGGTCTTCAGCCTACCCAAGTTCTCCCACACTACACCGGTTACCGGTGGCTGCTCGAATACGATTCATGACACTGGTACTTGCCTACCGTGCTGCGAATGGCTCAGACCCATCCTACATCCAGGACATGGTCAAACCAAACACCCCAGCCCGTCCACTATGCTCTGCTACTGCCGGTCTGCTTGCAACTCCCTCACTACGAGGGGGTCCGGCTACCGCTCAACAACATCACCACTGTGTGCAGTCCTGGCTCCACAATGGTGGAACGAGCTCCCCATCGACATCAGGACAGCAGAAACTGAAAACTCATCTGTTCAGACTGAACCTCTTGTATAGGTATCAAAATAGGTTCTGGTTGATTGCGAGGCTGAATTTGCTTGTATTGCTAAAAAACAATTTTTTGGACGAGTAATATATTACTGTTTTCTACTTTTATATTTTTTCCATGTATTTCTCTATATTGCAGGTGATTTCTGAAATATATTTGGCTCAACTTCTAATGTGTTGGATTCAGTTTGTGCCTGTATAATATTGGAAATAATGTAATATTGGTTTTTGGGGCGAGTAATATCACTTTCTTCTAGGTATTATCCTATATAGTAATCTTTATGATAACTGTTTTTTCTGGATGGTTTATGTGATTCATGAAATATATTGGACTCTGATGTGTTGGATTTGGTATGTGCCTGTATAGTATTGATCCTGTTGTTTCTAGTTGTTCGTGCCCTCTTCACAGAGGCATGCTTTGTCCCCCATGTGTTGTTCAGCTCTGCTCTGATTGGTCCAGCTTGAGTAGATTGAATCTCAATCATGCTGATCACAATCACCTGAGTGATCAATGTGTTTGTGTCTATATATTGTCCGCTCTGCTTCGTGATGGTGATTTGATATTGCTTGGTGAAGATCTGTTAGATCGAAATGCCACTTGATAAAAATTGATGGGAGCTACTAGTACAGTGTGCGGATCTTTTGTTTGATTCTTAATCGAAACAGATGAACTGATATTTAAAATCAAGTCAGTTAGTTGCAGCACATAAGTGGAAGTACTATTAGTATTATTAGGAGCAGTAGAAGCAGCAGCAGCCACAGTAGTAGTAGTAGTAGTAGTAGTAGTACTGTCTAGTATAATATTGGCAATAATATAGTAGCAGTAGTAGAGGCCTTGTGTATGAGTCAGTGTGTACCTGCAGACACTAGAGGGCAGCAGTGTGAAGGATCTGTTCTACACAGTAACAGCAGTACAGTAGTTGGAGCAGTATTAGTATTAGTAGCAGTAGTAGTAGTAGTATCAGGTGGAGGCGCAGTGTGTTGTTGCAGACACTAGAGGGCAGCAGTGTCACAGTTATAATCCTGACAGCAGCAGCACAGAACAGATAGAAGTACTGTCATATAAACTGTAGTACGAGGTGATAACTACAGCTTTAAAGTGACGGCTTGAGTGTAAAAAACATCTTGGATCAACATAAAGATCATTCACAATATATTATGTAAAATGTTCTGTAATAATATCAAATATTATGTAATAAATAGGAGAGAGTTAGTTTTGGTTTCGCTCAGTCAGGACATGTGGTTGTGTCCTGAAAACATGTAGATACAGGTACAGGTTATCTTTATATCAACTCTATATAGGAAGGAGAAATATAAATATATATAAAATATATATGAAATATATATATAAATAAAATATACATAGAATAAAAAATACAGTTGGTGACTTTTAGTTTATTTCAGCTTAGGAGTCAAATGTTAAACCCTTTCTTTGAATATTTATGAATAAACATTCAGTTTTTTCCAATTGAGCTGCAGATTGTTTTTATTTTGTAATATTAGAATTACAATTGAATATTATAGGCCTATACAAATTAAAATGTTGCTATTTGAATTACAAGCAAGTATCGATAATAATGAAACTGAACTTACACACAAACTTGATTTTATTTTTCTGTATCAAAGCATGTGGACCTGAACTTTAAATTATACCCAGACATTCAGCAGGAAAATACTGACATTTTATTGAAAATATTTAATATACAGAAATATTCACAGTAAACTGAAAATATTGTAACTGTGACAAAATATTCAGATTGGTCCCAAATCATATATTATTTGATAATATTTGAAGTGTAAAAACATATCAGACTGTTCAAATGATTTTATTCTATGTCTTAAATTGAGTTTATTTATTTGATTCTCAAATTGCACTTATGAGATGAGTAAATGCACTTAGTTACCGTCCCACCGCTGCTGATATGTCCTTTATTACATTCTTCTGTATTATAATTATAATTAAATCACAGTGAGTTTTTCTTTGATGAAATGTGCAACATAAATACATTTACCTTGTGTTGTACTGCTGCTCTCTAGTGCCTGCAGTGACGCACTGCTCCACACCAGGCCTACTGTAATACCATGTGGTGGAAGCAGCAGCAGTGGGAAGAGGCCTTGCAAGTAAAGCAGTGTGCTGTTGTAGCCACTAGAGAGCAGCAGTATTCCCAAATCCATACCACATACTAATTATATACAGTACATACTACATACTAATCGTCATAGTGTACTGTTTTAGCAGTCAGTGTACAAAAAATCAACATACTTTACTATTTTATACTAACAGGAAATGACTTCAGCTTTTTATTTATGTGTTTCCCTGCATCTCTGTGGAGCTGTCTCACCATCATCCGCAATCTGTTCAGACTGTTTTCCAGCTGTGAGATTTAAGTTTATTAGATTCTATGGTGTGGTATAAAAGAAATCTGATTCTAGAAGCTGCTCCTATAAGAAAATTCTGTGAGACAACTTCTAGCCTCAATTCACTTTTCTATAAATTAGATTAGATTAGACATCATCAATCACACATTTTGTCCTCAAGAACTTTTAGTCTGTGCAGCATACAGCACCCCTCATCAGCATGCCAGATCAGGAAAAACTCCCAAAAACAAATGAAGGAAGAAACCTCAGGAAGAGCAACAGAGGAGGATCCCTCTTCCAGGACTGAGGACACCCAATAAACTAACCATTGTGTGTGCAGAAAAGACAAAACAGGCAAAATAACAATACCTCATAAAATCCAGGGCTGACTACATTATATAGATAGACTGTAAAGCATATAGAAGGGAGCTATAGATCAGGGAGGGGCGTGCGAGGCAGCTTCCAGGAGCCACCAAACAGAGCAGAAAGTCAGGGAGATAGTCATCAGTTCTGCAGGTATTTGGTCATGAACAAGTACTGGACAGATTAAAGTTTGATCTGCTGGTGGCGCTAAGATATAGAAAAAGTGAGAAGTCTGCCAAAGTTATTACAGTTCCCATCCTGGGGGGAACATGAGCAGTAGAACCAAATTAAATATTAATCCATCCCAGTAGCTAGAAATACTTTAGTATGAACTGCCAGCTAAACATGAGCCACTACTGAGTGGCAACTAGATAAAGAGTCCAGAATCATAAGAGAGAATTAATGAACTTTTTAATCCACTCTAGGGACTAGAATGTCTGAATAAGAATTTCCATGTCAATCCATCCAAGTCCAGTGCTTTGAGTCAAAGTCCAGTCCATCTGGACTAAAGCAGTGGACTGACAGAACATTAGCATCCATTCGAGCAGCACTCTTTAGTGTGTGTCTAAAGAGACAATAAAGAAGAGACATTAGTCATGGTGAGTGCAGAGCATCAGAAACACATCATGGAGGCTGAAATATGATCCTACGGGTTTCATAGATTTGGGCTCCATTCACCTCAGCTGACACATTCAGCCCAGCAGACAAAGGGTTTTGCTATCAGTCTGTTTCACTGCTTAAGGAGGATATAGCTACCCTCATCTTTGCTCCCTGGGGACTAAACTGCTATATAACGTGGTAGAATAAAACATAGTTTTCCTTCAGTTTGTTTTATTGAACTAAGTTTTAGAAAATGTGTTTTAATGAGTTTCCTGCTGCTTCCAGGCTTTACATATTAGTTTTTCATAATTTAGCAGAGAATTCTTGCAGCCATGCGCTGTTTGGCTTACATAAAAAGGTTACAGATTCCTGAAGAGGGTGTTGAAATCTCACCTGCACAGCTGGAAGTTGAAGCAGAAAAAGGGTGCATGGGGAAAGAAATTATATTAAATACACAGATTATACATTATTGATCCTCTCAAGTAATTCAGCTTAAATCTACTTGTTTTTATAAAACAGCCATATTATAGTGTTAGCTTCACCAACTTCCATTTGCTTTATGAAGTAACTTATTTTAAAAAGCATATATCTTTAAATATGTTTTATCTAATAAATAAGCAATTATTTTAAGTTTAAATTTACCTCATATTGATAATATTTATTGTAATTACTGCTTGTCTTTTAATTGGAAGATATATTTATACATGAAGGAAAGCTTACTAGATGTATTACAATAAATGAAATGTATGAATACTAACTTATATGTTTCTATACAGATATAGGAGATCATATATCTACATTAGCTTGCATATCTATCTGTCTCTTATACCTTTAATCTCAAAATGTATATTATACATAATGATGTACCTAATTTAAAATATCTAACTTATTCAATATATTCATTAAAATATATGGTATCCAAATAGGAACTTTTCTATTATAGTATACTAGACATTTATGTATGTATTATTATTATTGAATTACAATTGTTTAAATTGTATGTGAATTTCATCAGAGATCAATAAGAGTTTTACATTATAGTACATGAACATGCTGTCCACTTTGGTTGAACTACTCCTAACATATGTGGTGTGCCTCAAAATATAATTTTACAAGATTCCACCAGAAATTATTAAATATGTCCAGTTTGTTTCTTCAGTAATCCATTAAAATGACAATTCTATTTGTATGTATAGGTAAATATCATAACTAATGTCTAACCCTCATACCATACAGCCTATGGTAATGTTTGGCAGAGTTGAACATCCAGGTGAGATGTGAGTTTGTTCAGCTTATAGTATAAACATCTAAAGTAATAATTGGGTTCCACAGGGGGCAGTGTCATTTAACTTCTAACACCGCTCAATACTTCTGGCAGAAAGTCTCAGGCCATTGGCTAGTGTATATATGGGCTCATAGCTACTCGTCATATTTATTAAACATACAGAGTCAATTATATCTTTGTTATTAGCTATTCTTATTATTATTATTTTGTTTGTCAGCTTGAGCATAATGGTATTGACTTTAGATCTCTGCCTGCATAGCGCGTTGCTTTCTGGCTCCTGGCTGAGCCCAAGAGGTGCTCCTATGAGCTCCTACAGTTCCAGAAATATCTTCGTTTGCCAAATTAAGTATCTAAAGTTCTCCACTCTTGCGGAGTTCTGTTCATGATTTACATTGCACTGGAACCTTATGGGATGGTAGAAAGTTGACTGTTTCAGTGATGAAATTAAAACCCTCAGGGTGTTTACTAAGGAAACTTCTAGGTTTATAGCTCATAAAAGAAAAGCTTTTAATTTTAATGTTACAAGCACATGAGGCGAAAAATATAAATCAGTAATTTACTTATTTTTCTTTGACTAAAAATTGACTCACTTAATTTATCAGCGGGATAATGCAGATCAGTTAATCCAAATCAGAGATTAATGGAGTCCCACCCAGAAACTGGCCCTCCACGATTTATTCCATTAATTCCTGATCTTAGTTTCATAAATCAGAGCATTCATCACCACTTATGTTATTGGTATGAGCGTATGCAGGTTTCATGTAATGGTGAGAGATTTCACTTAATTCTTCTGTTATTATTTTTATTATATTTTTAGTAATGATAATTAATGTGAAATTATAGTCAGATGGGCTCCATGACATGACATATTAACTGTTTTGATATGGCAACTAGATACAGTATATATAAGCGAGACTTTGTGCTGAAAAATTCATTAAGTGGGTTTAGTGAGGAGAGTCCATGTAGTTTCAGGATCAGACTGAGATGCAGTGCAGTGTGGAAGCTGCTGACAGACTATGTGGAATGTAGTGTCCCTGTGCTACTTGTTGCTGCTGTCCAAACTGGGATGAGCCAGGTGGTGAAACCAGTGGTGGCGTGTGCCCAGCGGCATCCAGAGGCCCACCTGGAGAGAGCTCCTGCTGTGTCAGGCCTCAGCCATGTTTCCTCCTCTGGTGCAGTTCTCCTGGAAAGACAAAAGGAGAATAGTCCTCTGGAGGTTCTGCCCCTCATGCTGAGGGAGGCAGCTGAAGTTCAGAGGATTGGGATTGCACCGCCACCATCAGAGGTGATTGATCGTGGCGCTCTCAGCACATGTAAGCCACATCTGCACCTACGTCCAGCACGAGGGGCACAGTAGCTTTAAACCAGAACAAGGTGGCTGAGGCTTGTGACTGTTCAGCCCCATTCAGTTCAGCTTCATGTGTGGGCGCTATCAAGAGAGCAGAGGAGAAAGGAGGGACACAGCATTTCTGCACGGCTCCTTTTCTGTTTCAGAGTTTCTGCACCAACACTACCTCACCCATCCACACCTCCATCTTCACCTCCACCATCAGCTCCACCATCTCCTTTAACTTATCCACCTCCCTGTCCACTTCCACCATCACTTCCTGTGAATTTCTGTCATCCTCCTGGCAGCTTCAGAGGTCCAGTCTCCAGTGCAGAATTAGAGCTGCTCTAATCTACATACACAATTATTGATGGTAAAGGAGGTCCCCAATTGTACTACTGGACTCTCGCTGCCCAGTGGTCCTCAGGAAACAAGGGACCAGTCCACCAACTGCAAGCAAGAGACTGACTGACTGTGCTTCCAACCCAGCTTTGGCTTCTACTGACTGGCCCAAAGTCCAAAAGCACAGAAGATAAAATCAGGGGCTGGTCCCTGCTTAATTAAGAGATGCAGGAAGCCTAACCTCTCAGACTCCATCTTTACTCTTTTAAAACTAAACAATTCCATTGATCCATTCCATGAAGTTCTATCTTTGCAGCCCAAAGCCTGGACTTCACATAGAAGTATCCATCGTTTGTTGTATAGCCTTTACACAACTTTTATATTGTTGCATTTTGAGTTCATCTTATTCCTTCATTGCAGTGAGCACTGGTTCATTAACTTAGATTTGATTGTTTTCAGTCGTAATTAAACAATGCGCACAACTAAACATGCTCAAATTATCGTCAATCTACAACATGGGCGATTGTGTCAAAGACTAGGAAATGCAGCCCAGGCTGTTTCAGAATCCAAGCGTCTATGTTCATATTTAATTTGTAATAAAACAACATCACCAATTGCAGCGAGGTACAGCTCAGCTGATGTGTTGGTTTTTGGACAACAGGTGGGGCTCTAGCCAAACCAGGGGAAGAAGATCCATCAAGACTTTTGTGTAAATTCAGTGATTTTGTTGATTACAAACTATAAAGATAGAAATACTTAACTTGGCATCATCTTCAAATCCATTTTGAGATGATAACATAAAAAGTTTCCTCAGGGATCAAGTATTCCATTTCAGGTTTCTAGTTCTGCATCATCTCATTATCTAGAATTAACAAATGTTGATAGTACAGATAATATTAAAACTTCTTGATCTAAGGATACTTCCATTTAAAATCTACTTTATGAGGATATGATGAGAAGATGGCAGGCTTACTAAGAACTTTCCAAAACCTTTCAATTATTTTCTTATATAATACTTGTTTTATATATAATAGTGAACTCTTTCTATTATTTACCAGCTTGAGTTACTGTTTTTATCCAAGTGTTGTTCTATGGTTTTACTGAAATTGTAGTGACTAACAAAGTCTGTTTCTATATAATGCTCAGTTTTCTCCATTCTTATTTCTAGCTCCAGTAATAGTAGACATAAGCTTTTATTCTTCATGAGTTGTCTATTTGTCTGCTTATTCTTTGATTCAATGTCATAGCCAAGATAAACTTAAAAACATGTAGAGCTTTATTTATTTGTTTTGGCTTTTCTTTCAAGACAAGACTAAGAGCTATCAATCATTCTGATGTGTGATGTTATTAAAGGAGGAGAAAGAAATACATATTTTACACTTTAAATCCACTCAAAAAATTTATATTATTTGTTTTCATGAGACATTTTAAACTTGTCTGTAAAGTAACACTCCACAAAATGTTTTATAGCCTTCACAAGACAGTGGGTTTAACACAAATTAATCTTCATTTTTACAGGTTATTTTAGTGTAAGAATTACATAATTGTATATAATAATGTATAATTTGTCTTTAAATAGCAAAAACACTGAAAGTCAGAAATAAAAGCAGTCAGGCAAATTATTTACTTTAAAGTGTACTTTAATCATTTTAAGAACTTATTAAAAGATTAGACAATGAAATTTATTCTCAAGGCCAAGATTAAGAATTAAATCCTCTTTGAGGTCATCAATTCTAGTTTCTTTTAGTTTACTGTCTCTAGTTCATTGGGTTTGTGTCCCTACTCAGTTTGCTGTACAACTGGGAAAGCAGATGTGAGGATATTAGCAAATGCTTCCATCACTAATAATTCACAGCAAATAATGACATCTGCCCATAGCTTCTGCATTAAAATCCACACCATATTTCTGATTATTTCTGTGGCTTCTTTCAAGAACTGTACTCAAGCTCCTAAGGCTAGAAGCTCCTAAGACTCCACCACTTCTTGCTTACTCTTAAGTCAAAAAGCACTTTAGAGTTTCCCACAGGCATTACTTTCAATAATCTTGCACCACAGTCACTCCTATGAGATGATTTACCAGACAAATCCTAACCCACATTTACCATTGAGGCAACAGGTTAGAAAACACTTATATGTAATGTTTTGGGCAGCACTGAGAAAGGAAGCCATTTATCATTTTGTTACCAAAGGACTTTGTAAAGCTATCATCAACTTTTAAAGTTATAAACTATAAATTGCACCTTTAGTCAAAGCTTAAAATCCCCATGGAGCTAAACTCCATGGACTGTGACACTCAGTTTAAGTGTTAAGTCTTTATTTAATTCTCTGAGCTCCAGTTCAACTCTGGTAGCGGGTGGAGGCTCCAGTGGAAAAAAGGCTGACGGGCAGACAACAGAGAAGACAAACAGCTACAGAGGAGGGAGGTTTTAGTAGAATGTAATGTAGCAGCAGATGAATCTTTTTCTCAAGTGATTATTAGGACTCCGCCAAAACTGTTTGTAACAGATCAACACTTCCTTTCACCTGCAGCAGACAACGGGCTAATGCTGGGGTTTCTGCTCTGCAGCCTCCCCTCACCATTAGCTAACCTTTTCACATTAATAAAACAGCGTAGTTTCAGCAATCGACTCTGGGTTTCAAGAATCATTCCAGGAAGTTCAGTTTGATTTCATTGCTCATGATTACTCACATCCTCAAAGCTTCCATGTATTAAAATTAAGTCTACCCAGGAAAACTACTCAAATCCTGAACTCAGAGCTGAGAAGCTGAAATAAAGGAGAGATGTTCAGCCTCCACTGCAGTCTGCTCTGATCCCACGTTATTACTCACTAAGTTCTATGAGGTACTTGCAGAGTCAGTCCTTAGGGAATTGTTCACATGAGAATAATAGTAAGATAAGCGTCAAAAGCGACAGAGGGCAAAAATCAGAGCTATTGGATCATTGGGTGAGATTGTTGACATATAATGTGTAATAATAATAATTATTGCTAGATTAATTATACACCCAGGAACTGACCAGTACTTAAAAAGTGAAAATGTCTTAAAACAAACTTTTAAAAGAAATTATAATACAGAAATAAAATTAGATACCAGCTTAAGTCCCAGTTTAATTAAATATTTGGTAGAGACAATACTTACAAACAGCAAAAACTAGCGTACTCTGTAAGCAAACTACTTTAAACACCTGAGTGTACATAAAACATCCTTCTGATTTATTTGCAAAAATAGAGCAAACAATATTGTTATTTCTTTTCCACTTAAAAATAAAAAATAAATAAACTTATCAAAAATTCTATATATCTTTATAATTATGTGCTTCCAGTTTGTTTTCTCATATAATTCTACTTTAATCATAATAATAATTATTAATTAACTACAGAACCAGTTCACTTTTACTATGATGTCACTTACAATAACGTTTAGTAATAAAAGCATTTTACTGTGTATCATGAATAGCCTTTTTATTACTTTCTTGTTTTTATTTTAATTGTGAGTTTCTCACTACAGAATGGGTTTTTGCAACTAAAAAAAGGAAAAACAATTCTTAAGTATTTAGGTGTTTCTAAGAGTGCTGCCATCCTCTCATAGAATTTCTCCTCTTAAAAAGTACGGTTTGAGAAGTTTGAGGTTTTTCTTCTCCTCAAAGTGCTTAAGCTAGACCATAGGAAGTTTTAAGCAGCGACTCCTGAGCTGCAACACCATAAAATATAACTATAGATCCATCTATTTATCATTAGATCAAGGACCAACTAGGAACTCTGAAAACTACTCAAATTGAGGCTTAGAAGTATGAGACAAACAGAGTCAAATCTTGTTTATTTCACCCCTCAAAAAACAGCTGCATCTTTTTTGAAGCAGAGACTAGGAATTCCTCCATGTTGGGTTCCACCTCATGTTAATTCTATAATTGAGTTTACAGTTCAGTGAAACCTGCTATGAGACCGTCAAATTCGTCTGTCATTCTCAATCAAGTTACTCTCCAGTTTAAAATAGTTCCATATAGATTAACCACTATTTTAGTCTCTCACCAGTTCACATTCTAGCTTGCTTTTTTATCAATTATAACATCTGTCTATTCACTCACACGGCATGACTTGTCTGTCATGTGTCATAGAAGCATGTTTGTAAGCTTCACAGTCTTCCTACACTCAGACTTCACTTATAACTTCACTGATGTATTTGTGCAGTGAAATCTATTCATACTTTCAAAACAAAAGCACATAGCTTTATAGAATTACATAATAATGACATCTTACTCCAGACTTTTGTGAGGTTCTTTAAAGTTTAGCCTTAGCTGGCCCCAACATAGTAGCTGTTACTATTATATTAGGACATGTGGGAAAGGATCATAACGTGCACTTTTGTTTATTTAACTTCAATACAAGGACTAGAAGTTCTAATTTATCCTATTTCTACATTTCTTTTATTTTATGGGTTTCGGCATAAGAATTTAGGTATAAGAATTATATCATGCATCTCTTTATGCAAATAAAAATTATGTAATTTGGCAGCATTTCTTTTGTAGAAGCATTTGTGATTCTGTCTTGGAAATATGTTACATAAATATAAATCTTAAGTTTACACATTATGATCAGTAACCATACCAAGCCAATCCAGGTAAAAGTGGCATTTATTGGTTTACACAAAATAAACTTACACAATCCATGTTTACTGGCATTGGGACTCCAGCCCGAGCTGATGAAGCCGCTTTGTGTGATCTTTTATAGCAGCTGTGGCTCTGGCGGCAGCGCTCTACTGTTTGTTGTGTGTTAGAACAACAGTGTCCTTCAAGCGTGAGTTTTACACCCACACTGCTTTGAGTTGTAGGGTTATTCAGAGACTTCAACTTTATAGTTTACCACACCACCTACACTACTGACTTGTATACAGTAACTAACAGCATGTTTGTATTTTGCTTATTTTGTTTAACTTTATTGTCATTGTTTAACTTATTATACTTATAGTCATATCTTCCTGTACAGAAATTTCAATTCTTGGCACTGTGTGACAGTATTATAGCCAGGCCACCACAGCCAGAGTGCACATTAGCATGAGGTGTCAGCATACAGGGACCAATGAAGTTGATTCTGTTCACAGATTCTTTACTGTAAATCCATAAAAACCAGGATGTTTATGAAAACACTGGTATGATTTTTGGTTTATTAGAAATTATGTTACACTGAAAAAGAGCTTTGTGGAAACCTGCACACTCCATAATGCTATTAAAAGAAACAAGAGAGACAGAAAAATGCACTATAAACATGAAAATATCTACCAAGATTGGCTAATGGGTTCAACTACATTTTCTATTATTATAGGTCACCAAAAGTGGAAATAAACTACTTAAACTATCACTATACCACCCAGAGTTTGTGTAAATGTTTGTGAATATATTTGTATTTATTTTAAGCATGTATTTCTTATATCCATCTATTCGTTAAAAGAAAGGTTTATTACTAACCACAACCACGTCACCAATTGACATTTCAAACAACAGATCAGAGTGATACGACCAGGATGAATTTGTTATTCTTTGATGTTTGAGAAAGGCTGAGGCAGAAAACAGTCGAATTAAGCATGTACGCAGTTTAATTGGGCAGTCCACTTGTTTCTGAGGATCATCACTTGCAAGAATTCCCCAGCATTACACAGACTGCTACTCTCAGCACTGTGTACAACAGACCAAGAGCAACTTCCACCACTGCACTGAGACTGAATTTAAGCTGCTACTGGATTAGTTATTCAGGAATTCAGTGAGTGGAGTGATGAGTGGATTTGATGGTGGGGGTGATACTCAGTGATATTGGAGGTGATATTGGAGGTGATGTTGGTGCAGAAACCCTAAGAGAAACAGAAGAGAATTAAAAAAGAAATGTCATTCCATAGTCTCTTTGGCATGCGTCTCCATGAGAAGCTAGATCACTGCTGAACACAGTCACAAGCTGCTTCCATTACGCTGTTTCTGTTTGATTTTTTCTTACCCCATTGCTGGGCGTATGGCGGTGTATTTATATGCTCAGGAGGCGTCCCGGTCAGTCACTCTGTGATGGCGTGCAGGTGCATCCCAACTCTTTGAACTCTTCTGCTCTCCCTCAGCAGAGGCCAGATCCCCTCAGAGGACCATTCTCCCTTTTAGTCTTTCAAGAGGAACTGGGACCAGAGGAAACTTAGCTGAGATGTTGGGCACGGCAGGGAACTCTTCCCTCCAGGTGGAAATCTGAATTGCTGCTGGGTGCCGCTCTCACCACGGGCTTCACCACCTGCTCATCGGGGTTTGACATAGCAGCAACAAGCAGCTGGAACTACACACATTCCACACGGTCAGCGGCAGCTTCCAGCACTGCCACCATTCAGTCTGATCCTGGAACTTCCATGGACTCCCAGTCACTGGCTTTACTCATCATTACCTTTCAAGGAGTTCACTATATATGCTATATTCACTTGTATATCAGACTGATTGTCATGGCATGTCATAGAGTCCATTCACCATAACTTCACTTTAATTATCATGTTCTAAAAAATACATTAAATAATATATTGTGAAATTGCGTCACATGAACTCCTATACATCTATAAGTACAGGGTTCACGTGTATGAGGGACTGTGCCCGGCCAGGGGTGTCCATGATCAGAATTAATGGAATCACTTGAGAGAAACTGGAGCTCCAACGTGGTCCATTAATTCCTAAGTTTGAACCATCATAAGGGCATTATCCATTGTGCAATAGTCCCACTTATTAAAGAAAAAAAGACCATTTATTTATATTTTCATGCATTTTGTAACCAAAATGCTCAGAGTTTCTAACCTATAGCTCCAGGTTTCCTAAAGCGCACCTGAGGGTTTAGCTAATACCTGGAGACATTCATTACCATCGCCGCCATCATAATTACCATCCCACGGGTTTCCTTTGCAAGTATGCGCATTGTTACATAAGTGAAGAGGAAGAACTTTCAAAATCGACTGACTTAGTAGAGGAGATATTACAAGTCAGCTCAAGCTCACTTAGAGCAGCTTTTAGCTCCAGCTACTTAACCAGAAATACTTACGTTATTCTATGAGATTCAAAATGTACACGATGCGATTCGGTTGACAGAGCAGTAAATATAATTTGGCAGGTATGTTTAACAGCAAGACTAGCTAGCTGTCCAGCCATATCAGTATCTCAAATCAATATCCAAGACTTTCCACAGTATTAGACAGGCTGCAAGTGAGCTTTCTTATGAGCTCACTGATACTTTGGCTACCACATGAGCAATCCAACTCACATCCCACTAAACATGTTCAACAACCCAGCATTACTTCAGACTCACAGTGAATGGCTTAATCAGGAAGTTACATATTTACCTGTACATAAAATGAAATGTCATTTTAATAGTTGCAATAATAACAAGAGTATATTATATAATTACCATAACATACTGAAGGCAAATCAATACATTAATAAGATTTGTACTTAACTTTCTAAAATCTTAACATATACACTGCTTCATTGATATGTGTAAAAGGTGTTTCAAATCTGCAGATAAGAGACAGCTATGCTTAATGCATAGTGCAAGGCAAGCCAAGACTGTGTATTGATTCCCTGATGGGAGATTCCACATATAATTTAATAAATTTATAGAAACAATAATAGAATAAAATATTTAATAATGTATGTTGTAAGAAAGGTTATGTAATATATACCCCTATGACTTTCCATATCCTTTCCTAAATATATTTACTGCCCCATCTGTTTAAATTGGATTAGCATCATTTACTATTTATTTATCAATATTAAACGATGTTAAGAAACAAATGTGTGTGTGCTATTGTATATGATTCTATATTAACATATAGAAACTATATAAGTTAGTATTCATACATTTTAATTTATTATAATACATTCTAATGTGTTTTCCTTCATGTATAAATATATCTTCCCACTAAAAGACACATGCGGCATCATAAAAATATTACTGTCTTGAGAATAGAAGTTTTGAAATTTAAATGCGTTGTTTATTTATTATATAAAACATATTTTAAAGTCATATGCTTTTTAAATACACTTTACAAACAAATATTAAGTTTATGGTTTAACATCATATATTATATATTGTTTTATAAAAAAACAGAGATGGGTGCTGAAATTACTGAGATGAGTCAATACAATGTGTATCTGTAACTCTACCAATATCCATACTTCTTTCTATATAAATCAGTTTTTTCTCATGCAGGGAAATAAAGACTAACTTCAGCTGTGGTAGAGAGAGTTTCAACATCTTTTCAGGGAATTGTGAACCTTTTGTGTACCATTAGCTGCATGGCTGCAAGATTTCTCCTCTGCTAACTATGAAAAACTACTACTGTATATCTTACAGAAGCATAGAGAGCTCTGAGTTAAACATTTGTTTCAGCATTTGTTCAATGAAATAACTGAAGGGAAAATAGATATTTATTCTTACCTGGCCCCACATGGTTTCAGTTCCAGGGCCAAAGATGGAAGTGGGTATTTCCCTCCACAGTGAAACAGACCGATACAAAATTTGTCTGCTGCAAGATGTGTCCAGCTAGGGTAGGAACAGGTCCAAATTATAGAACTAGACCGCATTTCAGCCTCCATGATGTGTTTTACCTCTGATATCTGCATCACTGTGACTATCTCTTCTTTATTGTCTCTTTAGACACACTCTATGGAGATACGTCTGTCTGTCTAAATTTTTCACTTTAGTCTAGATGGACTGGACCTAGACTAAAGGATGGACGGATGGATTGGACATGAAATTCTTGTTCAGACATTCCCGGTCCCCTGGTGAGGATTAAATTCATTAATTCACTTTGTTGATTCTGACTCTTTATCTGGTGCCACCAGCAGGTCCGATGTTTTAGGTTCAGGCTGAAATATTTCAGCTACTGGATGGATTACTAATATTTAATTTAGGTTCAGACATTCAGCCATTCCTCAGGATGGAAACTGTAATAACTTTCTTTGACCCTGACTCTTTCTCATGAAGCGCAGCTAGGCAGGTCAAGCTTTTAATCCGTCCAGAATTACTTCTTTGGTTCATGATGAAATGCCCCGCAAGAACCGATGACATTCTGACTTTCTGTCTGTTTGATGGCACCTGGGAAGTTTGCTCGACGTCCTCCTAGTTCTATATTCTTCAGTATATGTTTACAGTCTATCTATAATAGTAGTGAGTCCCCTGATTTACCATATTATTTATTTTGCTGCTCTAGTCTTTTTTCTCTGTACGCTTAGTTACTTACATTTATTGCATGTCCACGTCATGGAAGAGGGAACCTCCTCTCTTGGAGTCTCCTTCCTGGAGTGTTTCTTCCTTCATTTCTTCCCTCGCTAAAAGGGGGCTTTTTGCAGAGTTCTGTGATCAGAATTGAGGCTTCCTAAGGATAGAGGGTGTGTGTTATGTATGTGTGGATGCACTGTGGGTTTCCCAGTAGAGAGGACATTAGTTTACCCCCACCTAGGAGTGCATCACTGCTTCACATTAACTTCTGTGTGGACTACCAAATACCAGCCAAAAACAGGTGCAACAGTAAAAGACATCAGGAACATCCCCGGAATGCCAAGAGGTGAGGCTTTACCCCAGTGTAACAACATGAGAGAGAGAGCCCTGGAGCGGTGTGAAGAGTATCCACTGGCCCCAGACCGGCTGGCAGCATAGGGTTGAAGGCAGCCAGGACTGGGCCAACGAGCTTAATCTGTTCCTTTAACAGATTCAACACACCAGCTCTCTGCTCATCCCCATTTAACTCTAGCCATGTCATCCCGCGCCCTCCTGCTCCTCCGAATGTCCACTGCTCCCCCTACCCCTACCCCATCAGGCTAACGGGCCCTCTTCACACTTGTCTCACTGCCTCCCGTTTATTTCTAACATGGCAGCTGCATGATTACAGAGCTCTAAACTTTAAACTGACAGTAGGCCTACAGCAAGACTGAGAACATTCTTGCTCAGAGTGTGGGAATGCTGTAGGAAAGTTAAAGTGTTAATATCAGGAAGCCAAAGCGGGGAAAAAACTTAGGGGCTCCAGCCACCTCCTTCATTATTAGTCTCCAGCAACTGTACACTCGAGTAGCCAGCTCCCTGTGTCTCAACCCCAATCCAGAGACCTCAAGTCCGATGTTCTTCCTTCTCTCCCACATTGACACCTCACCTGCCACATCAGAAACACAGCGAGAGTCCTAGGGGTGTAGAGAGATTCCTGCAGGCAGGGGGCGAGAGGGAGTGGTTACATTTAGTACTGCACTACGAACCTGGTGATGGTGTTCCAGTTTGTACTTTTCTTGTTTTCCCTTGACCTTGTTTACAAGTGCAGCAGGTGCTGCCATGAAGAGTTTTCATTAAAAGATGAGTTAGTATTGTGAGGCGGTGAACGACTTATTCCAGCAGCAGAACAAAGACAAGGGACTGATTTTAATCACTATCTGAAACATTTGACTGGACATTTGTTTGTTACATTGTACAAAGATTTATTTAAGTTCTTACTTTAAAAAATAAACATGGCACATTTATTTCATCCCTGGATCATGTTTGTGTTCAGTTTGCACACTTTTCTTGTTTCTCTTGAAGCAACAATTTCATCAGTGTTGTGCTTCTGTGTTTGCTAGTTTTGTCCTCACTGTAGGGGAACAACAACATGAGAGCTGCTGGAATTATCTGATGGAAATATAAATAAATCTGCTGTAGAAATCAATCCCTCAGTTCCAGTATGTTTGTGACTCTGGCAAGAGATGGGTGAGAACTATAGAGCCTGGGCTGGTTTGCTGCTCTCTTCCTGTCCACCAAAACACTGTTGACATCTATTGGTTTTATTTCATTTTGAGATCATTTTCTCACTGTGGGTAACCTTCAACAGAAGACAGTAGTAGGACTGAATGATGGGCAGTTACTTTCTGGGAGTCACTAACTCCCATAGCCATTCTGTTTATTCACAGCTGAGGAAATCAAGTATCCTGAGGATGATTGTAGCCTGAATCCATAAGCACCCCTCGCCTATAATATCAAGAATCCCTGTGAATGCTATATGTCTCTTCTAGTGCCAGTATCACACCATCCCCTCTGTCACACTGAGTCAGTTCCTCCCAGCTAGAGACAGCTTCACCATCTCCTGGTCAATGTTAAATCATCCTGAATCAGCTCTGCTGCCATGGCAACCAGCGCTGTAGAGAAACAGACAGATGGATGAAGGTCAGTGTGACAGTGTTTGTTACAGGTTGAGTTTGCTGGCTCCTGATTGGCTGGAAACACTCACCTGAACACAGACAGCACAGAGCAGCAGCTGGGAGGAAAGCATTATGTGCAGTGGTGTTTCCTCTGGTGAACCTGGGAGAAGTGGCTCTGATGCAGCCGAGGCCAAACAAGGACGAGCTGCGGATCAACGAGGGCCACGTGGTTTCTGGTCCTCAGACCTCCCATCAGCCTGCGGCGGACAGATAAGGCCGCTGTCTGACAAAAGACCTTTTTCACAGCAGACATTTTGACTTGTCATAGTAAGAAAAGCAAAGGTGTTACTAATAACATGAACGATATTCAAATGTCCCAGTAAGCCATGACGGTGTAACAGTAAGCCAACAGGAACAATACCAGCACCCTGAAACTGAAGCAGCTAAATGGAATTCAGCCATTATTATTTTTATTTACACCTGTGACATGTCAAAATGTCTTTGTACAAAACGTATTATAGTGACAATTGTTTATTGTCACCATTTTTATCACTGTATAAGTAATTTTACTGATCTGATTTTTTATATATTTTGGTATAATTACATATTTTAAACAGTTTAAAGCTAGTGTACAATCTAAATATTTTAGTTTTGGTACAATATGAATGCTTGAAGTGAAGTTCAGCAGCTTTCTAGCTTATTTAATGTTTCCTGTTTTTCAAATCCTTTAAATGGAATAACACTGTCAAACCAAACCAGACCAATATCAGTCTGTTCCTTTAAGACGCTTAAGGATACATTTAATATTATTTTAAGGGATGTTTGTTCTATTATGTATGATATAACTCTGAAGAGTTTGATTATCTTCAGCATGAAAAACTGTTGGAAGAATGACAACATATCGCAGCTGTATCACCAGACAAGACATGTCTGACATTACAAGTCTCTTTACGGTGTTAGAAAGGTGTCACACCAGTAAATCAGCTCTTCCACCACGGCTGTGTGATAGATTTCAAATTAAAGTTTATCATATATGGTGGATGTCTGCATCTGTTGCTGGTGACATTAAACATCGCAGAGAAACACCACCACTGTGGTTAGTCAGAGAAGGTGCAGGGATATCCAGATGATTGCTTATTCATCAAACCCATGCCAAAGTGCAGTTTCATATCTTAATAAACACAAAGAATAAACAAATGAACTGGATGGGTGGTTTTAGTTTTGATATTTCATGATGATACGGTGTAGTCCCTCATTCGTCCAGGAGTGTTCTATCGTAGAAAGGTTTCAGTCATAGTCGTCTGGACACTGTTTTCAGAATCAAGACGTTTGGCTCCCATCCGGAAGTCATTCTCAATTGTGGATTGACTTCCGGATGAGAATGACTTCGGATGGGAGCCAAACGTCTTGATTCTGAAAACAGTGTCCAGATGACTACGACTGAAACCTTTTCTACGATTTCATGATGATGTAAGCCTCCTCCTGCCTCTGGAGCTGCAGAGTCTGGATCTGTGGTTGTGGGCCACCTGCTGCCCCGTGTTCCTGCTCGACAACAGCTACTACAGTTGTTGTTATTGGCTCTGTTGCTGATGCTGACATTATTCTTCCTATAGCTGCCAATCTTTTTATTACTAATTTACTAATATTAACACTACAATTACTATTCTACTATAAAAAAAAATTCTACGTGGCATTGTGCCTCCCCTCCTCCTTCAACCCCCTCTCAAAACCTAACACGGCAGCGGCGGCACCATTGACTCTGGTTCTGTCCAAGGTTTCTGCACTCTTACAGGAAGTTTTTCCTTTGCCACTTTCGCCAAATGTTTGCTCATGGTGGGATTTGTTGGGTCTCTGTAATTAATATTATAAAGAGTACGGTCTAGGCCTGCTCTATAAGAAAAGTGCAATGAGACAACTTCTGTTATGAATTGGCACTATATAAATTGAATTGAATTGAATATCATAAATCACACATTTGTCTCAAGGGGCTTTACAGTCTGTGCAGCATACGACACCCTCTATCCTTCAGATCAGGAAAAACTCCCCAAAAAACAAATGAAGGAAGAAACCTCAGGAAGAGCAACAGAGGAGGGATCCCTCTTCCAGGACGAGACATGCAATAAATGTCGTGTGTGCAGAAAAGACCAAAACAGCAAAATAACAATATGTAAAATCAGGACGACTACATTATAGATAGACTGTAAACATATATGAAGAATATGAATCAGGGAGGACGTCGAGCAACTTCCAGGTGCCACCAAACAGACAGAAAGTCAGAATGTCATCAGTTCTGCAGGTATTTGGTCATGAACCAAAGTACTGGACAGATTAAAGTTTGATCTGCTGGTGGCGCTAGATGAAAAGTCAGAGGGTCACCAAAGTTATTACAGTTCATCCTGAGGGGAACATGAACGATGAACCAAATTAAATGGTAATCCATCCAGTAGCTGAAATATTTCAGTATGAACCTAAAACATCGACCTGCTGGTGGCGCTAGATAAAGAGTCAGAATCAACAAAGTGAATTAATGAACTTAATCCTCTGGGGACCAAGAATGTCTGAATAAAATTTCATGTCAATCCATCCGTCCGTGCTTTGGTCCAGGTCCAGTCCATCTGGACTAAAGCAGTGGACCGACAGACATTAGCATCCATAGAGCAGCACTGCTAGTGTGTCTAAAGAGACAATAAAAGAAGAGACAGTCATGTTGATGTGAACATCAGAGAAACACATCATGGAGCTGAAATATGATCCTGGTTCATAATTTGGACTCGTTCACCTCAGCTGACACATTCAGCAGCAGACAGGTTTTTGTATCAGTCTGTTTCACTGTGGGAGGATATAGCTACCTCATCTTTGGCTCTGGAACTAAACTGTATGTAACAGGTAAGAATAAACATGAATTTTCCTTCAGTTGTTTTATTGAACAAGTTGAAAATGTGTTTTAATGAGTTTCTGCTGCTTCAGGCTTTACATGTTAGTTTTTTCATAATTAGCAGAGAATTCTTGCAGCCATGCAGCTGTTGTTACATAAAAAAGGTTCACGATTCCTGAAAAGATGTTGAAATCTCACTGCACAGCTGAAGTTATGAGAAAAAAAGTGCATGAGAAAAAAAGTATGATAAATACACAGATATACAGTATTGATCCTCTCAGTAATTCAGCACCATCTCTTGTTTTTATAAAACAATATAATATATGATGTTAAACCATAACTTAATATTTGCTTGTAAATGTATTTTAAAAAGCATATATCTTTAAATATGTTTTATATAATAATAAATAAACAGTGTTTAAATTTCAAAATTTACCTCATGACGATAATATTTATTATGATGCTGCATGTGTCTTTTAGTGGAAGATATATTTATACATGAAGGAAAACACACTGAATGTATTACAATAAATGAAATGTATGAATACTAACTTATATATTTCTATATACGATATAGAATCATATACAATGGCACACATATATTTGTTTCTTAACACGTTTAATATAAATGTAAATAGTATATGATGCTTAACATAATTTAAAATATACAACAGTAAATATATTTAGGAAAGTATATGGTGTCAGATAGGGCACATATTATAATTTTCACAAGACATTATTATATATATTATTCTATTATTGTTTTATAATTTATTAAATTATATGTGAATTTCCCATCAGGGATCAATAAAGTTTTTTTACATTATATTACATAGTTGTCTTTATTCGCAATTGAACACTCACAACATATGTAGTAGTGTATAAAAGTTACAATTTTTACCTAAAAAGTTATGAAATTATTAATGTATTGATTTGTTTCTTCAGTAATCATTAAAATGACAATTCTATTTTATGTACAGGTAAATATGTAACTTCTAATAATATTTCCGCCACAGCCTGAAGTAATGTTGGCGAGTTGAACATCGAGTGAGATGTGAGTTGATCGCTTATGTGGTACAAAGTATCAGTGAGTTCACAGGGGCAGTGTCGGCTACTTCTTGCAGCTCGTAATACTGTGAAAGTCTTGGTATTGATTTGGAGACAATGACATGGCTGGACAGCTAACTAGTCTTGTTGTTAAACATACCGTCAAATTATATTTTTGTTATTATTATTATTATTATTATTATTTTGTTTGTCAACCGAACGCAATGTTGTTGACTTTGAATCTTGCTAGCATAACGTTAGCTTTCTGGCTCATAGCTGAGCCAAAGTGCTCTATGAGCTGTGCGGACTAGAAATATCTTCCGTTGCCAAGTCGTATCTAAGGTTCTCCCTCTTTACTGGAGTTGCGAACAACGTTTACATTGCATAGGAACCTTATGGGATGGTAGTGACTGTTCCAGGTATTAGTCAAACCCTCAGGTGTTACTAGGGAAACCTGAGTTATGGCTCATGAAAAACTTTTAATTTTATTACAAAACGCATGAAAATAAAATATAAATAAATGTTCTTTTTTTTTTTCTTTGACAAGTGACCATGGTATAAGCGGGATAATGCCCTTCGAGGTGTCCAAAATCAGGAATTAATGGAGTCCGCAGAAGAAACTGGCCTCCGCGTTGTCCATTAATTCCTGATCATGGACACCTCGTCAGGCATTATCCCTTACATATGTTAACCCCAGTATAGACGTATAGGAGTTTCATGTGACGGTAAATTTCATAATTATTATATTATTATTTTATTATATTTTTAGTAATGATAATTAATGTGAAATTATAGTGAATGGACTTCATGACATGACATGATAACTGTTTGATATGACGCTGAATACAGTATATATAGTGAACTTTGTGCTGTATTGATGAGTAGTTTAGTGATCAGAGTCCATGTAGTTTCCAGGATCAGACTGAATGCAGTGCAGTGCTGGAAGCTGCTGCTGACTGTGTGAATGTGTGTCTGTGCTGCTTGTTGCTGCTGTCAAACTTCAGATGAGCAGGTGGTGAAGCCCGTGGTGAGCGTGTACCCAGCAGCATCCAGAGCCCACCTGGAGGGGAGGAGCTCCCTGCTGTGTCTGGCCTCAGCCATGTTTCCTCCTCTGGTCCAGTTCTCCTGGAAAAGACAAAAGGAGAATGGTCCTCTGGAGGTTCTGCCCCCTGCTGAGGGAGAGCAGCTGAAGTTCAGAGAGTTGGGATGCACCGCCGCCATCAGAGTGATTGATCGTGACGCTCTCAACACATATAAATACCGCTGCTACGTCCAGCACGAGGGGGGCACAGTGGCCCAAACAGAACAAGGTAATGAAGGCTTGGTGACTGTTCAGCAGTGATTCAGCTTCATGTGGAGACGCTGTCAAAGAGAGCAGAGGAGAAGAGGACTGACATTTCTTTTTGACTCCTTTTCTGTTTCAGAGGTTTCTGCACCAACATCACCTCCAACATCACCTCCAACATCACCTCCACCATCAACTCCACCATCACTTCCAACATCACCTCCACCATCACTTCCACCATCACTTCCACCATCAATTCCACCATCACCTCCACCAGCAGCTTCAGTCCAGTCTCAGTGCAGGGTGAAGCTGCTCTGTCTGCTGTACACAGTGCTGATAGTGAAGAGTCTGGTGTACTGCTGTGGACTCTCTCTGCT
The DNA here is from genome assembly GCF_020085105.1 of Siniperca chuatsi. Lineage (NCBI taxonomy): Eukaryota > Metazoa > Chordata > Actinopteri > Centrarchiformes > Sinipercidae > Siniperca > Siniperca chuatsi. The sequence continues at coordinate 2,141,137 of NC_058054.1, forward strand.
GATGATCCTCAGAAACAAGGGACTGTCCACCAACTGCAAGCAAGAGACTGACTGACTGTCTTCCAGCAGCTTTGACTTCTTACTGACTGTTAAAGTCCGAAAGCCTGAAGATAAAGTCCAGAGCTGGTCCCTGTAGTACAGAATCTGAGAAGCCTATTATCTCAGACTCATCTTCCTCTTTTAAAACAAACAATTAATTGATCCGACTAACAAGTTCTGTCTTTGTAGCCAAAACCTGAACTTCACATAAATGTCCATCGTTGACCGGCAACAATAACACAACACATATTGTTGCATTTGGGTTAAATATTCCTTCATTATGATGAACATGGTTCATTGTAGTTGATTGTTTTCAGTGGTGTAAACAATCTTGCCTGTGAGCATGCTCAGTGTCGTCTACCCAACATGGAGCGATTATCTAGAGACAGGAAATGCAGCTGAGCTGTTTCAGAATCAGCGTCTCTGTTCATGTTAATTGTAATAAAACAACATGTCACCCAGTGCAACAGTGCAGCTCGCTGATGTGTTTAGTTTTTGGACAACAGTGGAGCTCTGTGGCTCAGAGGAAGAAGATCCATCAGGCTTTGTGTAGTCAGTGATTTTGTTGATACAAACTATAAAGATAAAATAACAGCAGCATCATCCTTTAATCCATTTTGAATGATAACATAAAAGAGTTTCCCCTCAGGGATCAATAAAGTATTTCTGATTTCTGATTCTGACATCTCATTATCTGGAGATAACAAATGTTGATGATACAGATAATATTAAAAAAACTGTGATCTCAGGATAACTTCATTAAAAATCTACTTATGAGATATGATGAGAAGATAACAGGCTTACTAAGAACTCCCAAAACAACTCAGTATTTTTCTTATATAATGCTTATTTTATATATAATAGTGAATATTTCTATTGTTACCAGCTTTAGTTGCTGTTTTTTATCCAGTGTTGTTCTGTGGTTTTTGCTGAAATTGTATTGACTAGCAAAATCTGTTTTCTATGTAATGTTCAGTTTTCTCATTCTTATTTCTATTAGTAATAGCAATTATGCTTTTATTCTTTATGATTGTCTATTTGTCTTATTCTTTGATTCAATGTCGCAATAAAATAAACAAAAACATGAAACTTTATTTATTTATTTTTGACTTTTCTTTTCAAGACAAGACAAACTGTAAATCATTCTTGATGTTGATGTTATTAAAAAGGAGAAGAAATACATATTTTTACTTCAAAATCTCACCAAAATTTATATTGTTGTTTTCATGAGACATTTTTAAACTTGTCTGCAGAGTAACCTCACAAAATATTTTGTAATATTCTGAACAGGCGGTTAACACAAATTAATCTTCATTTTTGCAGATTATTTTGTGTAAAATTGCATAATTTGTATATAATAATGTATAATTTGTCTTTAAATATAAAAACACTAAGAAATCGAGAAATAAAAACGTCAGACCGTGTTGCTTTAGTATTAACTTTAATCATTTAAGAACAGTAAAGATGAGACAATGAATTTTGTTCTCAAGACAAGATTAAAATTAAAATATATTTTGGTCCTCAGTCTCGTTTCTTTTAGTTTACTGTCTCTGGTTCGTTAGGTTGACGTCTCTCAGTTTGCTGTATAACAGGAAAACTGATATTGAGGATGTTGTAAATATGCATCACTAATAATTCACAGCAAATAATGACATCACAACATAGCTTCTGCATTAAAATCCTATATTTCACAGTTATTTCTGCTGTGAAAAGCTAACAGGAACATACTCAAGCTCCTATGAGCTAAAGCTCCTGGAGCTCCTCACTTCTTGTACTATTAGATCAAAAAGCACTTTGAGTTTCTGAGCATTAACAATAATCTATTTGCACCACGGTCCTCCTATGAGATAGTTTAACAGACAAATCCTAACCAGACATTTACCATTGAGGCAACAGATCAGAAAACACTTATATGTGTTGTTTTGGACGGCACTGAAAAAGAAGCCATTTGTCATTTTTGTATGAGGACTTGTTGGCTCTCATCAACACCAAGTGTAAACTGTAAAGTGCACCTTTGATCGCTAAAATCCCCATAAATAAACTCCATGGACGTGACCTCCAGGTGGGTCGTCATTGTTGGTCTCTGGGCTCAGTTCAACTCTGTGTGGGTGGAGGGCTCAGTGGAAAAAAGCCTTACAGACAACAAGAGAGAAGACAAACAGCTACAGAGAGGGAGAGGAGTTGATGAGTGTGTACAGCAGCAGATATGAATCTGTTCTCAGTGGTTATTAGGACTCATAAAAACTGTTGCCAGCGAATCAACACTTCCTTTCCTGCAGCAGACGGGCTGTGTGGGTTTCTGCTCTGCAGCCTCCTCACCGTTAGCTGCGCCTTTTCACATTAATAAAACAATGACAGTTTCAACCGTCGACTCTGGTTCAAGAATCGTTCCAGGAAGTTCAGTTTGATTTCAGCGCTCAGTACTCACTGTCTCAGCTTCCATCTGTGTTATTAATCTGTGAGAGAAACAGCTCGAATCCTGAACTCAGAGCTGAGAAGCTGAAATAAAAGGAGAGATGTTCAACCTCCTGCAGTCTGCTCTGATCCCACTTTATTACCTCACACTGATTCTAACAGTGCCGTCAGTCAGCAGAGTGTTCACATGGGAATAATAACAAGACAAAGCGTCAAAACGGCAGCAGGCAAAATCAAAACTGTTGGATATTTGAGTGAGGTGTTGGTGGACATAATATTAATAATAATAATAATTATCGATTAATTATACACAGAAAAGGCAGATGCAAAAATTAAAAGTGTTAAAAACAAGGCACAAAAGTGTAATACAGAAATAAAAATTGAATACCAACTTAAATCACAGTTGTTAAAAATTTAGTGAAGACAATAACAAACACAAACAACCATGTGCTATATATACAAAACAACACAAACATCCAATGTACATAAAACATCCTTCTGATTATTTGTAAGAATAGATCAAAGAAATGTTGTTTCTTTTTCAGCAAAAATGAAAGAGAAATAAAAAACAAAAGTCCACATATATTTTTGCTAGTGTGCTTCCAGTTTATTTTCTCATATATTCCACTTTAATCATAATTAATTATTAATTAACTACTGAAACCCAAATCAATAACACTGCTGATATCACTTACAATAACGTTTAGTAATAAAGCATTTTATATGTATCATGAATAATATTTTTATTACTTTCTTGTTTTTATTTTTAATTGTCAATTTCTCACCTGAAATAGTTTTTGCAACTAAAGAAAAAACAATTCTTAAATGTTGGTGTTTCTGAAATCTTCCATCCTCTCATAAATTTCTCCTCTTTAAAAAATGCAGTTTTAGAGAAATTTGAAGTTTCTCTCCTCAAAGTGCTTAAATGACCATGAGAGGATTTTAAGCAGCGACTCCTCGACTGCAACATAAAATATGTCGTCCATCTGTTATCATTGATCAGACCAACAGAACACAAACCACTCAGACGGAAACACAAACCATGGAGACAAACAAGTCGTCTTGTTGTTTCACCCCCTCAAAAAAACAGCTGCATCTTTTTTCGAAGCAGAACTAGAGTGTCCATGTTGGTTCACCTCATGTTGGTCTCATAATTAGGTTACAGTTGATAAGAAACCTGCTGTCAGACCCGTCAGAGTCGTCTGTCCGTCTCAATCGGTGCTCAGTTTAAAATAGTTCACCTCGTTAACCCCACTGACCCACTGATCTCCTGCCAGTTACGTTCTAGCTTCACTTTTTATCAGTGTAGCTGTCTGTGCTTCACTCACACCGGCCGTTATGTGTCACATCATGTTGCATGAAGCATGTTTGTAAGCTTCACGTCTATTTTCCCTCTGACTTACAAACATAACTACACTGATGTATTGTGTAGTGATCTGTTCATGCTTTCAAAACACGCATGCACAGCTTTATAGAGATTACGCAATAATGACATCTTATCCAGACTTTTTATTGATTCTTTAAAGTTTAATGACCAGCCTGACCCCAACTTGTAACATAATACAATATATTAGGACATGTGGGAAAGGATCATAGCGTGCATACATTTTATTCAACTTCAATACAAAGACAAGTTCTAATTTATCTGTTCATTTCATACATTTTTAACAGGTTTCGCATCAGAATTTGAGTGTAAATTATGTCATATATAACTTTATGAAAATAAAAAGTATAACATTTGTATTTCTTTGTGAAGCATTTTGTGATTCTGTCTTGAAATGTGTTACATAAATATAAATCTTAGTTTACGTATGATCAGTAACCATACCAAGCCAATCCGAGTAAAGTGGCATTTTATTGGTTTACAAAAAATAAACACACCCGTCATGTTGCCAACATTCAGACTTCAGCCCGACTGATGAAGCCGCTGTGTGATCTTTTTATAGCAGCTGTAGCTCTACAGCAGCTCGCTCTGCTGTTTGTTCATGTGTGGAAACAACAGTGTCATCAGCGTAGAGTTTTACATCCACACTGACACAGTTATAAAAGTGGGTCAGAACTGAACATGGTTGCACACCCACACCTACTGACTTGTATATAATAGCTGTATGTTTGTGTTTGCTTATTTTTGTTTAGCTTTGTTGTCCTTGTTTAGCAGTATGCTTATATTCATATCTTCCTGTACATTTGTTCTTGGCGCTGTGTGACAGTATATTGAGAGCTACTTACAACCAGAGTCACATTACTTGTAGGTGTCAACATACAGGGCCAATGAAGTTGATTCTGTTTCTGATTATTTGCTATGAAATCCATAAAAACAAGGATGTTTATAAAACACAGTGTGATTTTTCAGTTTATTGAGAATGTTACACTGAAAGACTTTGACAAACCTGCCACACTCTGCATAATGTATTAAAAAGAAACAAGAGAACAGAAAAATACTATAAACAACAAAATATCTACCAGACAGCTAATGATTCAGCTTCATTTTCTATTATTATGAGTCACAAAAAGTGGAAATAAACTATTAAAATATCACTATACCACAGAATTTGTACTTAGTAACTGCAAATATATTTGTGTATTTATTTTTAGCATGACTGTATCTAATCTATTCGTAAAAAGAAAGATTTTACAACCAACCACAACACGTCATAATTGACATTTCCGACAGCTGATCAAAGTGATAAATGAGATGAATTGATGATATTTGATGGTGAGAAAAGGCGAGCAGAAAACAGTCAGTCAGCTTGTGTGCAGTTGGTGGACGGTCCCTTGTTTCTGAGGATCATCAGCAGCGAGAGTCCACAGCAGTACACCAGACTCTTCACTATCAGCACTGTGTACAGCAGACAGAGCAGCTTCACCCTGCACTGAGACTGGACTGAAGCTGCTGGTGGAGGTGATGTTGGAATTGATGGTGGAGGTGATGGTGGAGTTGATGGTGGAGGTGATGCTGGAAGTGATGTTGGAGGTGATGTTGGAGGTGATGTTGGTGCAGAAACCCCTGAAACAGAAAAGGAGTCAAAAAGAAATGTCAGTCCTCTGATCTCTTTGACAGCGTCTCCACATGAAGCTGAATCACTGCTGAACACAGTCACCAAGCCTTCATTACCTTGTTCTGTTTGGTCCACTGTGCCCCCCTCGTGCTGGACGTAGCAGCGGTATTTATATGTGGGGAGAGCATCCCGATCAATCACTCTGATGGCGGCGGTGCATCCCAACTCTTTGAACTCCAGCTGCTCTCCCTCAGCAGGGGGCAGATCCTCCAGAGGACCGTTCTCCTTTTGTCTTTTCCAAGAGAACTGGACCAGAGGAGGAAACATGGCTGAGGCCAGACACAGCAGGGAGCTCTTCCCCTCCAGGTGGGCTCTGGATGCTGCTGGGTACACGCTCACCACGGGCTTCACCACCTGCTCATCTGAAGTTTGACAGCAGCAACAAGCAGCACAGACACACATTCACACAGTCAGCAGCAGCTTCCAGCACTGCACTGCATTCAGTCTGATCCTGGAAACTACATGGACTCTGATCACTAAACTACTCATCAATACAGCACAAAGTTCACTATATGTACTGTATTCACCTTCATATCGAACAGTTATCATGGCATGTCATGAAGTCCATTCACTATAACTTCACATTAATTATCATTCCTAAAAATATAATAAAATATAATTGTGAAATTTAGCGTCACATGAAACTCCTATACATCTATATTGGGGTTAACGTATGTAAGGGATAATGCCCGACGAGGTGTCCATGATCAGGAATTAATGGACTCCGTGAGAAGAAACTGGGCTCCTGCGGACTCCATTAATTCCTGATTTTGGACATCGCAAAGGGCATTATCCCGCTTGTACCATGGTCACTTGTTAAAAAAAAAAGACCATTTATTTATATTTTCATGCGTTTTGTAATAAAAATATAAAGTTTTTCAAGAGCTATAACTCAGGTTTCCCTAGTAACACCTGAGGGTTTGACTAATACCTGGAACATTCATTACCATCATACCATAGTCATTACCATCCCATAAGGTTCCTTTGCAATGTAAACGTTGTTCGCAAGTGAAGAGGAAGAACTTTAGATACGACTTGGCAACGGGAGATATTTCTAGTCCGCTCAGCTCATAGAACGCTTTGGCTCAGCTATGAGCCAGAAAGCTAACGTTATTCTAGCGAGATTCAAAGTCAGCAACATTGCGTTCGGTTGACAAACAGTAAATATAATTTGACGGTATGTTTAACAACAAGACTAGCTAGCTGTCCAGCCATGTCATTGTCTCCAAATCAATATCAAGACTTTCACAGTATTACGAGCTGCAAGAAGTAGCCGACACTGCCCCTGTGAACTCACTGATACTTTGTACCACATAAGCGATCAACTCACATCCCACTCGCTGTTCAATTCGCCAACATTACTTCAGGCTGCGGCGGAAATATTATTAGAAGTTACATATTTACCTGTACATAAAATAGAAATGTCATTTTAATGATTACAATATGTGAAGTATATTATATAATTACCACCATATACTGAAGAAACAAATCAATACATTAATAATTTCTTCATAACTTTTTCTAAAATCTTAACTTATATACACAACTACAGTGATATGTTGTGAGTGTTCAAATGCGAATAAAGACAGCTATGTAATATAATGTAAAAAAAGCCAAGACTTTATTGATCCCTGATGGGAAATTCACATATAATTTAATAAATTATAAAACAATAATAGAATAAAATATTTAATAATGTGTTGTGAAAATTGTAATATGTGCCCTATCTGACACCATATACTTTCCTAAATATATTTACTGTTGTATATTTTAAATTACGTTAAGCATCATTTACTATTTACATTTATATTAAACGTGTTAAGAAACAAATATGTGTGTGCTATTGTATATGATTCTATATTGTATATAGAAATATATAAGTTAGTATTCATACATTTAATTTATTGTAATACATTCAGTGTGTTTTCCTTCATGTATAAATATATCTTCCACTAAAAGACACATGCAGCATCATAAAAAATATTACTGTCATGATGTAAATTTTGAAATTTAAACGCTGTTTATTTATTATATAAAACATATTTAAAGTCATATGCTTTTTAAAATACACTTACAAGCAAATATTAAGTTATGGTTTAACATCATATATTATATTGTTTTATAAAAACAAGAGATGGTGCTGAATTACTGAGATGATCAATACTGTGTATCTGTAACTTTGCCAATATCATACTTTTTCTATATAAATCAGTTTTTTCTCATGCAGAAATAAAGACTAACTTCAGCTGTGCAGTGAGATTTCAACATCTTTTCAGGAATTGTGAACCTTTTTTATGTACCACCAGCTGCATGGCTGCAAGAATTCTCTGCTAACTATGAAAAAACTAACATGTATCGCCTGAAGCAGCAGAAACTCATTAAAACACATTTTCAACTTGTTCAATAAAACAACTGAAGGAAAATGAATGTTTATTCTTACCTGTTACATACAGTTTAGTTCCAGAGCCAAAGATGAAGTAGATATTTCCTCCCACAGTGAAACAGACTGATACAAAAACCTGTCTGCTGCTGAATGTGTCAGCTGAGGTGAACGAGTCCAAATTATGAACCAGGATCATATTTCAGCTCCATGATGTGTTTCTCTGATGTTCATATCAACATGACTGTCTCTTCTTTTATTGTCTCTTTAGACACACTCTATGGATGCTAATGTCTGTCGGTCCACTGCTTTAGTCCAGATGGACTGGACCTGGACCAAAGGATGGACGGATGGATTGACATGAAATTTTGTTCAGACATTCTCGGTCCCCAGAGGATTAACTTCATTAATTCACTTTGTTGATTCTGACTCTTTATCTAGCGCCACCAGCAGGTCGATGTTTTAGGTTCAGACTGAAATATTTCAGCTACTGGATGGATTACCATTTAATTTGGTTCAGACATTCATGTTCCCCTCAGGATGAACTGTAATAACTTTGGTGACCCTCTGACTTTTCATCTAGCGCCACCAGCAGGTCAAACTTTAATCCGTCCAGTACTTTGGTTCATGATGAAATACCTGCAGAACTGATGACATTCTGACTTTCTGTCTGTTTGATGGCACCTGGAAGTTGCTCGACGTCCTCCCTGATTCATATTCTTCATATATGTTTACAGTCTATCTATAATGTAGTCGTCCTGATTTTACATATTGTTATTTTGCTGTTTTGGTCTTTTCTGCACACACGACATTTATTGCATGTCCCGTCATGGAAGAGGGAACCCTCCTCTGTTGCTCTTCCTGAGGTTTCTTCCTTCATTTTTCCCCGTTAAAGGGTTTTTTGGGTAGGTTTCAGATCAGAATTGAGGCTCTAAGGATAGAGGGTGTGTTATGTATGTGTGGATGTACTCTGTGAGCCTCATAGAGAGGACATTGATTTGCTCACTGAGTGCATCACTGGCTACATTAACTTCTGTGTGGACTACCAAATACCAAACCGTGGGTAACAAAGGACATCAAAGACATCCTGAATGCCAAGAGGAGGGCCTTTACTGATGGTAACAACATGAGAGAGGTCTGGAGCGGTGTGAAGAGCATCACTGGCTTCAGACTGACTGGCAGCAGAGGAGTTGAAGGCAGCTTGGACAGGGCCAACGAACTTAATCTGTTCTTTAACAGATTCAACACACCGGCTCCTGCTCATCCCCCATTTAACTCAGCTGCTGTCGGCCCTCATGCTCCTCTGAGTCCACTGCTCCCCCCTACCCCTACCCATCAGGCTAACGGCCCTCTTCACACTTGTCTCGATGCCTCCCGTTTATTTCTAACATGGCAGCTGCACATTAGAGCTCTTAAACTTTAAACTTGATAGGCCTACAGCAGATTTAAACATTCTTTCAGAGTGTGGGGAATGCTGTGGAAAAGTTAAAGTGTTAATATCAGCAGAAGCAAACGGGAAAAAGCTTTAGGCTCAGCGTACCTCGCTAACCCATTAATCTCACTTCGTAGTAGCTACAGCCCTCAGGTCTCAACCCCAATCCAGAACCCTGCGTCCGATGCTCCTTCTCTCCCCACGACACCCCACCACACATCAGAAACACAGCGCAGAGTCCCAGGGGGTGTAGAGAGATTCCTGCAGGCAGGGGGCGCAGAGGGAGTGGTTACATTAGCATGCTAACACGCTAAACTAAGATGGTGTTCAGTTTGTACTTTTCTTGTTTTCCCTTGACCTTGTTTCATCAACAAGTGCTGCTGGAAGAGTTTTCATTAAGAGCAGATTAGTATTGTGAGCGAGGAACGGACTTTATTCCAGCAGCAGAACAAAGAGGACGATTTTAATCTTCATCTGGAACATTTGACTGGACATTTGTTGTTACATTATACAAAAGATTGTTTAAGTATTACTTTAAAAAATAAAACATGTTTGTTATTTCATCTGGATCATGTTTGTGTTCAGTTTGCACTTTTCTTGTTTTCTCTTGACCTTGTTTCATCATTGTGCTTCTGTGCTGCTAGTTTGTCCTCACTGTGTGGAACAACAATGAAGCTGCTGGAATATCTGATGGAAATATAAATAAATCTAACATGAAATAAATCCCTCAGTTCAGTATGTTTGTGACTCTGGCTGAGATGGAGGTGAAATATGTGAACCTGGGCTGTGGTTTGCTGCTCTCTTCCTGTCACAAACACTGTTTGACATCTGTTGGTTTTTGTTCAGGCTGCAGGGATCATTTCTCACTGTGGGTAACATACCAACAGGAGCAGTAGTAGGAGGCTGAATGATAGACGTTAGCTTTCTTGATCTTCAACTCACAGCCGTTCTGTTTATTCACAGCTGAGAAATCATTTATCTGAGGATGATTGTAGCCTGAATCTATGGCACCACTACGCCTATTAATATCAAGAATCACTGTGAATGTTTCTGTGTCTTTCTTCTGGTACCAGTATACATAATCTCTGTCACACTGGTCAGTTCCTCCACAGCTGAAGGAGACAGCTTCACCAACTCTCCTGGTCAATGTTAAATCATCCTGAATCAGCTCTGCTGCCATGGCAACCAGCGCTGTAGAGAAACAGACAGATGGATGACGGTCAGTGTGACAGTGTTTGTTACAGGTTGAGTTTGCTGGCTCCTGATTGGCTGGAAACACTCACCTGAACACAGACAGCACAGAGCAGCAGCTGGGAGGAAAAGCATTATGTGCAGTGGTGTTTCCTCTGGTGAACCTGGGGAGAAGTGGCGCTCTGATGCAGCCGAGGCCAAACAAGGACGAGCTGCGAGATCAAACGAGGGCCACGTGGTTTCTAACAGGTCCTCAGACCTCCCATCAGCCCCTGCAGCGGACAGATAAGGCCGCTGTCTGACAAAAGACCTTTTTCACAGCAGACATTTTAACTTGTCATAGTAAGAAAAGCAAAGGTGTTACTAATAACATGAACGATATTCAAATGTCCCAGTAAGCCATGACGGTGTATCATTAAGCCAACAGGAACAATACCAGCACCCTGAAACTGAAGCAGCTAAATGGAATTCAGCCATTATTATTTTTTATTTACACCTGTGACATGTCAAAATGTCTTCTGTGAAAAACGCTTATTATAGTGACAATTGTTTATTGTCACCATTTTTATACACTGTATAAGTAATTTTACTACGATCTGATTTTTTGCTATATTTTTGGTATAATTACATATTTTAAACAGTTTAAAGCTAGTGTACAATCTAAATATTTTAGTTTTGGTACAATATGAATGCTTGAAGTGAAGTTCAGCAGCTTTCTAGCTTATTTAATGTTTCCTGTTTTTTCAAATCCCCTTTAAATGGAATAACACTGTCAAACCAAACCAGACCAATATCAGTCTGTTCCTTTAAGACGCTTAAGGATACATTTAATATTATTTTAAGGGATGTTTGTTCTATTATGTATGATATAACTCTGAAGAGTTTGATTATCTTCAGCATGAAAAACTGTTGGAAGAATGACAACATATCGCAGCTGTATCACCAGACAAGACATGTCTGACATTACAAGTCTCTTTACGGTGTTAGAAAGGTGTCACACCAGTAAATCAGCTCTTCCACCACGGCTGTGTGATAGATTTCAAATTAAAGTTTATCATATATGGTGGATGTCTGCATCTGTTGCTGGTGCTGACATTAAACATCGCAGAGAAACACCACCACCCTGTGGTTAGTCAGAGAAGGTGCAGGGATATCCAGATGATGCTAACAATGGTTGCCATGACGACATGATGATGCTCTTAACTCTAACTGGTCATAAACAGTAAATTACTATTATTACTGGCATTGTTGTTGTTACTCCTAAAAATAATCCAAATACTATTTCTACTGTAACTAATCTTCTTATTCTTTTCCTTTCGGCTGTTCCCTTTCAGGGGTCACCACAGCGAATCATGTGCCTCCATCTAACCCTGTCCTCTGCATCCTCTTCACTCACACCAATTAGCTTCATGTCCTCTCTCACTACATCCATAAATCTCCTCTTTGGTCTTCCTCTAGACCTCCTGCCTGGCAGCTCCAACCTCAGCATCCTTCTATCAATATATTCACAGTCTCTCCTCTGAACACGTCCAAACCACCTCAATCTGGCCTCTCTGACTTTATCTCTGAAACATCTAACATGAGCTGTCCCTCTGATGTACTCATTCCTGATCCTGTCCGTCCTCGTCTCTCCCAAAGAGAACCTCAGCATCTTAAGCTCTGCTACCTCCAGCTCTGCCTCTTGTCTTTTCTTCAGTGCCGCTGTCTCTAAGCTGTACAACATCGCTGGTCTCACCACCGTCTTGAACACCTTTCCTTTCATTCTTGCTGATACTCTTTTATCACACAACACACCTGACACTTTTCTCCACCCGTTCCAACCTGCTTGCACTCGCCTCTTAACCTCTTTTCCACAGTCTCCATTGCTCTGAACCATTGACCCTAAGTACTTGTCCTGCACCTTCTTCACCTCTGCTCCCTGTAACCTCACCGTTCCTCCTGGGTCCCTCTCATTGACACACATGTATTCTGTCTTACTGCGGCTAAGCTTCATTCCTCTGTTTTCCAGAGCAGACCTCCATCTCTCTAGATTTTACTCCACCTGCTCCCTGCACTCACCACAAATCACAATGTCATCCGCAAACATCATAGTCCATGGAGATTCCTGTCTAACCTCATCTGTCAGCCTGTCCATCACCAGAGCAAACAAGAAGGGGCTCAGGGCCGATCCTTGATGCAGACCCAACTCCACCTTGAACTCCTCTGTCACACCTACAGCACACCTCACCATGGTCTTACAGCTCTCATACATATCCTGCACCACTCTAACATACTTCTCTGCCACTCCAGACTTCCTCATGCAATACCACAGCTCCTCTCTCGGCACCCTGTCATACGCTTTCTCTAAATCTACGAAGACACAATGCAACTCCCTATGACCTTCTCTGTACTTCTCCATCAGCATCCTCAAAGCAAATACTGCATCTGTTGTACTCTTTCTAGGCATGAAACCATATTGCTGCTCACAAATGCTCACCTCTGCCCTTAGCCTAGCTTCCACTACTCTTTCCCACAACTTCATTGTATGGCTCATCAGCTTTATTCCTCTGTAGTTGCCACAGCTCTGCACATCTCCCTCGTTCTTAAAAATTGGCACCAGTACACTTCCCTCCATTCCTCGGGCATCCTCTCACTCTCCAAGATCTTGTTAAACAAACTAGTCAGAAACTCTACTGCCACCTCTCTCTAGACACTTCCATACCTCCACAGGTATGTCATCAGGACCAACTGCCTTTCCACTCTTTCATCCTCTTCAACGTCCTCCTCACTTCACTCTTGCTAATCTTTGATACTTCCTGCTCCTCACCAGTCACTTCTTCTACTCTTCGTTCCTTTCATTTTCCTCATTCATCAACTCTTCAAAGTACTCCTTCCATCTTCCCATCACACTCCTGGCACCTGTCAATACCTTTCCATCCTTATCTTTAATCACCCTAACCTGCGGCACATCCTTCCCATCTCTATCTCTTTGTCTAGCCAACCTGTACAAATCCACCTCTCCCTCTTAAGTGTCCAACTTAGCATACAAGTCCTCATATGCTCTTTGTTTGGCCTTTGCCACCTCTACCTTCACCTTACGCTGCATCTCCCTGTACTCCTGTCTACTCTCTTCAGTCCTCTCAGTGTCCCACTTCTTCTTAGCTAACCTCTTTCTCTGTATACACTCCTGCAGTTCCTCGTTCCACCACCAAGTCTCCTTGTCCGCTTTCCTCTTTCCAGATGACATACCGAGTACCCTCCTACCTGTCTCCCTGATCACATTAGCTGTAGTGGTCCAGTCATCTGGGAGCACTTCCTGACCACCCAGAGTCTGTCTCAGCTCCTCCCTGAAAACTACACGACATTCTTCCTTTTTCAACTTCCACCACTTCGTCCTCTGCTCTGCCTTTGTCCTCTTCATCTTCCTCACCACCAGAGTCATTTTACACACTACCATCCTGTGTTGTCTGGCTACACTCTCCCCTACCACTACTTTACAGTCCCTGGTCTCTTCAAATTACAACGTCTACACAAGATGTAGTCCACCTGAGTGCTTCTACCTCCGCTCTTAAATATCATCCTATGTTCCTGCCTCTTCTGAAAGAAAGTGTTCACTACAGCCATTTCCATCCTCTTTGCAAAGTCTACCACCATCTGTCCTTCTGCGTTCCTGTCCTGAAGACCAAACCTGCCCATCACATTCTCATCACCTCTGTTCCCTTCACCTACATGCCCATTGAAATCTGCACCAATCACCACTCTCTCACCTCTGGGGATGCTCTGCATCACTTCATCTAACTCACTCCAGAATTTCTCCTTCTCTTCTAACTCACATCCTACCTGTGGGGCATAACCACTCACAACATTGAACATCACCCCTTCAATTTCCAGCTTCAGACTCATCAACCTGTCTGATACTCTTTTCACCTCTAGAACATTCCTCACAAACTCCTCTTTCAGGATAACTCCTACTCCGTTTCTCTTCCTATCTGACCCATGGTAGAACAACTTGAACCCTGCTCCTAAGCTCCTAGCCTTGCTACCTTTCCACCTGGTGTCCTGGACACACAGTATGTCCACCTTCCTTCTCTGCATCATGTCAATCAACTCTCTAGCCTTCCCTGTCAGAGTCCCAACATTCAGAGTCCCTACTGTCAGTCCTACATTCTTAGCTTTCCTCTTCTCTCTCTGCCTACGAACACACCTTCCTCCTCTCCTTCTTCATCTTTGACCAACAGTAGTCCAATTTCCACCAGTACCCTGTAGGTCAACAGCACCGGTGGCGGTCGTTGTTAACCCGGGCCCCGTCCGATCCGGTATGGAAGTCATTTTCACGATTCGCATTTTTAATTTGGCATGTGTTTTACGTCGGATGCCCTTCCTGACACAACCCTCTGCATCTATCCAGACTTGGGACTGGCACAAGAAGACACTGGCTTGTGCCCCCTTGTGGTTGCATTTTGAATCAACATAAGATCTTTAGGTTGATTTTTTGAATCAACATTAAGATCATTCACAATATATTATGTAAAATGTTCTGTAATAATATCAAATATTATGTATGTTATGTAACAAAGTTGATTTTATTTTTCTGTATCAAAGCATGTGGACCTGAACTTTAAATTATACCCAGACATTCAGCAGGAAAATACTGACATTTTATTGAAAATATTTAATATTCAGAAATATTCACAGTAAACTGAAAATATTGTAACTGTGACAAAATATTCAGATTGGTCTCAAATCATATATTATTTGATAATATTTGAAGTGTAAAAACATATCGGACTGTTAAAATGATTTTATTCTATGTCTTAAATCCTCATATTGTCAAACTAAAATGTATCAGACAAATAATAAGTGTTCAAAGAACATTTAGAGGGTTTCTGTTGTTGTTGATTCTCAGTGCACTTGTGTAAGTTACAGTTTAAATCAGACTGGCAGCAGAAGTGGGATTATTAGTATTTTATCAGTAGTTTCATTGCAGTTTACTACGGTGGCAAACACAAGCAAATTAAAAAACATATCTTTCATTAATTTGACAACACGTGCAGCATTTCGAAAACACGCTGCAACTACACACACTTTCTTAGTGTCCTCTGTACACACTTCTGTTTTCGTTGTGTGTATTTGCAGCGTGTTTTCTAAATGCTGCACGTGTTGTCAAATGAATGAAGATGTTTTCTTGATTTGCTTGTGTCTTCTTATGTTGCAGTGCGTTTGCCTTTGTCAGCCACTGTAGTTAAGAGTGGGAAAATATATTTTAGGTTTCATGTGTCATAGAAATGAAATGAAAGGACAGAAATGTAAGGGGACAAATCACAGCTCAGGATTTTGGTGGATTTGTAGTTTTATGTTTTCATCACAGCTGTTCAACAACAGATAACAGTCTGTGTTACTAAATTCACCACCAGCCTGAATGTGTCTGTGGTGACATGAATGTTGTTTTGTATTTCTGCTTCATCATGACCCAGATTTTTGATCTGCTGTCAGATTCAAACCAAGACGAAGAAACTTCTCACTGAATCAGTTCAGAGAAACAGAGAAGTCTGGGAAAAAAGAATCGTTTAGAAACAACGTTAAAATAACGAGAATAAAAGAAAGATAAATAGTGTGAATAATAAATGAATCCCCTCTGCTGGCTGATAGTAACCTTCCTCTTCTCTTTCAACAACAGACACTTGAAGATTGAACACAAACCGAGTTTTGGAGAATGAAGGTCTCAGTTTGACGAACCACATAATGAAAAACAAGAAGCTCTTTCTACGTTTTATACTAGAGATATACAACTACATGTTGCTGCCTTGAATTGATCATTTTCACTGTTAAAATCAGCCGAGTTTGTCGTTTTCCTTCTTTCTAATGTAGCTGTAGTGATTTGAAATACTTTAGCAGAGGTGATGAAGTGTGATGAAAGCAGAATGAGCTCTGCTGTCACATTAACACCTGTGTACAAACAGTGATGTGTCGGTGATGTGCAGCAGCAGACAGGATGCAGTCCTCCATCTCTATGGTAACCGTGCGCTGCCTGTTGCTCCTCGGCTCCGCCTCCTCTCCCCTTTGAAACCACACGACAGCTTCAGCTGAGCTGTCAATCGGCAGCAGCGGCCTTATCTGTCCGCCGCAGGGGCTGATGGGAGGTCTGAGGACCTGTTAGAAACCACGTGGCCCTCGTCTGATCTCGCAGCTCGTCCTTGTTTGGCCTCGGCTGCATCAGAGCGCCACTTCTCCCCAGGTTCACCAGAGGAAACGCCACTGCACACAATGCTTTCCCTCCCAGCTGCTGCTCTGTGCTGTCTGTGTTCAGGTGAGTGTTTCCAGCCAATCAGGAGCCAGCAAACTCAACCTGTAACAAACACTGTCACACTGACCTTCATCCATCTGTCTGTTTCTCTACAGCGCTGGTTGCCATGGCAGCAGAGCTGATTCAGGATGATTTAACATTGACCAGGAGAGTTGGTGAAGCTGTCTCCTTCAGCTGTGTAGGAACTGACCAGTGTGGTAAATATGTATTCTGGTACCAGAAGAAAGAAACAGAAACATTAACAAGGATTCTTGCTATTGATAGGACTTATGGTGCCATAGATTACAGGTACAATCATCCTCAAATAAATGATTTCTCAGCTGTAAAAAAACAGAAGGGCTGGGAGTTGGAGATCCAGAAGGTTAAACTCTTTCATTCAGCCTCCTACTACTGCACCTGTGTGAAGGCTGCTACCCACAGTGAGAAATGATCCCTGCAGCCTGAACAAAAACCAAAAGATGTCAAACAGTGTTTGTGACAGGAAGAGAGCAGCAAACCACAGCCCAGGTTCACATATTTCACCTCCATCTCAGCCAGAGTCACAAACATACTGAACTGAGGGATTTATTTCATGTTAGATTTATTTATATTTCCATCAGATATTCCAGCAGCTTCACTGTTGTTCCACACAGTGAGGACAAACTAGCAACACAGAAGCACAATGATGAAACAAGGTCAAGAGAAAACAAGAAAAGTGCAAACTGAACACAAACATGATCCAGATGAAAAAACAAACATGTTTTATTTTTAAAGTAATACTTAAATAAACTTTTGTATCATTTAACAACAAATTTCCAGTCAAATGTTCCAGATGAAGATTAAAATCGTCCTCTTTGTTCTGCTGCTGGAATAAAGTCCGTTCCTCGCTCACAATACTAATCTGCTCTTAATGAAAACTCTTCCAGCAGCACTTGTTGTTTAACACCTTTCAGCAGATTTCACCAGATCATTTCACTTTATTACATTTTAAGAGACAAATCTTGGACACACGTCAGGTCAGGATGTTGTCCTTCTAGCAGCGGGTTATTAGGACGCTGGTTTCGTTGCCAGATTTCCAGAAATGTCCTGTGGATGTTTCTGGTTCCCAGAGGATGAATCCTAACATTTATGGTGACCTCCTGACCTTTCCTCTAGCGCCACCATCAGGACAAAAGTTTCTCTAGACCAACACTTCAGCGTCTTGAAAGTTAATGTCTTGACTTTTAATAAACTTACTGAAAACTTTAAGGCTCCCCGGAGAATGAAACACTTTGTGACATTTAAAGCTGCACAAATCAATATTTTCATATGAACAAAGGCTGAAATGACTGTGGAATGGAGGCGGACTGGTCGTTGGGAGGACCAGGAGGTTTCCCAGCAGCTGTTACACAAACTGATGCAATGAACAAACAAAGGCAACATGTTAATGCAGGTATAGTGTTAACCATGTTCACCATCTTAGTTTAGCGTGTTAGCATGCTAATGTAACCACTCCCTCTGCGCCCCCCGCCTGCAGGAATCTCTCTACGCCCCCTGGGACTCTGCGCTGTGTTTCTGATGTGTGGTGGGGTGTCGTGGGGAGAGAAGGAAGCATCAGACGCAGGGTTCTGGATCGGGGTTGAGACCTGGTAGCACTTTATTGGCTAACAACAACAGCTCTCGTCTTTGCTGCTCAGGGCCGGCTCCACAGTTATTGATATGATATTTCAGTATCGATCTAGCTTACTACGATGCCAAGCGGCTCATGCCAGCCAGAAAGCTAATGCGCAAGGTAACCATGACGATGGAACTCTCTGTTTGATTGGCCACTTGCCTCAGTTACGACTTTACGTCCAAACTAGTTGTCCATGTAATCGTGGTGCGACCAGTTTTAGTACCTTACAGACTAACTAGCCGTTACTCAGCCTCGAGTGTCGACTTTCCACCCGGACTTAGGAGAGAACTTACACACAGCTGGTGCAACCCAGTGCGGAACCCTGTTTTTATGGATACAGCGTTAGCCATTATCACTGATACTGGTCAGCCAAACTTCAGCACAATGCCTTACGTTCTAGGAAGGAGCAGTTATTTAGAGAGCTACTGGCCAAAGTCAAAACTGGACTCTGAGTAAACGTTAGGTTCTGCGTTAGTTTGGAAATTATTGGTGACGTATGAAGCTGCTGTTAAACTGAAGAACACCTTTAGACTACAACTGCATTAAACGTCAATCCAACAACACGAGGGAACGACATCACGGCCACCGAGCCCTTATGTCAGAACCAGCAGTAAATTCCATCTGTACAGACAGATGTTGCAGCCTGTGCATACCGCTGATTATCAGTTATTAATATACGCCGGCCTTCCTCTGTGCAGCCTCGCTACAACTAAGGCTACAGAAATGAAATAACTGCCACACAACAGCAGAATAAAACATCACCAAAGCGATAACACAGAGACGTATGAACAAGAAAAACTCCACCGCAGCTGCAGCCACAAACACATATTAAAGAGACACACAGTTTCTACACACCGCTCACACAAATTAGCCCATTCACACAACGCTACGTTGCTATGCAACACAGAGGTTGTTCATGTCCCTGTCTGTAGTTGTTGTACTCACCTGTCTGAACGTCAGTCTGTGAGCCTTGTGCACCGCAAAGTCCTCCACAATCTGCTCCAAGTTCTTCTTCTTTGCCTGACCATCCTCAGTGCACATTATAACCAGTCCACTCAGCCTGTCTGTCCCACTGTAACCAGTCCACTCAGTCTGTCTGTCCAACTGTAACCAGTCCACTCAGTCTGTCTGTCCCACTGTAACCAGTCCACTCAGCCTGTCCCAATACAACCAGTCCACTCGGTCTGTCTGTCCCACTGTAACCAGTCCACTCTGCCTGTCCCAATACAACCAGTCCACTCAGCCTGTCTGTCCCACTGTAACCAGTCCACTCGGTCTGTCTGTCCCACTGTAACCGGTCCACTCGGTCCGTCTGTCCCACTGTAACCGGTCCACTCGGTCTGTCTGTCCCAATACAACCGGTCCACTCAGCCTGTCTGTCCCAATACAGCCGGTCCACTCGGTCCGTCTGTCCCACTGTAACCGGTCCACTCGGTCTGTCTGTCCCAATACAACCGGTCCACTCGGCCTGTCTGTCCCAATGTAACCAGTCCACTCGGTCCGTCTGTCCCACTGTAACCGGTCCACTCGGTCTGTCTGTCCCAATACAACCAGTCCACTCGGTCTGTCTGTCCCACTGTAACCAGTCCACTCGGTCTGTCTGTCCCACTGTAACCAGTCCTCCTGCGCTCCTCAAAGTTTTAAACACTTTGGGCTGGATGAGGCTCTGCAGTCACAACTGTGGCAGAAATGGTCAGAAGCAGCAGAAAGGCCTCACACACCTCACTGAAGGTAGAAGTTCCAGCAATGTAGCAAATGTAGAAATCACCGCTGGAGGATCCACCGTGAGAATTTTAGCATTTAGCATTTTTCCAGACCCAGCATGCACCTGTTGGTCACTCAGCATCTTGGGTGTGTTTGATTTGTTCACTTAGCGCCACCGGGTGGTGCATTGAATCACTGACTGATGAGGGTAGATGGGACCTTTTTAACTGCGTGTCAGCTGCAGAGTGCGTCCGTCGTGGAGCACTCTGGAGCTCCGCCTCCTGCAGCCACATGCACACCAGCAGCTTCTTCTCTGTTGCCGAGCGACCGGCGCCCACCAGAAGGTGGCGCTCTAGGCGACCGCCTGCATGGCCTATGCCTTTAGCCGGCCCTGCTGCTGCTATTCACCACAGTGGCTCCTGGCTCCATAACCTTACGGGGTAGTGCAAAGTCAGCTGTTTTTACAGAAATATATTCAAGAGCAAAAAAAATGAATAAGTCACTGAAAATAATATGTTAAAATTAAGATTTCTGTAAATTGAAATTGAACTCTCAGCATATGATTTACTGCTGTGAGCATAAAAATAACTTGTCAAATGAAATATTTAGTAAACAAAAGAGCTGAAGCTACAGAATAAATGCTCGACCGGGACACAGCAAGCAGCCAAAATTACAGCCAATATTTCAGAGCAAAACATGAGTGCTTATTACTCAAACCCACGCCAAAGTACAGCTTCATGTCTTAATAAACACAGAATGAACAGATGAACTGGATGGGCGGTTTTAGTTCTGATATTTCATGATGATGTAAGCTGCCGTCAGCACTGCTGACCTTACGGAGTCTGGACATAACAGTCAATAGCGTGAGCCTCGACAACACGTATATTCACAGGTGTGGAACATAGTCCAGCTCTTCATTCAGTGTTATGATACACAGAGATTCTGGACCCAAAAGCACGACTGACACAGAGAGAGATGAAGTGATGAGTTTCAGTTTGTTGTAAAAGCGAAGAGACACCAGGTGTGTAGAAGGAACCAGCGGGAGCCGGTGGACTGGCCGATGACAGCAGGCTGAGGTGGAGAACCCGTGGTAAGCAGTTGCTGGAGGAGCCGGTGAAGAGTCGGAGGCAGGTGTCCGTTGACGGGGTGAGCCTGGACACAGGAATTCAGAAAGTTAGTCAGGGGTTCAGAAAAACAAGCAGGAGAATCTTTCAATGATCACTAGTCAGCGGCCGAGGCGTAATTCCACGTAAACGGACGATCTGGTGAGAAGAGCCGGGTATATATACTGCAAGGTGTTGATTGGTGGATGGAGAGCAGGTGGCTAACAGCAGGTGAGCAGCAGGTGTGTCAGTTCCTGATTGGAGGTTCCTTGGAGGCCAACACTAGGAGTGGTACAGCTGTACCAGGACATTCAGGCGCTTAACTTGAACATCCAAAATGTTTCTCTTTCATTTACCTCCTCCCCTCTCAGACGTTTCTACAGCCTCTATACCTTCTACTGCGAGTGAGTCCGGGTTACAGACAGGCTGCTGTCTGTAGTGCTTGGCCATCGGGTAGTTTTCATTTCCTGTGCGAATGGCATATTTGTGCTCAGCGATTCTCTCGTTCAGTTTTCTTCTTGTTCTCCCACATAGAAATAACCACAGGGGCATTGTAGCTGGTATACTACATGAGTTGTATTGCAGTTAATGAATCCTTTTAAAGTATAGGTTTTATTTGAGTGTACATCCTTTAAGTTGTTAGTGTGTTGCATGGTGTCACAGTGGTTACATCTAACACACTTAAGGTGTTGAATTTGTCCATTCGGCATGTTCTTTTTATTTTGTAGCATGTGCCATTGTCAAGTTGGCGCTGTGCCTCAGATAAATACCACACTACTACAGAGCCTCATTCGTCAGCACGTTTAATCACAATATCCTCATTTTTTGCCAAATCATCCAGAGCAATCCTTTCTTTCTTAGATAAGTTATGCTTAGTCGTTTCATTTCATTTCTTTGTTGGTCTCTTAACATGTCCTTGGATCCAAAGAGCACCTGTTTTTGATACCTGCATTTGTGAAGTAGCACTCTTCTACGGTGGCTGACAAGGGCAAACGCACTGCAACTTAAAAAGCACATGCAAATAGACAGAACACAAGAAAATTAACAAAACATCTTCATCAATTTGACAACACATGTGCTGCAAATACACATAACACCAAATACAGAAACACGCTGCAAACACAAGAGGACAACGGAAGTGTTTCCAGAGGACACTAAAAAGGTTTGTGACTCATGAAGTCGGGTCGTTTCATCCGTTCATTGTTTTCCTGTTATTTTTTTTGTACTGTTTCTCCACTTTCTTATCTACAGTATTTGTCATTACAATGCTTGGCCTTCTGTAGCCTATACCTCGGGATATTTCTGGTCTAACAATGCCTATATGATTACCATGCAGGCTACAGGTTGTCTGTCAACACTGGAGGTGGGATAGTGAAGGAAATATCTGTCATAAACACAAAATCTCCTCACAAATCATTAAAATTACTGATAGAATTCCACATTTTCGCTCTGCAAGATCTTGCGAGGCTCATGCAGATGCAGCGGTCACTTTCAGCGCATGTGCAGAGTCAGAAACCCACAACATAAACATGAACGGATGATGCACGGACCCGACTTCAGTAACTTGATGAGTAACAAACCGTGGCAACAAACATGACAACAAGCGTGTTCAGCAATTTTTGGCTAGAATTGTGCTGAATTCTCTGCGGAACAGACTCACAACTGCGTCACTTAGTGGTCCATTCAGGCTACTGTCGTACACTAACATTTACTAATTAGCACTCAACACAAAGTACAGCTGAGGCTGATGGGAAAGTCAAGTCAATTTTATTTATATAGTCCAATATCACAAATCACACGTTTGCCTCAAGCGGCTTTACAGTCTGTGCAGCGTCATTTACTCCCTCTGTCCTCAGAGCCTCGATTCAGATCAGGAAAAACTCCCCAAAAAACCCTTTAACAGGGACAAATGAAGGAAGAAACCTCAGGAAGAGCAACAGAGGAGGGATCCCTCTTCCAGGACGAGACATGCAATAAATGTCGTGTGTGCAGAAAAGACCAAAACAGCAAAATAACAATATGTAAAATCAGGACGACTATATTATAGATAGACTGTAAACATATATGAAGAATATGAATCAGGGAGGACGTCGAGCAACTTCCAGGTGCCACCAAACAGACAGAAAGTCAGAACGTCATCAGTTCTGCAGGTATTTGGTCATGAACCAAAGTACTGGACAGATTAAAGTTTGACCTGCTGGTGGCGCTAGATGAAAAGTCAGAGGGTCACCAAAGTTATTACAGTTCATCCTGAGGGGAACATGAACGATGAACCAAATTAAATGGTAATCCATCCAGTAGCTGAGATATTTCAGTCTGAACCTAAAACATCGACCTGCTGGTGGCGCTAGATAAAGAGTCAGAATCAACAAAGTGAATTAATGAAGTTAATCCTCTGGGGACCAAGAATGTCTGAACAAAATTTCATGTCAATCCATCCGTCCTTCCTTTGGTCCAGGTCCAGTCCATCTGGACTAAAGCAGTGGACCGGCAGACATTAGCATCCATAGAGCAGCACTGCTAGTGTGTCTAAAGAGACAATAAAAGAAGAGACAGTCATGTTGATGTGAACATCAGAGAAACACATCATGGAGCTGAAATATGATCCTGGTTCATAATTTGGACTCATTCACCTCAGCTGACACATTCAGCAGCAGACAGGTTTTTGTATCAGTCTGTTTCACTGTGGGAGCAAACAAATACTACTTCATCTTTGGCTCTGGAACTAAACTGTATGTAACAGGTAAGAATAAACATTAATTTTCCTTCAGATGTTTTATTGAACAAGTTGAAAATGTGTTTTAATGAGTTTCTGCTGCTTCAGGCTTTACATGTTAGTTTTTTCATAATTAGCAGAGAATTCTTGCAGCCATGCAGCTGTTGTTACATAAAAAAGGTTCATGATTCCTGAAAAGATGTTGAAATCTCACTGCACAGCTGAAGTTAGTCTTTATTTCTGCATGAGAAAAAAAATGTATTTTAGAGCTGAAAACAGTCTGATAATGTTAATATTACAGTCTAAAGTATAGAGTTTTTATAACCTCTTAATAATAATCTTTAAAATCAAGATGATCTGTGACGTGAAATCTATTTTAATATATGTTTGCAAATGTATTTTGAAATGCATTTAGTGCTAAATACTTTATATTGTATATGATAATAATTATACTGTATATTTTAGCAGGTAAAATGGATGTTATGGTAATTATATTTAATATGATGTTCTTTAGCACAAAACATGTTGATGCGTGAAGAAAAAGAGATTTTAAATGATTTTACAATAAATAGAATTCATGTACACTAATTTATATATTTGTATTAGATAGGATATATGATGATGTATGATAGCACACACACACATCTTAATACACATTTACTATAAACCTTAATAGTGTATGATACTTAACATGATTTCAAATATATAATAGTAAATATTTTGGTGGTGAATTTAATGTATTAGTTATTATACATACATGCAGATATACTTACATTTTAATGTTGTAATACATAATGTGTATATATATTGTAGTTTTAACAGGAAAGTATTATATTATATTATATTATATTATATCATAATAACTATTTCCTTCACGTGTAAGAATCAGAACACATCATGGTGATTGTGTTTCATTTCAAGGTTAAAACCTATAAAATTGATTTATTGATTAGTTTTGTACTCATTACAGCGGAATGTATGGTGGTAAATATATAACACACTATACATATTGTAATAATTTGTATTGTATTGTGTATATATATATTAACGCTGTACTGCCTTTTGACCCTCACAGCCTCCCATTTCTGAAGATCTGAATTTCTGTTGTTTGTAATATCTGATGACATGTTTGTGGTGAATCAAACGAGGAGCTGAAGTTTGTATAATGCTGCAGTTTGTGGTGAGAACATACTTTCAGGAAGCAGAGCCACATGTGGTGCAGTGCCAGAAAAGACTCAATAAATGGGATTATTTAACACCTTTAAATCGAGATAACTTCTTCAAAAATATAAGCATGTGCACGAAGCTCTAAAGAAGCATAACTGATGAGGTTAAAACACAGGTTTCATTTTTATCTGTATTCCTAAACAGCATTTTGTGAAGTATCGAGTGGAAAAGGGTGGAAGTAAGAAATAACACGAAGACAATAACATGTGTTCATACAAACATGTTGTATTTCTTCTACAAAGGCAGAGGGCAGAAAATGTGGAAGCTACGAGCGACTTCTTCCTGAGGCTGCAGCCAGAAAGTTCAGGAAATGAAAATCAAGGTTCACAGAATAACAGGCTGAAAAACAACTGAATTATTACATAAAGAAAAAAACATTAGAATATTCTAATACAACTTTTCTAATGAATATGAGGCAACAAAACATATCTGTGACCGATTTGTTTGATTAATAGATAATATCAGAAGACTCCAATCTTCTAAGAAACTGTTTTCCTTTATATGAGGGCAAAATTTACAATGATTATTTGTTATTATATTATATCATTAGTATTTTATATTACATAATTATTATTCATTACTTTGCTGTAATATTATGAATTTGACTTCATCCATTAAAATCAATAATAATAAAGTTTATTTCTATCGAGCCTTTAGAAACCAGAGTTGCAAGGTGCTTCACAGAATACAACACAGACACAACACAGAATACAACACCATACAGATGCACAAAATGCAAAAGAACAGCATTAAAAAGTGCAAATAGTTAAACATAGAAAGATAAAATATAAACAAGCACAATTTGAATAGGCATAAAAATATTATACAAACACCAGTCTGAAAAGGGAAGTTTTTCAAAGCTTTTTAAATTGAGGCGCTGACTCAGCTGATCTGATGTTGAGGGGCAGTTTGTTGGAGCTAAAACAGTAAAAGCATGATCCTAACTGTCAAATAATATATTCTTAACATTTGTCTTTTTTCCCATAAAACATCATGACATGATAATTATGTTTGATATGAAGTGAATATATATATGTAGTGTGTAATATGTAGTGAACTTTGTGCTGTGTTGATGAGTAGTTTAGTGATCAGAGTCCATGTAGTTTCCAGGATCAGACTGAATGCAGTGCAGTGCTGGAAGCTGCTGCTGACTGTGTGAATGTGTGTCTGTGCTGCTTGTTGCTGCTGTCAAACTTCAGATGATCAGGTGGTGAAGCCCGTGGTGAGCGTGTACCCAGCAGCATCCAGAGCCCACCTGGAGGGGAAGAGCTCCCTGCTGTGTCTGGCCTCAGCCATGTTTCCTCCTCTGGTCCAGATCTCCTGGAAAAGACGAAAGGAGAACGGTCCTCTGGAGGATCTGCCCCTGGTGAGGGAGAGCAGCTGGAGCTCAGAGAGTCGGGACGCTTGCCGCCATCAGAGTGATTGATCGGGACGCTCTCCACACATATAAATACCGCTGCTACGTCCAGCATGAGGGGGCACAGTGGAGGCCCAAACAGAACAAGGTAATGAAGGCTTGGTGACTGTTCAGCAGTGATTCAGCTTCATGTGGAGACGCTGTCAAAGAGAGCAGAGGAGCAGAGGACTGACATTTCTTTTTGACTCCTTTTCTGTTTCAGAGGTTCCAGCTCGAGCATCCTGTCCTCCAGAGAGAGAGCCAGCAGACCTGAGAGCTCTGCAGCAAGCTGACTGTAAGATCACCTGCTGCCTCTCTGCAAGGACAGCTCCAATGTTCTGCTGAAGTTAGGGCTGCATATAAAACTCAACTAATCCCACTTACAACTCATAATAACCTGTGACTTTTTATATTTGGACTTTCCATTTGATCCTTGAGTGACTTTAAATGTCATAAATTGTAGTAAGTTGTGAATTACAAAATTAATTGTACCTCTAAACTTGAAAAAGGTAGTCAGATCCTGTTTAGGGTCCCTGAAAAGCTTGGTCGGGCCCTTTCTTGTTGTATTTAATAAGGGCCTTTGAGCTTTCATTCAAATTGTAGCCGACCCCTGTCTTCATGTACAGCTGGTTGTCCCGTCTGTTATACTGATGAAAATCTGATGATATTCTGATGAAATTTACACAGTTGAAAAGACTGAAACAGTGTGGAAAGAAGAATGACCTGTCTCTCTGTCTGTGTGTCTGTGTGTCTGTCAGTGTCCTTCCAGTCTCAGTGCAGGGTGAAGCTGCTCTGTTTGCTGTACACAGGGCTGATAGTGAAGAGTCTGGTGTACTGCTGTGGACTCTCTCTGCTGATGATCCTCAGAAACAAGGGACCGTCCACCAGCTGCACACATGCTGACTGACTGTTTTCTGCTCGCCTTTTCTCACCATCAAATCTCATCAATTCATCTCATTTATCACTTTGATCTGCTGTCAGAAATGTCAATTATGACGTGTTGTGGTTGGTTTTTAAATGTATCTTTTTATGCATAGGTTAGATACAGTCAGTTACTAAGTATAAATTCTTTGGTAAACTGTTTAATAGTTTATTTGCTCTTTTAATTGTGACACCTATAATAATAGAAAATGAAGCAGAATCATTAGCTGTCTGGTAGTTATTTTATTGTTTATAGTATTTTTCTGTTCTCTTGTTTCTTTTTAATACATTATGCAGAGTGAGGCAGGTTTGTCAAAGTATTTCAGTGTAACATTCTCAATAAACTGAAAAATCACACAGTCTGTGTTTTATAAACATCCTTGTTTTTATAGATTTCATAGCAAATAATCAGAAACAGAATCGACCTCATTGGCCGTGTATGTTGACACCTACAAGTAATGTGACTCTGGTTGTAAGTAACTCAATATACTGTCACACAGCAGCAAGAACAAATGTACAGGAAGATATGAATATAAGCATACAGCTAAACAAGGACAACAAAGCTAAACAAAGATCAGCAAACACAAACATACAGCTATTATACACAAGTCAGTAGGTGTGGGTGTGCCACCAGGTTCAGTGCTGACCCCCTTTTATAATTGTGTCAGTGTTGATGTAAAACTCTACGCTGATGACACTGTTGTTTCCACACATGAACAAACAGCAGAGCGAACTGCTGTGAAGCTACAGCTGCTATAAAATGATCACACAGCGGCTTCATCGGTCGGGCTGAAGTCTGAATGTTGGCAACATGACGGCTGTGTTTATTTTTTCAAAGCCAATAAAATGCCAAATAACTCTTACAGCTTTATCAAGATTTAATGGATTGGTATAGTTACAGATTATACGTAAACTAAGATTTATATTTATGTAACACATATCAAGACAGAACCACAAAATGCTTCACAAAAAAAATACAAACGTTATACTTTTGATTTTCAAAAAGTTATATATGACATAATTTACACTCAAATTCTGATTCTAAACCTGTTAAAAAAGAAAGAAATGAACAGATAAATTAAAATATTAATTAACATTTAATATACATAAAATGTATGCGCGCCGTGATCCTGTCCCACATGTCCTACTATATTGTATTATGTTACAAGGTATGGTCAGGCTGGAGAAACTGTCATTAAACTGTTGCCCTTAAAGATTCAATAAAAAGTCTGGATGCGATGTCATTATTGCGTAATCTCTATTAATAATAATTAAAAAACCAGGACATTGTTTTCCATCAAAAGAAACCCTGACCAAAAGCTTAACCAGAACCTCCTGAGCTGTATTTTCTTTTAAATTTAACTTTAAGCAGTTTTGCGTCTTGTCTACACCAACTGAGAAGCAAAAACAGCGACATCTTCAGTTTTTTATCAGCGTTCACACCAGAATCATTCAGCCGTGCGCGCGTGTTTTGACAGCATTCACAGACCATTACACAATACATCAGTGTAGTTATGTTTGTAAGCCAGAGGAAAAGAGACGTGAAGCTTAAAAACATGCTTCATGCCACAGTGATATGACACATAACGGCCGGTGTGAGTGAAGCACAGACAGCTACACTGATAAAAAGTGAAGCTAGAACGTAACTGGCAGGAGATCAGTGGGTCAGTGGGGTTAACGAGGTGAACTATTTTAAACTAAGCACCGATTGAGACGGACAGATGACTCTGACGGGTCTGACAGCAGGTTTCTTATCAACTGTTACCTAATTATGAGATCAACATGAGGTGAACCAACATGGACGCTCTAGTTCTGCTTCAAAAAGAGATGCAGCTGTTTGTTTGAGGGGGTGAAACAACAAGACGACTTGTTTGTCTCCGTGGTTTGTGTTTCCGTCTGAGTGGTTTGTGTTCTGTTGGTCTGATCAATGATAACAGATGGACGACATATTTTTGTAAATGTTGCAGTCGAGGAGTCGCTGCTTAAAATCCTCTCATGGTCATTTAAACACTTTGAGGACAGAAACTTCAAATTTCTGCATTTTTTAAAGAGGAGAAATTTATGAGAGGATGGAAGATTTCAGAAACACCAACATTTGAGAATTGTTTTTTCTTTAGTTGCAAAAACTATTTCAGGTGAGAAATTGACAAGAATTAAAATCAAGAAAGTAATAAAAATATTATTCATAAATAGGATGTATATTCAGGTATACAATAATGATATATTACTAAACGTTAT
Organism: Siniperca chuatsi; assembly: GCF_020085105.1. NCBI lineage: Eukaryota > Metazoa > Chordata > Actinopteri > Centrarchiformes > Sinipercidae > Siniperca > Siniperca chuatsi. Next base: position 2,170,874 of record NC_058054.1, read on the forward strand.
TATATGTGATATCAGCAGTGTTATTTTTTTGGGTTTTAGTAGTTTTTAATAATTAATTATGATTAAAGTGGAATATATGAGAAAATAAACTTGAAGCACACAAGCAAATATATATGTGCACTTTTGTTTTTAATTTCTCTTTTATTTTTGCTGAAAAAGAAACATTACTTTGCTCTATTCTTAGAAATAATCAGAAGGATGTTTTATGTACATCAGATGTTTGTGTTGTGTTGTATATATAGCACATGGTTGTTTATGTTTGTTATTGTCTTCACTAAATATTTAACAACTGTGATTTAAGTTGGTATTTTTATTTCTGTATTACACTTTTGTGCTATGTTTTTAACATTTTTACTTTATGTGTCTGCCTTTTCTGTGTATAATTAATCGATTATTATTAATATTATGTCCACCATCACCTCACTCAAATATCCAACAGTTTGATTTTGCCTGCTGCCGTTTTGACGCTTTGTGTTGTTATTATTCCCATGCGAACACTCTGCTGACTGACGGCACTGTTAGAATCAGTGTGAGGTAATAATGTGGGATCAGAGCAGACTGCAGGAGGTTGAACATCTCTCCTTTTATTTCAGCTTCTCAGCTCTGAGTTCAGGATTCGAGCTGTTTCTCTCACAGATTAATAACACAGATGGAAGCTGAGACAGTGAGTACTGAGCGCTGAAATCAAACTGAACTTCCTGGAATGATTCTTGAACCAGAGTCGACGGTTGAAACTGTCATTGTTTTATTAATGTGAAAAGGCGCAGCTAACGGTGAGGAGGCTGCAGAGCAGAAACCCACACAGCCCGTCTGCTGCAGGAAAGGAAGTGTTGATTCGCTGGCAACAGTTTTTATGAGTCCTAATAACCACTGAGAACAGATTCATATCTGCTGCTGTACACACTCATCAACTCCTCTCCCTCTCTGTAGCTGTACAGTTTACACTTGGTGTTGATGAGCGCCAACAAGTCCTCATACAAAAATGACAAAAGGCTTCTTTGTCAGTGCCGAAAACAGAAACAAATTTCATCACAATCCATCCGAGAGTTGCTGAGATCTTTCAGGAAGGGCTTGGTAACAGGAGTTGAAGCAGCAGCAGCAGTAAAAGGCCTTGGAAGTAAAGCAGTGTGTTGTTGTTGCCACTAGAGAGCAGCAGTATTCCCAAAGCCATACCAAATACTAATTCTATTATACTACACACTAATTCTATTATACTACATACTAATCATCATAGTGAACTGTTGTAGAGTACAAAACATCAACAGTCAAACAAATCCAAGAGGGCACGACTGGGTAGCAGGTCAGGAACCTGCAACAGGTCAAAATACAGGAGCAGATACAGGTGGCTGGATGCAAAGGCCATAAGTAATATAGCAACATGGACAATTTAGCAGGAAATGAGAGGAAACAGGCCGGTTATATACTGCTGGGCTGATGAGTGAAAGTGGAAACAGGTGAGCAGGTGGATGTGAGAATCGTGTGACTGGGACAGGTGGGAAAGTCTGAGGGCATCAGGTGGATGGATGGGGAATGGCAACGCAGAATGTGGGAATGTGTAGTAGTAGTAATAATAGTAGTAAGGCAAGGAAAATTCATTTATATAACACAGTTCACACACTGAGCTCGTTTTAAAGTGCTTACATACACTAACTATAAAATAAATTAGAAACAAAAGACAGTGAAGAAATGAATAGATTTAATTTAAAGGAGAATAAAAATAAAATGGATCATATTAGTTAGTTAGTCAGTTAGTTAGTTATTGTACATACACAAGCGCCCAGCCCACATGGACTTATGAGACACTGTTGCTGTGGTGAAACATTAGTCGGACATGAACTGAATTCTTGCATCACTTTGCAAACAAACGACTTCGCCTCCTGTCTCGTTCTCTACTAATGAAATCAAACAAAAAGGTTTCCTTCCGAAAACACAAGTTTTTTATTCTCATTCATCCAGAAGAGCATTTTAGTAAATACAGTCGCCCTTTAATCATCATATAATGACAATACAACAGGAAATTAACTATTTATAAAAACATAAATCATGTTTCCATATATACCTGAATGTAGCTGCAACAGTAAGACTCTACACTTTAGCTGTTTTTAATCAGACAACATGTTTGTCACTTAGATTTGTGCCAAATATCAACAGACCATCTCTTTTTGTACATCAGCAACAATTTGCACTGAGCGTCTTGGAGGAATTAGACGTCCTGCTGTCGAACATCCCTGAAAACGTACTTCTCAGTGACGTCAACATCCAGACAGAGAAGTTAACATCTGACTTACTACTTTTACACTCTCTCACTCTCTCCCCCCTCTACTCACAAAGCTGGTAACTATCTCGACCTTATATTCACCGGGAACTGCTCTACCACTGACCTCTCTGTGACTCCTCTTCATGTCTCTGACCACTTCTTCATCTCCTGCTCTCTTCCCCTCTCTCAAACTCTCAAACCTCTCTAACCTCTTCTACACATATTGTCCCTATCCGCTGCAGCCTTCGCTCCCTATCTCCCTCCTCTCTTGCCTCATCTGTCCTATCAGCTCTCTCCTCACCTGACTCCTTCTCACTCAGGCCTCCTGACTCTGCCACAGAAACTCTCTTCTCTACTTCGTCCTCCTCTCTGGACTTTCTCTCTGTCCCGACCGCTCCTGCTCCGTGGTTGTCTGACTCAGTGCGTGCTGACAGAACATGGGCTGCTGAAAGAAAAATGGTGGAAATCCAAGCGCTCCGAGGACCTCCTCTTTCTCCGCCTCCTTATCTGCAGCTGAAAGCTCCTTCTTTCAATCCAAAATCCAATCTTCCTTCTCCAACCCCAAAAACCTTTTTTCTAATTTCTCTACGCTCCTTGATCCCTCCCCCCACTCCACCACCTCCCTCCTCAGCCTCTTCATCTCCTACTCTAACCTTCTTTTCACCACTCTCTCCCAACAAGGTACTAAACTTGGTTACCTCCCACCGCCCAACCACCTGCCCTGTTGACCCTATCCCCTGTCACCTTTTCCAATCTATTGCTCCTGACCTCCTTCCTTTTCTCACCCACCTCAATACCTCTCCGACAACTGCTCATTTTCCTATCACTGTAAAAGCAGCGAGAGTGAACCCTCTTTTAAAGAAACCCAACCCTTCTAATGAAAAGAATTACAGACTGGTCTCTCTGTTTCTATTTCTTTCTAAAACACTTGAGCGTGCTGTCTGCACTCAACTTTCTGCATATCTCCACCACAACAACCTCCTTGACCCCCACCAGTCTGGTTTCAAGGCAGGCCACTCAACTGAGACTGCCCTCCTTGCCTCCCTCTCCTCCGTCATCAACCTGCTGGACCTTTCAGCAGCGTTTGACACAGTGAACCACCAGATCCTCCTCTCCACCCTGCAAGAACTGGGAGTCTCAGGCTCTGTACTCTCCCTGTTCACATCCTGCCTCAAGGACTGTACTTAGTAACTTAGAGATTATCTGTATCTGAACCTTGTAGCCTCACTACTGGGGTCCCTCGGGGTTCTGTTCTGGGTCCCCTCCACTTCTCTCATCACACCAAGTCACTCGGCTCTGTTATTCACTCGCATGGCTTTTCCTACCACAGCTTTGCAGATGACACTCAACTAAGTCTTTCTCCGGTCTGAAACCCAGCTGGCAATCTCTGCGTGTCTGGCTGACATCTCTCAGTGGATGTCTGCTCACCACCTGAAGCTCAACCTCGACAAGACTGAGCTGCTCCTCCTTCCAGGGAAAGCATCTGCCGTTCACGAACTCTCTATGACCATTGAGAACTCTGTGGTTTCCTCGGCTCGGATTGCAAGGAACCTGGATGTGATACTGGATGACCAGCTGTCTTTCGCTGCCAACATCGCTGCGACGACCCGCTCCTTCACATTTATCCTCCACAACATCAGGAGGATACGTCTGTTCCTCACCCAGTAGGTGCAGGTACTGGACCAGACTCTTGTCATCTCACACACAGACTACTGCTACTCACTCCTGGCTGGTCTGTCTGCATGTGCCATCCGACCTCTGCAGCAGGCCAGAATGCAGCAGGCCAGCTGGTCTTCAGCCTCCCCAAGTTCTCCCACACTGCACCGCTCCTCCGCACCCTGCACTGGCTACCAGTGGCTGCTCGAATACGATTCATGACACTGGTACTTGCCTACCGTGCTGCGAATGGCTCAGGCCCATCCTACATCCAGGACATGGTCAAACCAAACACCCCAGCCCATCCACTACGCTCTGCTACTGCCGGTCTGCTTGCTACTTCCTCACTACGAGGGGGGCCCGGCTACCGCTCAACAACATTACCACTGTTTGCAGTCCTGGCTCCACAATGGTGGAACGAGCTCCCCATCGACATCAGGACAGCAGAAACTGAAAACTCATCTGTTCAGACTGAACCTCTTCCTGTTGTATAGGTATCAATATAGATTCTGGTTGATTGCGTGGCTGAATTTGCTTGTATTGTTAAAAAACTATTTTTTTGGACGAGTAATATATTACTGTTTTCTACTTTTATATTTTACTATTTTATTATTATACTCTATTTGCAGTTTTTATGTATTTTTCCCAGATTTATTTGATTTATGAAATATATTTGGCTCAACTTCTAATGTGTTGGATTCAGTTTGTGCCTATATAATATTGGCAATAATGTAATATTGATTTTTGGGGCGAGTAATTTCACTTTCTTCTATGTATTTTCCTATATAGTAATCTTTATGATAACTGTTTTTTCTGGATGGTTTACGTGATTTATGAAATACATTGGACTCTGATGTGTTGGATTTGCTTTGTGCCTGTATAGTATTGATCCTGTTGTTTCTAGTTGCTCGTGCCCTCTTCCCAGAAGCATGCTTTGTCCCCCATGTGTTGTCCAGCTCTACTCTGATTGGTCCAGCTTGAGTAGATTGACTCTCAATCATGCTGATCACAGTCACCTGAGTGATCAATGTGTTTGTGTCTATATATTGTCCGCTCTGCTTCGTGACGGTGATTTGACAATGCCTGGCGAAGATCTCTGTTAGATCGAAATGCTGCTTGATAAAAATTGATAGGAGCTACTAGTACAGTGTGCAGATCTTTTGTTTGATTCTTAATCGAAACAGATGAACTGATATTTAAAGTCAAGTCAGTTAGTTGCAGCACATAAGTGGAAGTACTATTAGTATTATTAGGAGCAGTAGAAGCAGCAACAGCCACAGTAGTAGTAGTAGTAGTAGTAGTAGTAGTAGTAGTACCGCCTGGTAATAGTGGTAATAGTAGTAATAGTAGCAGTAGTAGTAGTAGTAGTAGTAGTAGAGGCCTTGTGTGTGAGTCAGTGTGTACCTGCAGACACTAGAGGGCAGCAGTGTGAAGGATCTGTTCTACACAGTAACAGCAGTACAGTAGTTGGAGCAGTATTAGTATTAGTAGCAGTAGTAGTAGTATCAGGTGAAGGCGCAGTGTGTTGTTGCAAACACTAGAGGGCAGCAGTGTGACAGTTATAATCCTGACAGAAGTACTGTCATATAAACTGTAGTACGAGGTGATAACTACAGGTCTAAAGTGATGGCTTGAGTGTAAAAAACATCTTGGATCAACATAAAGATCATTCACAATATATTATGTAAAATGTTCTGTAATAATATCAAATATTATGTAATAAATAGGAGAGAGTAAGTTTTGGTTTCGCTCAGTCAGGACATGTGGTTGTGTCCTGAAAACATGTAGATACAGGTACAGGTTATCTTTATATCAACTCTATATAGGAAGGAGAAATATAAATATATATGAAATATAAATATATATAAAAAACTTTGTCCTTCACCCTCCGTGGGTGGTCTCATCCTTCGAGCTCGGGTCCTCTACCAGAGGCCTGGGAGCTTGAGGGTTCTGCGCAGTATTTTTGCTGTTCCCAGTACTGCGCTCTTCTATATATATATCATTGAGCAATGACCATCATCCAGTGTGGAACGGCTGGATAGCTCGATTTGGTAGGCCACGGGACATTCACGGGGGTACAAGGGTTTGAATCCCCCTCGGAGCGCAATGAGCAATGACCCATCATCCAGTGTGGGTCCTTAGGCAAGACCCTTCACGCTGCTGCCTACCTCATGATGATGATGAGTGACAATGAAATATATGACATGCCGGCTCAGACATCGCCCGGCCAAACAAGGTCTGCGTCAGGTGTTGGGGAACCAGGGCATTGAGACGACAAATGGGCTACTGGAACAAGACGGAGATGGGCGAGATGCGATAATAAGGCTCTGTTGGAATGCTACTACTCCAGTAACCCTAGTCAGAGGGGTTACATGCACAGCATGTGGGATGAATGGTTACTTCAAACCCACAATCAAGGCTTACGGCGAAGCAACTAGTAGCTCAGTGTTCCAACATCCACAAGCGGCAACTGCTATCACAACTTGAGATTGACGAGGTACAACACAAATGCTACGGCAAGGGGGAGCCAGGACTACAGGTCAGAGGGGAGCAACCAGCAGCTCCCCAACCAGAGATTGGGTACGAAGCCCCGCTGCTGAACGAGGCAGCGACTGACCTGAAAGATAAGATCATGGCGAGGATGAATACAAGGCAACCCCGACGCCAACTACAACGGCTAAGTGAAGTACCATCAGAAAGTCTCCTAGAAGATGTGAATGCAGCATTGAGAGCGATCCCTACCACAACCATCACAGCATCCTAGAGATGCTTGGCTGCAAGAGCAACCATGGGAGCCATGAGAGACAGTACCCACCATGGAAACGAAGGTTGGAGGCAAAAGAGGCAATGAGAAAGCAAGTACCCAAGAAGTACAACCAGATGCCCATACCTGAAGCACTCGAAACTGCCAAATAACAGCAGAGCAGACCCACCAAGGCTGGAAACGGAAATGTACTGGAAAAGTATATGGGAAAGGGAGGCATCACACAACAGCGATGCACAGTGGCTGGCCGCCCTGAGAAAGGACCACAGCAACCTCCCTGAACAGTCTCCAGTCACCATCACAGCGGCAGACATCCAAGAAAGAGTCTCAAGTATGAAGAACGTATAAAGAAGCTCACTGCACTCCATGAGCGCCTAGCAGCACAAATGAACCAGCTGCTAAGAGATGGGACGCACCCTGAATGGCTTACCGAAGGGCGCACAATCCTGATCCTGAAGGATCCCGCAAAGGGTACAGTCCCATCCAACTATCGGCCAATAACCTGTCTCTCCACAACATGGAAGCTCATAATAATCAAACAAGACTGGCTATGGATACCGTCATTCGGGCTTGAGAAGTGCAGTCGAATGGTGACAAAGAGAGGGAAGGTAGTGTCAGGCTCATGTCAGGCATCATCGCGGCTGGATCAATACATGAGCAAAGCACAGAAGGGCATTGGCAGAGGAACCAGAGGAGCCAAACACCAACTCCTGGTTGACAGAACAGTCACCCAAGACTGCAGAGCCCGACACACCAACCTGTGCACTGCCTGGATTGATTACAAGAAAGCATATGACTCAATGCCGCACACATGGATCACTGAATGCTTAGAGATGTACAACATCAACAGGACTCTAAGAGACTTCATTGCAAACTCGATGAGGCTGTGGAAAACCACCCTTGAGGCCAATGGCAAGCCACTTGCACAAGTATCCATCAAATGTGGCATATACCAAGGAGATGCTATGTCCCCACTGCTGTTCTGCATAGGACTGAACCCCCCCCCGCCAAATAATCAACAAGACTGGCTATGGATACCGTCATTCGGGCTTGAGAAGTGCAGTCGAATGGTGACAAAGAGAGGGAAGGTAGTCCACACAGAAGGGGTCTCACTCCCAGAAGGAACAATAGCAGACATTGAGGATGGGTACAAGTACCTTGGAATACCACAGGCAAATGGCAACCTCGAAGAGGCAACAAGGAAGACGGCAACGGCCAAATACCTCCAACGAGTAAGGCAAGTCCTAAGAAGTCAGATCAGTGGCAAGAACAAGGCCCAGGCAATAAACAGCTACGCCCTGCCAGTGATCAGATACCCTGCGGGAATAATAAGGTGGCCAAAGGAAGAGATACAGACCACAGACGTTAAGACGCGAAAGCTCCTCACCATGCATGGAGGGTTCCATCCCAAATCCAGCACCCTGAGACTGTACGCTAGCCGTAAGGAAGGCGGCCGTGGACTAGAGAGTGTGAGAGCCACTATCCAGGATGAAACATCCAAGATCCACAAGTACATCCAAGATAAGGCCCCAACAGATGACGTGCTCAGGGAATGTCTCAGGCAATGGGGAACAGAGGAAGACGTGCTGGAGGAAGGACCATCATGGAAGGACAAACCCCTACATGGGATGTACCACTGGAACATAACTGAAGTGGCTGATATCAAGAAGTCCTACCAATGGCTAGAGCGAGCTGGATTGAAGGACAGCACAGAGGCACTCATCATGGCTGCACAGGAGCAGGCCCTGAGCACCAGAGCAATAGAGGCCTAGATCTACCACACCAGACAAGACCCAAGGTGTAGGCTGTGCAAAGAGGCCCCTGAGACAATCCAGCACATAACTGCAGGGTGTAAGATGCTGGCAGGAAAAGCATACATGGAGCGCCATAACCAAGTAGCTGGCATAGTGTACAGGAACATCTGCACTGGAATGGACTGGAAACCCCGAGGTCAAAGTGGGAAACACCTCCAAAGGTGGTAGAGAATGACCGAGCCAAGATCCTGTGGGACTTCCAGATCCAGACTGACAGAATGGTAATGGCGAACCAGCCTGACATCGTGGTGGTTGACAAACAGCAGAGGAAAGCCGTTGTGGTTGACGTGGCGATACCAAGCGATGGCAACATCAGGAAAAAGGAACATGAAAAACTAGAGAAGTACCAAGGGCTCAGAGAAGAGCTGGAGAAGGCCTGGAAGGTGAAGGCAACAGTGGTGCCCGTGGTCATTGGAGCACTCGGGCAGTGACCCCAAACTGGAGGAGTGGCTACAGCAGATCCCTGGAAGAACACCAGACATCTCGGTCCAGAAGAGTGCAGTACTGGGAACAGCAAAGATACTGCGCAGAACCCTCAAGCTCCCAGGCCTCTGGTAGAGGACCCGAGCTGGAAGGATGAGACCACCCGCGGAGGGTGAAGGACAAAGTTTTTTATATATATATATATAAAAGGAAAAATATAACTGGTGAATTGTATATTTTAGTTTATTTCAGCTTAGGAGTCAAATGTTAAACCCTTTCTTTGAATATTTATGAATAAATATTCTGTTTTTTCCAAATGAGCTGCAGATTGTTTTTATTTTGTAATATTAGAATTACAATTGAATATTATAGGCCTATACAAATTAAAATGTTGATATTTGAATTACAAGCAAGTATCGATAATAATGAAACTGAACTTACAGGCAAACTTGAATTTATTTTTGTGTATCAAAGCATGTGGACCTGAACTTTAAATTATACCCAGACATTCAGCAGGAAAATACTGACATTTTATTGAAAATATTTAATATACAGAAATATTCACAGTAAACTGAAAATATTGTTACTGTGACAAAATATTTAGATTGGTCCCAAATCATATATTATTTGATAATATTTGAAGTGTAAAAACATATCGGACTGTTCAAATGATTTTATTCTATGTCTTAAATCCTCATATTGTCAAACTAAAATGTTTCAGACAAATAATAAGTGTTCAAAGAACATTTAGAGGGTTTCTATTGTTGTTGATTCTCAGTGCACTTGTGTAAGTTACAGTTTAAATCAGACTGGCAGCAGAAGTGGGATTATTAGTATTTTATCAGTAGTTTCATTGCAGTTTACAATGTGAAAACATCTATTTTAACACAAACGTCAGACAGAAAGAAAGATCAGATCCTTCTACAGGGAACAGACTGAGACAGTCGGTGATGAGGATGCAGTCCTCCATCTCTATGGTAACCGTGTGCTGCATGTTGTTCCTCGGCTCCGCCTCCTCTCCCCTTTGAAACCACATGACAGCTTCAGCTGAGCTGTCAATCGGCAGCAGCGGCCTTATCTGTCCGCCGCAGGGGCTGATGGGAGGTCTGAGGACCTGTTAGAAACCACGTGGCCCTCGTCTGATCTCTCGCAGCTCGTCCTTGTTTGGCCTCGGCTGCATCAGAGCGCCACTTCTCCCCAGGTTCACCAGAGGAAACGCCACTGCACACAATGCTTTCCCTCCCAGCTGCTGCTCTATGCTGTCTGTGTTCAGGTGAGTGTTTCCAGCCAATCAGGAGCCAGCAAACTCAACCTGTAACAAACACTGTCACACTGACCTTCATCCATCTGTCTGTTTCTCTACAGCGCTGGTTGCCATGGCAGCAGAGCTGATTCAGGATGATTTAACATTGACCAGGAGAGTTGGTGAAGCTGTCTCCTTCAGCTGTGGAGGAACTGACCAGTGTTATGACAGTTATGTATACTGGTACCAGAAGAAAGAAACATTCACAAGAATTATTGCTATTGCCAGGAGTAATGGTCGAGTTTTTTCAGGCTACAATCATCCTCAGATAAATGATTTCTCAGCTGTGAATAAACAGAACGGCTGGGAGTTAGAGATCAAGAGAGTTAAACTCTCTCATTCAGCCTCCTACTACTGCTCCTGTTTTAAGGCTGGTACCCACAGTGAGAAATGATCCCTGCAGCCTGAACAAAAACCAACAGATGTCAAACAGTGTTTGTGACAGGAAGAGAGCAGCAAACCACAGCCCAGGTTCACATATTTCACCTCCATCTCAGCCAGAGTCACAAACATTCTGAACTGAGGGATTTATTTCATATTAGATTTATTTATATTTCCATCAGATATTCCAGCAGCTTCATTGTTGTTCCACACAGTGAGGACAAACTAGCAGCACAGAAGCACAATGATGAAACAAGGTCAAGAGAAAACAAGAAAAGAACAAACTGACCACAAACACGATCCAGATGAAATAACAAACATGTTTTATTTTTTAAAGTAATACTTAAACAAACTTTTGTATAATCTTCTTCTTTTCCTTTTGGCTGTTCCCTTTCAGGGGTCGCCACAGCGAATCATGTGCCTCCATCTAACCCTGTCCTCTGCATCCTCTTCACTCACACCAGTTAACTTCATGTCCTCTCTCACTACATCCATAAATCTCCTCTTTGGTCTTCCTCTAGACCTCCTGCCTGGCAGCTCCAACCTCAGCATCCTTCTACCAATATATTCACAGTCTCTCCTCTGAACATGTCCAAACCACCTCAGTCTGGCCTCTCTGACTTTATCTCCGAAACATCTAACATGAGCTGTCCCTCTGATGTCCTCGTTCCTGATCCTGTCCGTCCTCGTCTCTCCCAAAGAGAACCTCAACATCTTAAGATCTGCTACCTCCAGTTCTGCCTCTTGTCTTTTCTTCAGCGCCGCTGTCTCTAAGCTGTACAACATCGCTGGTCTCACCACCGTCTTGAACACCTTGTGTGATTTTATCACACAACACACCTGACACTTTTCTCCACCTGTTCCAAACTGCTTGCACTCGCCTCTTAACCTCTTTTCCACAGTCTCCATTGCTCTGAACCATTGACCCTAAGTACTTGTCCTGCACCTTCTTCACCTCTGCTCCCTGTAACCTCACCGTTCCTCCTGGGTCCCTCTCATTGACACACATGTATTCTGTCTTACTGCGGCTAAGCTTCATTCCTCTGTTTTCCAGAGCAGACCTCCATCTCTCTAGATTTTACTCCACCTGCTCTCACTACAAATCACAATGTCATCCGCAAACATCACAGTCCATGGAGATTCCAGTCTAACCTCATCTGTCAGCCTGTCCATCACCAGAGCAAACAAGAAGGGGCTCAGAGCCAATCCTTGATGCAAACCCACCTCCACCTTGAACTCCTCTGTCACACCTACAGCACACCTCACCACGGTCTTACAGCTCTCATACGTGTCCTGCACCACTCTAACATACTTCTCTGCCACTCCAGACTTCCTCATACAATACCACAGCTCCTCTCTCGGCACCCTGTCATACGCTTTCTCTAAATCTACGAAGACACAATGCAACTCCCTATGACCTTCTCTGTACTTCTCCATCAGCATCCTCAAAGCAAATACTGCATCTGTTGTACTCTTTCTAGGCATGAAACCATATTGCTGCTCACAAATGCTCACCTCTGCCCTTAGCCTAGCTTCCACTACTCTTTCCCACAACTTCATTGTATGGCTCATCAGCTTTATTCCTCTGTAGTTGCCACAGCTCTGCACATCTCCCTCGTTCTTAAAAATTGGCACCAGTACACTTCCCCTCCATTCCTCGGGCATCCTCTCACTCTCCAAGATCTTGTTAAACAAACTAGTCAGAAACTCTACTGCCACCTCTCCTAGACACTTCCATACCTCCACAGGTATGTAATCAGGACCAACTGCCTTTCCACTCTTCATCCTCTTCAACGTCCTCCTCACTTCACTCTTGCTAATCTTTGCTACTTCCTGCTCCTCACCAGTCACTTCTTCTACTCTTCGTTCCCTTTCATTTTCCTCATTCATCAACTCTTCAAGTACTTCTTCCATCTTCCCATCACACTCCTGGCACCTGTCAATACATTTCCATCCTTATCTTTAATCACCCTAACCTGCTGCACATCCTTCCCATCTCTATCTCTTTGTCTGGCCAACCTGTACAAATCCACCTCTCCCTCTTTAGTGTCCAACCTAGCATACAAGTCCTCATATGCTCTTTGTTTGGCCTTTGCCACCTCTACCTTCACCTTACGCTGCATCTCCCTGTACTCCTGTCTACTCTCTTCAGTCCTCTCAGTGTCCCACTTCTTCTTAGCTAACCTCTTTCTCTGTATACACTCCTGAACTTCCTCGTTCCACCACCAAGTCTCCTTGTCTGCTTTCCTCTTTCCAGATGACACACCGTACCCTCCTACATGTCTCCCTGATCACATTAGCTGTAGTGGTCCAGTCATCTGGGAGCACTTCCTGACCACCCAGAGTCTGTCTCAGCTCCTCCCTGAACACTACACGACATTCTTCCTTTTTTAACTTCTACCACTTCGTCCTCTGCTCTGCCTTTGTCCTCTTCATCTTCCTCACCACCAGAGTCATTTTACACACTACCATCCTGTGTTGTCTGGCTACACTCTCCCCTACCACTACTTTACAGTCACTGGTCTCTTTCAGATTACAACGTCTACGCAAGATGTAGTCCACCTGAGTGCTTCTACCTCCGCTCTTATATGTCACCCTATGTTCCTGCCTCTTCTGGAAGAAAGTGTTCACTACAGCCATTTCCATCCTCTTTGCAAAGTCTACCACCATCTGTCCTTCTGCGTTCCTGTCCTGAAGACCAAACCTGCCCATCACATTCTCATCACCTCTGATCCCTTCACCTACATGCCCATTGAAATCTGCACCAATCACCACTCTCTCACTTCTGGGGATGCTCTGCATCACTTCATCTAACTCACTCCAGAATTTCTCCTTCTCTTCTAACTCACATCCTACCTGTGGGGCATAACCACTCACAACATTGAACATCACCCCTTCAATTTCCAACTTCAGACTCATCAACCTGTCTGATACTCTTTTCGCCTCTAGAACATTCCTCACAAACTCCTCTTTCAGGATAACTCCTACTCTGTTTCTCTTCCTATCTGACCCATGGTAGAACAACTTGAACCCTGCTCCTAAGCTTCTAGCCTTGCTACCTTTCCACCTGGTCTCCTGGACACACAGTATGTCCACCTTCCTTCTCTGCATCATGTCAATCAACTCTCTAGCCTTCCCTGTCATAGTCCCAACATTCAGAGTCTCTAATGTCAGTTCTACATTCTTAGCTTTCCTCTTCTCTCTCTGCCTCACGAACACACCTTCCACCTCTCCTTCTTCATCTTCGACCAACAGTATATAGTCCGATTTCCACCGGTACCCTGCAGGTCAACAGAACCGGTGGTGGTCGTTGTTAACCCGGGCCCCGACAGATCCGGTATGGGAGTCATTTTCACGATTCGCATTTTTAATTTGGCATGTGTTTTACGTCGGATGCCCTTCCTGACACAACCCTCTGCATTTATCCAGACTTGGGACTGGCACAAAAAGACACTGGCTTGTGCCCCCTTGCGGTTGCATTAAACTTTTGTATAATGTAACAACAAATTTCCAGTCAAATGTTCCAGATGAAGATTAAAATCGTCCTCTTTGTTCTGCTGCTGGAATAAAGTCCATTCCTCACTCACAATACTAATCTGCTCTTAATGAAAACTCTTCCAGCAGCACTTGTTGTTTTAACACCTTTCAGCAGATTTCACCAGATCATTTCACTTTATTACATTTTAAGAGACAAATCATGGACACATGTCAGGTCAGGATGTTGTCCTTCTAGCAGCGGGTTATTAGGAAGCTGGTTTCATTGCCAGATTTACAGAAATGTCCTGTGGATGTTTCTGGTTCCCAGAGGATGAATCCTAACATTTATGGTGACCTCCTGACCTTTCCTCTAGCGCCACCATCAGGACAAAAGTTTCTCTAGTCTTGACTTTTAATAAACTTACTGAAAACTTTAAGGCTCCCTGGAGAATGAAATACTTTGTGACATTTAAAGCTGCACAAATCAATATTTTCATGTGAACAAAGGCTGAAATGACTTTGTGGAATGGAGGCGGACTGGTCGTTGGGAGTACCAGGAGGTTTCCCAGTGGCTGTTACACAAACTGATGCAATGAACAAACAAAGGTAACATGTTAATGCAGGTATAGTGTTAACGATGTTCACCATCTTAGTTTAGCGTGTTAGCATGCTAATGTAACCACTCCATTTGCGCCCCCCGCCTGCAGGAATCTCTACGCCCCCTGGGACTCTGCGCTGTGTTTCTGATGTGTGGTGGGGTGTCGTGGGGAGAGAAGGAAGCATCGGATGCAGGGTTCTGGATTGGGGTTGAGACCTGGTAGCACTTTATTGGCTAACAACAACAACTCTCGTCTCTGCTGCTCAGGGCCGGCTCCACACTTAATGATATGATATTTCAGTATCGATCTAGCTTACCACGATGCCAAGTGGCTCATGCCAGCCAGAAAGCTAATGCGCAAGGTAACCATGACGATGGAACTCTCTGTTTGATTGGCCACTTGCCTCAGTTACGACTTTACGTCCAAACTAGTAGCCCATGTAATCGTGGTGCAACCAATTTTAGTACCTTACAAACTAACTAGCCATTACTAAATCTCGAGTGTCGACTTTACACCCTGCCTTAGGAGAGAACTTACACACAGCTGGTGCAACCCAGTGCAGAACCCTGTTTTTATGGATTTATATGCATTATCACTGATACTGGAATTACCTCGCGGGAGCAGCAGATTCAAAGAAAAAGTTTGCAAAGCATTTTTGAAACTGAAAATGAAGGAAGCCTACATTTGAAGGAATTTGGTTGAAAAGCTGCTGTTTTCATAATAACCAGGTTCATCAGCGATGACAGACGGACTGTAGCCTGTTGTGAACGTTGGACTGACCAAGTGCACATATATAGCATTTCCTACGGTCTGCAAGGTTTCCTGCATTAAACCCACCGGTGAAATGTTTCGTCGAACGAAATTAAATGGTAATCCATCCAATAGCTGAGATATTTCAGTCTGAACCTAAAACATCGACCTGCTGGTGGCGCTAGATAAAGAGTCAGAATCAACAAAGTGAATTAATTAAGTTAATCCTCTGGGGACCGAGAATGTCTGAACAAAATTTCATGTCAATCCATCCGTCCTTCCTTTGGTCCAGGTCCAGTCCATCTGGACTGAAGCAGTGGACCGACAGACATTAGCATCCATAGAGCAGCACTGCTAGTGTGTCTAAAGAGACAATAAAAGAAGAGACAGTCATGTTGATATGAACATGAGAGAAACACATCATGGAGCTGAAATATGATCCTGGCTCATAATTTGGACTCATTCACCTCAGCTGACACATTCAGCAGCAGACAGGTTTTTGTATCAGTCTGTTTCACTGTGGGAGGATACTACTACGACATCTTTGGCTCTGGAACTAAACTGTATGTAACAGGTAAGAATAAACATTAATTTTCCTTCAGATGTTTTATTGAACAAGTTGAAAATGTGTTTTAATGAGTTTCTGCTGCTTCAGGCTTTACATGTTAGTTTTTTCATAATTAGCAGAGAATTCTTGCAGCCATGCAGCTGTTGTTACATACAAAAGGTTCATGAATCCTGAAAAGATGTTTAAATCTCACTGCACAGCTGAAATTAGTCTTTATTTCTGCATGAGAAAAATAATTGTATTTTAGAGCTGAAAAAAGTCTGATAATGTTAATATTATTTTATAACCCCTTAATAATAATCTTTACGATGATCTGTGATATGAAATCTATTTTAATATATGTTTGCAAATGTATTTTGAAATGCATTTAGTGCTAAATACTGTATATTGTATAAGACAATAATTATACTGTATATTTTAGCAGGTAAAATGGATGTTATGGTAATTATATTTAATATGATGGGAAATATGTTTTTTAGCACAAAACATGTTAATGCGTGAAGACAAAGAGATTTTAAATCATTTTACAATAAATAGAATTCATGTACACTAATTTATTTTTTGTATTCAATAGGATATATGTTAATTTATGATAGCACGCACACACATCTTAATACACATTTACTATAAACCTTAATAGTGTATGATACTTAGCATGATTTCAAATATATAATAGTAAATATTTTGGTGGTGAATTTAATGTATTAATTATTATACATATATGCAGATATACTTACATTTTAATGTTGTAATACATAATGTGTATATACATATATTGTAGTTTTAACAGGAAAGTATTATATTATATTATATTTATATGAGGGCAACATTTACAATGATTTAATAAGGGATTATTTGTTATTACATTAAATCATTAGTATGCTTTATTACATTATTTATTATTCATTATTTTGCTGTAATATTATGAGAATTTGACTTCATCCATTAAAATAAATAATAAAGTTTACTTCTTCGCGCCTTTAGAAACCAGAGTTACAAGGTGCTTCACAAAATACAACACCATACAGATAAAACAAAATGCAAAAGAACAGCATTAAAAAGTGCAAATAGTTAAACATAGAAAGATAAAACATAAACAAGCACAATTAAAACATTTGAATAGGCATAAAAATATTATACAAACGCCAGTCTGTACAGGTGAGTTTTTCAAAGCTTTTTAAATTGAGGCGCTGACTCAGCTGATCTGATGTTGAGGGGCAGTTTGTTGGAGCTAAAACAGTAAAAGCATGATCCTAACTGTCAAATAATATATTCTTAACATTTGACTTTTTTTCCCATAAAACATATCATGACATGATATTTATGTTTGATATGATGTGAATATATATCTGTAGTGTGTAATATGTAGTGAACTTTGTGCTGTATTGATGAGTAGTCTAGTGATCAGAGTCCATGTAGTTTCCAGGATCAGACTGAATGCAGTGCAGTGCTGGAAGCTGCTGCTGACTGTGTGAATGTGTGTCTGTGCTGCTTGTTGCTGCTGTCAAACTTCAGATAAGCAGGTGGTGAAGCCTGTGGTGAGCGTGTACCCAGCAGTATCCAGAGCCCACCTGGCGGGGAAGAGCTCCCTGCTGTGTCTGGCCTCAGCCATGTTTCCTCCTCTGGTCCAGTTCTCCTGGAAAAGACGAAAGGAGAATGGTCCTCTGGAGGATCTGCCCCCTGCTGAGGGAGAGCAGCTGGAGCTCAGAGAGTCGGGATGCACCGCCGCCATCAGAGTGATTGATCAGGACGCTCTCCACACATATAAATACCGCTGCTACGTCCAGCACGAGGGGGGCACAGTGGAGGCCCAAACAGAACAAGGTAATGAAGGCTTGGTGACTGTGTTCAGCAGTGATTCAGCTTCATGTGGAGACGCTGTCAAAGAGAGCAGAGGAGCAGAGGACTGACATTTCTTTTTGACTCCTTTTTCTGTTTCAGTGATTTCTGCACCACCAGTACCTCTACCTACACCTCTACAAGCACCCCCACCATCACTTCCACGAACCCCTCCACCAGCACCTCTACCAACATCTCCACCAGCACCTCAACCAGCACCTCCACCATCACTTCCACGAACCCCTCCACCAGCTCCTCTACCAACACCTCCACCATCACTTCCACAAACCCCTCCACCAGCACCTCCACCAACACTTCCACGAACCCCTCCACCAGCACCTCTACCAGCACCTCCACCATCACTTACACCAATACCTCCACCGTCACCTCCACCAGCACCTCCACCAGCAGCTTCTGTCCAGTCTCAGTGCAGGTTGAAGCTGCTCTGTTTGCTGTACACAGTGCTGATAGTGAAGAGTCTGGTGTACTGCTGTGGACTCTCTCTGCTGATGATCCTCAGAAACAAGGGACCGTCCACTGACCGCACACATGCTGACTGACCATCAAATCTCATCAATTCATCTCATTTATCACTTTGATCAGCTGTCAGAAATGTCAATTATGACGTGTTGTATAATAATAGAAAATAAAGCAGAATTTATTTAATTTAATATTTTATTGTTTATAGTATTTTTCTGTTCTTGTGTTTCTTTTTAATACATTATGCAGAGTGTGGCAGGTTTGTCAAGTCTTTCTGTGTAACATTCTCAATAAACTGAAAAATCACAGTCTGTGTTTCATAAATATCCTTGTTTTATGGATTTCAGTTTCATAGTAAATAATCAGAAACAGAATCAACTTCATTGGCCGTGTATGTTGACACCTACAAGTAATGTGACTCTGGTTGTAAGTAGCTCTCAATATACTGTCACACAGCGCCAAGAACAAATGTACAGGAAGATATGAATATAAGCATATAGCTAAACAAGGACAACAAAGATAAGCAAACACAAACATACAGCTATTATATACAAGTCAGTAGGTGTGGGTGTGCCACCAGGTTCACTGCTGACCCCCTTTAATAATTGTGTCAGTGTGGATGTAAAACTCTACGCTGATGACACAGTTGTTTCCACACATGAACAAACAGCAGAGCGAGCTGCTGTGGAGCTACAACTGCTATAAAATGATCACACAGTGGCTTCATCAGTCAGGCTGACGTCTGAATGTTGGCAACATGATGGGTGTGTTTATTTTTGTTTTATTTTAACCAATAAAATGTCACTTGACTCTTACAGCTTTATCAAGATGAAATAGACTGGTATAGTTACTGATCATATGTAAAATATGATTTACATTTATGTAACACATTTCAAGACAGAATCACAAAATGCCTCACAAAGAAATACAAATGTTATATTTTTTATTTTCAAAACATTATATATGACAAATTCTGATTCAAAACATGTTAAAAATGAAGGAAATGAACAGATAAATTAGAACAATTAGAACTTGTCTTTGTATTGAAGTTGTATTAAAATGTATGCACGCAATGATCCTTTCCCACCTGTCCTATGATTTATTATGTTACAAGTTGGGGTCAGGCTGGAGAAACTTCGTTCGTCATTAAACTTAAAAGAATCAATAAAAAGTTTGGATGCAATGTCATTTTTGCGTAATCTCTATAAATAATAATTAAAAAACCAGGACGTTGTTTTCCATCAAGAGAAACCCTGACCAAAAGCGTAATCTGAACCTCCTAAGCTGTATTTTATTTTAAATTTACCTTTAAGCAGTTTTGCGTCTTGTCTACACCAACTGAGAAGCAAAAACAGCAACATCTTCAGTTTTTTTATCAGTGTTCACACCAGAATCATTCAGCTCTGCATGCGTGTTTTGACAGCATTCACAGATCATTACACAATACATCAGTGTAGTTATGTTTGTAAGTCAGAAGAAAATAGACGTGAAGCTTAAAAACATGCTTCATGTCACAACGATGTGACACATAATGGAAGCACAGGCAGCTACACTGATAAAAAGTGAAGCTAGAACGTAACTGGCAGGAGATCAGTGGGTCAGTGGGGTTAACGAGGTGAACTACTTTAAACTGAGCACCGATTGAGATGGACAGACGACTCTGACGGGTCTGACAGCAGGTTTCTTATCAACTGTAACCTAATTATGAGCCCTGAGGTGAACCAACATGGACGCTCTAGTTCTGCTTCGAAAAGAGATGCATCTGTTTTTTTGAGGGGGTGAAACAACAAGACGACTTGTTTGTCTCCGTGGTTTGTGTTTCCGTCTGAGTGGTTTGTGTTCTGTTCTGATCAATGATAACAGATGGACGACATATTTTCGTAAATGTTGCAGTTGAGGAGTCGCTGCTTAAAATCCTCTCATGGTCATTTAGGCACTTTGGGGGTAGAAACTTAAAATTTCTCTAAAACTGTGTTTTTTAAAGAGGACGAATTTATGAGAGGATAGAAGATTTCAGAAACACCAACATTTGAGAATTGTTTTTTCTTTAGTTGCAAAAACTATTTCAAATGAGAAATTGACAATAAAATCATTAAAAACAAGAAAGTAATACAATTATTATTCATGATATATAATAGTGATATATTACTACACATTATTGTATGTGATATTAGCAGTGTTATTTGGGTTTTAGTAGTTAATGAATAATTCATTATGATTAAAGTGGAATATATGAGAAAATAAACTTGAAGCACACTGGCAAATATATATGTGCACTTTTGTTTTAAATTTCTCTTTTATTTTTCCTGAAAAAGAAACAACATTTCCTGTGCTTGACTTTTCTGTGTATATTTAATCGATTATTATTATTATTATTATTATTATTATTAATATTAACTCCACCAACACCTCACTCAAATTTCCAACAGTTTGATTTTGCCTGCTGCCGTTTTGACGCTTTGTCTTGTTATTATTCCCATGTGAACACTCTGCTGACTGACGGCACTGTTAGAATCAGTGTGAGGTAATAAAGTGGGATCAGAGCAGACTGCAGGAGGTTGAACATCTCTCCTTTTATTTCAGCTTCTCAGCTCTGAGTTCAGGATTCGAGCTGTTTCTCTCACAGATTAATAACACAGATGGAAGCTGAGACAGTGAGTACTGAGCGCTGAAATCAAACTGAACTTCCTGGAATGATTCTTGAACCAGAGTCGACGGTTGAAACTGTCATTGTTTTATTAATGTGAAAAGGCGCAGCTAACGGTGAGGAGGCTGCAGAGCAGAAACCCACACAGCCCGTCTGCTGCAGGAAAGGAAGTGTTGATTCGCTGGCAACAGTTTTTATGAGTCCTAATAACCACTGAGAACAGATTCATATCTGCTGCTGTACACACTCATCAACTCCTCTCCCTCTCTGTAGCTGTTTGTCTTCTCTCTTGTTGTCTGTCAGCCTTTTTCCACTGAGCCCTCCACCCACACAGAGTTGAACTGAGCCCAGAGACCAACAATGACGACCCACCTGGAGGTCACGTCCATGGAGTTTATTTGTGGGGATTTTAGCGGTCAAAGGTGCACTTTACAGTTTACACTTGGTGTTGATGAGCGCCAACAAGTCCTCATACAAAAATGACAAATGGCTTCTTTTTCAGTGCCGAAAACAGAAACAAATTTCATCACAATCCATCTGAGAGTCGCTGAGATCTTTCAGGAAGGGCTTGGTAACAGGAGTTGAAGCAGCAGCAGTAGTAAAAGGCCTTGGAAGTAAAGCAGTGTGTTGTTGTTGCCACTAGAGAGCAGCAGTATTCCCAAATCCATACCACATATTAAATCTATTATACTACGCACTAATTCTATTATACTACATACTAATCATCATAGTGAACTGTTGTAGTGTACAAAGCATCAACAGTCAAACAAATCCAAGAGGGCACGACTGGGTAGCAGGTCAGGAACCTGCAACAGGTCAAGACACAGGAGCAGGTAACAAGAAAGCAGGAACAGGTACAGATGGCTGGATGAAAAGGTCACAGGTAACATAGCAACATGGACAATTTAGCAGGAAATGAGAGGAAACACTATCGGCAGCTGAAAGAAAAATGGTGGAAATCCAAGCGCTCCGAGGACCTCCTTGACTATCAGCCTCTTCTCTCCTTTTTCTCCGCCTCCTTATCTGCAGCTAAAAGTAATTTCTTTCAATCCAAAGTTCAATCTTCCTTCTCCTACCCCTCTTCTCTGCACTCCTTGATCCCCCCCACTCCACCACCTCCCTCCTATGCCTCTTCATCTCCTACTCTAACCTTCTTTTCACCACTTTCTTCCAACGAAATACTAAACCTGGTTATCTCCCACCGCCCAACCACCTGCCCTGTTGAACCTATCAGCTGTCACCTTTTCCACTATATTGCTCCTGACCTCCTTCCTTTCCTCACCCACCTCATCAATACCTCTCAGAAAACTGCTCATATTACGGGGTTCTGTTCTGGGTCCCCTCCACTTCTCTTATCACACCAAGTCACTTGGCTCTGTTATTCACTCGCATGGCTTTTCCTACCACAGCTTTGCAGATGACACTCAACTAATTCTGTCTTTTCCCCGGTCTGAAACCCAGCTGGCAATCTCTGTGTATCTGGCTGACATCTCTCAGTGGATGTCTGCTCACCACCTGAAGCTCAACCTCAACAAGACTGAGCTGCTCCTCCTTCCAGGGAAGGCATCTGCCGTTCACGAACTCTCTATGACCATTGAGAACTATGTGGTGTCCTCGGCTCGGACTGCAAGGAACCTGGGTGTGACACTGGATGACCAGCTGTCTTTCGCTGCCAACATCGCTGCGACGACCCGCTCCTTCACATTTATCCTCCACAACATTAGGAGGATACGTCTGTTCCTCACCCAGGAGGTGCAGGTACTGGACCAGACTCTTGTCATCTCGCGCCCAGAATACTGCAACTTGCTCCTGGCTGGTGTGCCTGCATGTGCCATCCGACCTCTGCAGCTCATCCAGAATGCAGCAGGCCGGCTGGTCTTCAGCCTCCCCAAGTTCTCCCACACTACACCGCTCCTCCTCACCCTGCACTGGCTACCGGTGGCTGCTTGAATACGATTCATGACACTGTTACTTGCCTACCGTGCTGCGAATGGCTCAGACCCATCCTACATCCAGGACATGGTCAAACCAAACACCCCAGCCCGTCCACTACGCTCTGCTACTGCCGGTCTGCTTGCAACTCCCTCACTACGAGGGGGTCCGGCTACCGCTCAACAACATCACCACTGTTTGCAGTCCTGGCTCCACAATGGTGGAACGAGCTCTCCATCGACATCAGGACAGCAGAAACTGAAAACTCATCTGTTCAGACTGAACCTCTTCCTGTTGTATAGGTATCAATATAGGTTCTGGTTGATTGCGAGGCTGAATTTGCTTGTATTGCTAAAAAACTATTTTTTGGACGAGTATTACTGTTTTCTACTTTTATATTTTTTCCATGTATTTCTCTATATTGCAGGTGATTTCTGAAATATATTTGGCTCAACTTCTAATGTGTTGGATTCAGTTTGTGCCTGTATGTATTGGAAATAATGTAATATTGATTTTTGGGGCGAGTAATATCACTTTCTTCTATGTATTTTCCTACATAGTAATCTTTATAACTGTTTTTTCGGGATGGTTTATGTGATTCATGAAATATATTGGACTCTGATGTGTTGGATTTGGTATGTGCCTGTATAATATTGATCCTGTTGTTTCTAGTTGTTCGTGCACTCTTCACAGAGGCATGCTTTGTCCCCCATGTGTTGTCCAGCTCTGCTCTGATTGGTCCAGCTTGAGTAGATTGACTCTCAATCATGCTGATCACAGTCACCTGAGTGATGAATGTGTTTGTGTCTATATATTGTCCGCTCTGCTTGGTGACGGTGATTTGACAATGCCTGGCGAAGATCTCTGTTAGATCGAAATGCTGCTTGATAAAAATTGATGAGAGCTACTAGTACAGTGTGCGGATCTTTAGTTTGATTCTTAATCGAAACAGATTAACTTTATTAACTAATTTAAAGTCAAGTCAGTTAGTTGCAGCACATAAGTGGAAGTACTATTAGTATTATTAGGAGCAGTAGAAGCAGCAACAGCCACAGTAGTAGTAGTAGTAGCAGTAGAGGCCTTGTGTGTGAGTCAGTGTGTACCTGCAGACACTAGAGGGCAGCAGTGTGAAGGATCTGTTCTACACAGTAACAGCAGTACAGTAGTTGGAGCAGTATTAGTATTAGTAGCAGTAGTAGTAGTAGTATCAGGTGGAGGCGCAGTGTGTTGTTGCAGACACTAGAGGGCAGCAGTGTGACAGTTATAATCCTGACAGCAGCAGCACAGAACAGATAGAAGTACTGTCATATAAACTGTAGTACGAGGTGATAACTACAGGTTTAAAGTGACGGCTTGAGTGTAAAAACCTTCTTGGATCAACATAAAGATCATTCACAATATATTATGTAAAATGTTCTGTAATAATATCAAATATTATGTAATAAATAGGAGAGAGTTAGTTTTGGTTTCGCTCAGTCAGGACATGTGGTTGTGTCCTGAAAACATGTAGATACAGGTACAGGTTATCTTTATATCAGCTCTATATAGGAAAGAGAAATATATATAAAATATATATGAAATATAAATATAGATCAAATATATATAGAATAAAAAATAAAACTTGTGACTTGTATATTTTAGTTTAGTGCAGCTTAGGACTCAAATGTTAAACCCTTTCTTTGAATATTTATGAATAAACATTCAGTTTGTTTCAAATGAGGTGCAGATTGTTTTTATTTTGTAATATTAGAATTACAATTGAATATTATAGGATAATAATTTAAACTGAACTTACACTCAAACTTGATTTTATTTTTGTGTATCAAAGCATGTGGACCTGAACTTTAAATTATACCCAGACATTCAGCAAGAAAATACTGACATTTTATTGAAAATATTTAATATTCAGAAATATTCACAGTAAACTGAAAATATTGTAACTGTGACAAAATGTTCAGATTGGTCCCAAATCATATATTATTTGATGATATTTGAAGTGTAAAAACATATCGGACTGTTCAAATGATTTTATTCTATGTCTTAAATCCTCATATTGTCAAACTAAAATGTATCAGACAAATAAGTGTTCAAAGAACATTTAGAGGGTTTCTGTTGTTGTTGATTCTCAGTGCACTTGTGTAAGTTACAGTTTAAATCAGACTGGCAGCAGAAGTGGGATTATTAGTATTTTATCAGTAGTTTCATTGCAGTTTACAGAGTGAAAACATCTATTTTAACACAAACATCAGACAGAAACAAAGATCAGATCCGTCTGCAGGGAACAGACTGAGACAGTCGGTGATGTGCAGCACAGACAGGATGCAGTCCTCCATCTCTATGGTAACCGTGCGCTGCCTGTTGCTCCTCGGCTCCGCCTCCTCTCCCCTTTGAAACCACACGACAGCTTCAGCTGAGCTGCCAATCGGCAGCACCGGCCTTATCTGTCCGCCGCAGGGGCTGATGGGAGGTCTGAGGACCTGTTAGAAACCACATGGCCCTCGTCTGATCTCGCAGCTCGTCCTTGTTTGGCCTCGGCTGCATCAGAGCGCCACTTCTCCCCAGGTTCACCAGAGGAAACGCACTGCACACAATGCTTTCCCTCCCAGCTGCTGCTCTGTGCTGTCTGTGTTCAGGTGAGTGTTTCCAGCCAATCAGGAGCCAGCAAACTCAACCTGTAACAAACACTGTCACACTGACCTTCATCCATCTGTCTGTTTCTCTACAGCGCTGGTTGCCATGGCAGCAGAGCTGATTCAGGATGATTTAACATTGACCAGGAGAGTTGGTGAAGCTGTCTCCTTCAGCTGTGGAGGAACTGACCGGTGTCCTACTAATTTTGTACATTGGTACCAGAAGAAAGACACAGAAACATTTACAAAGATTCTGGAAATCAATAAGAAAAACTGTGATGTACATTCAGGCTACAATCATCCTCAGAAAGATGATTTCTCAGCTGTGAATAAACAGAACGGCTGTGAGTTGAAGATCCAGAAAGTTAAACTCTCTCATTCAGCCTCCTACTACTGCTCCTGTTATAAGTCTGCCCACAGTGAGAAATGATCCCTGCAGCCTGAACAAAAACCAACAGATGTCAAACAGTGTTTGTGACAGGAAGAGAGCAGCAAACCACAGCCCAGGTTCACATATTTCACCTCCATCTCAGCCAGAGTCACAAACATACTGAACTGAGGGATTTATTTCATATTAGATTTATTTATATTTCCATCAGATATTCCAGCAGCTTCACTGTTGTTCCACACAGTGAGGACAAACTAGCAGCACAGAAGCACAATGATGAAACAAGGTCAAGAGAAAACAAGAAAAGTGCAAACTGAACACAAACATGATCCAGATGAAATAACAAACATGTTTTATTTTTTAAAGTAATACTTTAATCGTCGTTAAAATCGTCCTCTTTGTTCTGCTGCTGGAATAAAGTCCGTTCCTCGCTCACAATACTAATCTGCTCTTAATGAAAACTCTTCCAGCAGCACTTCTTGTTTAACACCTTTCAGCAGATTTCACCAGATCATTTCACTTTATTACATTTTAAGAGACAAATCTTGGACACATGTCAGGTCAGGATGTTGTCCTTCTAGCAGCGGGTTATTAGGACGCTGCTTTCGTTGCCAGATTTCCAGAAATGTCCTGTGGATGTTTCTGGTTCCCAGAGGATGAATCCTAACATTTATGGTGACCTCCTGACCTTTCCTCTAGCGCCACCATCAGGACAAAAGTTTCTCTAGTCTTGACTTTTAATAAACTTACTGAAAACTTTAAGGCTCCCTGGAGAATGAAATACTTTGTGACATTTAAAGCTGCACAAATCAATATTTTCATATGAACAAAGGCTGAAATGACTTTGTGGAATGGAGGCGGACTGGTCGTTGGGAGGACCAGGAGGTTTCCCAGTGGCTGTTACACAAACTGATGCAATGAACAAACAAAGGTAACATGTTAATGCAGGTATAGTGTTAACCATGTTCACCATCTTAGTTTAGCGTGTTAGCATGCTAATGTAACCACTCCCTCTGCGCCCCCCGCCTGCAGGAATCTCTCTACGCCCCCTGGGACTCTGCGCTGTGTTTCTGATGTGTGGTGGGGTGTCGTGGGGAGGGAAGGAAGCATCGGACGCAGGGTTCTGGATCGGGGTTGAGACCTGGTAGCACTTTATTGGCTAACAACAACAACAGCTCTCGTCTCTGCTGCTCAGGGCCGGCTCCACAGTTATTGATATGATATTTCAGTATCGATCTAGCTTACTACGATGCCAACTGGCTCATGCCAGCCAGAAAGCTAATGTGCAAAGTAACCATGATGATGGAACTCTGTTTGATTGGCCACTTGCCTCAGTTACGACTTTACGTCCAAACTAGTTGCCCATGTAATCGTGATGCAACTGATTTTAGTA
This sequence comes from Siniperca chuatsi, assembly GCF_020085105.1. Lineage (NCBI taxonomy): Eukaryota > Metazoa > Chordata > Actinopteri > Centrarchiformes > Sinipercidae > Siniperca > Siniperca chuatsi. The sequence goes on from NC_058054.1 coordinate 2,198,175, forward strand.
CCTTACAGACTAAATAGCCGTTACTAATCCTCGAGTATCGACTTTACACCCTGACTTAGGAGAGAACTTACACACAGCTGGTGTAACCCAGTGCAGAACCCTGTTTTTATCGATATAATGTTAGCCATTATCACTGAAACTGGACAACGAAACTTCAGCACAATGCCTTACGTTCTTGGAAGTTATTTAGATAAAAATATTTTAAAAATTTTGATTTCTGTCAATTTAAATTAAACTCTTGGAAAATGATTTACTGCGAGAAAAAAATATTCAAATGAAATATTTGGTAAACAAAAGAGCTGAAGCTTCATCCTGCACTATTTCCACAGAATAAACGCTCGACCGGGACACAGCAAGCAGCCAAAATTACAGCCAATATTTTAGAACCAAACACGAGTGCTTATTACTCAAACCCACGCCAAAGTGCAACTTCATGTCTTAATAAACACAGAGAATGAACAGATGAACTGGATGGGTGGTTTTAGTTCTGATATTTCATGATGATGTAAGCCGCCGTCAACACTGCTGACCTTACGGTGTCTGGACATAACAGTCAATAGCGTGAGCCTCGACAACACGTATATTCACAGGTGTGGAACATAGTCCAGCTCTTCATTCAGTGTTATGATACACAGAGATTCTGGACCCAAAAGCACGACTGACACAGAGAGAGATGAAGTGATGAGTTTCAGTTTGTTGTAAAAGCGAAGAGACACCAGGTGTGTAGAAGGAACCAGCGGGAGCCGGTGGACTGGCCGATGACAGCAGGCTGAGGTGGAGAACCCGTGGTAAGCAGTTGCTGGAGGAGCCGGTGAAGAGTCGGAGGCAGGTGTCCGTTGACGGGGTGAGCCTGGACACAGGAATTCAGAAACCTAGTCAGGGGTTCAGAAAAACAAGCAGGAGAATCTTTCAATGATCACTAGTCAGCGGCCGAGGCGTAATTCCACGTAAACGGACGATCTGGTGAGAAGAGCCGGGTATATATACTGCAAGGTGTTGATTGTTGGATGGAGAGCAGGTGGCTAACAGCAGGTGAGCAGCAGGTGTGTCAGTTCCTGATTGGAGGTTCCTCGGAGGCCAACACTAGGAGTGGTACAGCTGTACCATGATATTCAGGCGCTTAACTTGAACATCCAAAATGTTTCTCTTTCATTTACCTCCTCCCCTCTCAGACGTTTCTACAGCCTCTATACCTTCTACTGCGAGTGAGTCCGGGTTACATCCAGGCTGCTGTCTGTAGTGCTTGGCCATCGGGTAGTTTTCATTTCCTGTGCAAATGGCATATTTGTGCTCAGCGATTCTCTCGTTTCTTTTTGTTCTCCCACATAGAAATAACCACAGGGGCATTGTAGCTGGTATACTACATGAGTTGTATTGCAGTTAATGAATCCTTTTAAAGTATAGGTTTTATTTGAGTGTACATCCTTTAAGTTGTTAGTGTGTTGCGTGGTGTCACAGTGGTTACATCTAACACACTTAAGGTGTTGAATTTGTCCATTCGGCATGTTCTTTTTATTTTGTAGTATGTGCCATTGTCAAGTTGGCGCTGTGCCTCAGTTAAATACTGTGTTTTTTGCCACACTACTACAGAGCCTCATTTCTCAGCATGTTTTATCACAATATCCTCATTTTTTGCCAAATCATCCAGAGCAATCCTTTCTTTCTTGGATATGTTATGCTTAGTAGTTTCATTTCATTTCTTTGTTGGTCTCTTAATATGTCCTTGGATCCAAAGAGCACCTGTTTTTGATACCTGCATTTGTGAAGTAGCACTCTTCTACGGTGGCTGACAAGGGCAAACGCACTGCAACTTAAAAAGCACATGCAAATAGACAGAACGCAAGCAAATTAAAAAAACATCTTCATCAATTTGACAACACATGTGCTGCAAATACACACGACACCAAATACAAAAACGCGCTGCAAACACAAGACGACAGCGGAAGTGTTTCCAGAGGACACTAAAAAGATTTGTGACTCATGAAGTCGGGTCGTTTCATCCGTTCATTGTTTTCCTGTTGTTTTGTTTTGTACTGTTTCTACACTTTGCACAGTCTGATCTACAGTATTTCTCTTTACAATGCTTGGCCTTCTGTAGCCTACACCTCGGGATATTTCTGGTCTAACAATGCCTATATGATTACCGTGCAGGCTACAGGTTGTCTGTCAACACTGGAGGTGGGATAGTGAAGGTTAATATCTGTCATAAACACAAAATCTCCTCACAAATCATTAAAATTACTGATAGAATTCCACGTTTTCGCTCTGCAAGATCTTGAGAGGCTCATGCAGATGCAGCGGTCACTTTCAGCGCATGTGCAGAGTCAGAAACCCACAACATAAACATGAACGGATGATGCACGGACCCGACTTCAGTAACTTGATGAGTAACAAACCGTGGCAACAAACATGACAACAAGCGTGTTCAGCAATCTTTGGCTAGAATTGTGCTGAATTCTCTGCGGAACAGACTCACAACTGCGTCACGTAGTGGTCCAAGTCAGGCTACTGTCGTACACTAACATTTGCTAATTAGCACTCAACACAAAGTACAGCTGAGGCTGATGGGAAAGTCAAGTCAATTTTATTTATATAGTCCAATATCACAAATCACACGTTTGCCTCAAGCGGCTTTACAGTCTGTGCAGCGTACGACTCCCTCTGTCCTCAGAGCCTCGAATCAGATCAGGACAAACTCCCCAAAAAACCCTTTAACAGGGACAAATGAAGGAAGAAACCTCAGGAAGAGCAACAGAGGAGGGATCCCTCTTCCAGGACGAGACATGCAATAAATGTCGTGTGTGCAGAAAAGACCAAAACAGCAAAATAACAATATGTAAAATCAGGACGACTATATTATAGATAGACTGTAAACATATATGAAGAATACGAATCAGGGAGGACGTTGAGCAACTTCCAGGTGCCACCAAACAGACAGAAAGTCAGAATGTCATCAGTTCTGCAGGTATTTGGTCATGAACCAAAGTACTGGACAGATTAAAGTTTGACCTGCTGGTGGCGCTAGATGAAAAGTCAGAGGGTCACCAAAGTTATTACAGTTCATCCTGAGGGGAACATGAATGTCTGAACCAAATTAAATGGTAATCCATCCAGTAGCTGAGATATTTCAGTCTGAACCTAAAACATCGACCTGCTGGTGGCGCTAGATAAAGAGTCAGAATCAACAAAGTGAATTAATGAAGTTAATCCTCTGGGGACCAACAATGTCTGAACAAAATTTCATGTCAATCCATTCGTCCATCCTTTGGTCCAGGTCCAGTCCATCTGGACTAAAGCAGTGGACCGGCAGACATTAGCATCCATAGAGCAGCACTGCTAGTGTGTCTAAAGAGACAATAAAAGAAGAGACAGTCATGTTGATGTGAACATCAGAGAAACACATCATGGAGCTGAAATATGATCCTGGCTCATAATTTGGACTCGTTCACCTCAGCTGACACATTCAGCAGCAGACAGGTTTTTGTATCAGTCTGTTTCACTGTGGGGAGTTATGGCTACTACATCTTTGGCTCTGGAACTAAACTGTATGTAACAGGTAAGAATAAACATTCATTTTCCTTCAGATGTTTTATTGAACAAGTTGAAAATGTGTTTTAATGAGTTTCTGCTGCTTCAGGCTTTACATGTTAGTTTTTTCATAATTAGCAGAGAATTCTTGCAGCCATGCAGCTGTTGTTACATAAAAAAGGTTAATGATTCCTGAAAAGATGTTGAAATCTCACTGCACAGCTGAAGTTAGTCTTTATTTCTGCATGAGAAAAACAATTATATTTTAGAGCTGAAAACAGTCTGATAATGTTAATATTACAGTCTAAAGTATAGAGTTTTTATAACCTCTTAATAATAATCTTTAAAATCAAGATGATCTGTGACGTGAAATCTATTTTAATATATGTTTGCAAATGTATTTTGAAATGCATTTAGTGCTAAATACTTTATATTGTATAGGATAATAATTATACTGTATATTTTAGCAGGTAAAATGGATGTTATGGTAATTATATTTAATATGATGGGAAATATGTTCTTTAGCACAAAACATGTTAATGCGTGAAGAAAAAGAGATTTTAAATGATTTTACAATAAATAGAATTCATGTACACTAATTTATATATTTGTATTAGATAGGATATATGATGATGTATGATAGCACACACACACATCTTAATACACATTTACTATAAACCTTAATAGTGTATGATACTTAACATGATTTCAAATATATAATAGTAAATATTTTGGTGGTGAATTTAATGTATTAGTTATTATACATACATGAAGATGTACTTACATTTTATTGTTGTAATACATAATGTGTATATATATTGTAGTTTTAACAGGAAAGTATTATATTATATTATATTATATTATATTATATCATAATAACTATTTCCTTCACGTGTAAGAATCAGAACACATCATGGTGATTGTGTTTCATTTCAAGGTTAAAACCTATAAAATTGATTTATTGATTAGTTTTGTACTCATTACAGCGGGGTATATGGTGGTAAATATATAATATAACACACTATACATATTGTAATAATTTGTATTGTATTGTGTATATATATATTAACGCTGTACTGCCTTTTGACCCTCACAGCCTCCCATTTCTGAAGATTTGAATTTCTGTTGTTTGTAATATCTGATGACATGTTTGTGGTGAATCAAACGAGGAGCTGAAGTTTGTATAATGCTGCAGTTTGTGGTGAGAACATACTTTCAGGAAGCAGAGCCACATGTGGTGCAGTGCCAGAAAAGACTCCAATAAATGGGATTATTTAACACCTTTAAATCGAGATAACTTCTTCAAAAATATAAGCATGTGCACGAAGCTCTAAAGAAGCATAACTGATGAGGTTAAAACACAGGTTTCATTTTTATCTGTATTCCTAAACAGCATTTTGTGAAGTATCGAGTGGAAAAGGGTGGAAGTAAGAAATAACACGAAGACAATAACGTGTTCATACAAACATGTTGTATTTCTTCTACAAAGGCAGAGGGCAGAAAATGTGGAAGCTACGAGTGATTTCTTCCTGAGGCTGCAGCCAGAAAGTTCAGGAAATGAAAATCAAGGTTCACAGAATAACAGGCTGAAAAACAACTGAATTATTACATAAAGAAAAAAACATTAGAATATTCTAATACAACTTTTCTAATGAATATGAGGCAACAAAACATATCTGTGACCGATTTGTTTGATTAATAGATAATATCAGAAGACTCCAATCTTCTAAGAAACTGTTTTCCTTTATATGAGGGCAAAATTTACAATGATTATTTGTTATTATATTATATCATTAGTATTTTATATTACATAATTATTATTCATTACTTTGCTGTAATATTATGAATTTGACTTCATCCATTAAAATAATAATAAAGTTTATTTCTATCGAGCCTTTAGAAACCAGAGTTGCAAGGTGCTTCACAGAATACAACACCATACAGATAAAACAAAATGCAAAAGAACAGCATTAAAAAGTGCAAATAGTTAAACATAGAAAGATAAAATATAAACAAGCACAATTTGAATAGGCATAAAAATATTATACAAACGCCAGTCTGTACAGGTGAGTTTTTCAAAGCTTTTTAAATTGAGGCGCTGACTCAGCTGATCTGATGTTGAGGGGCAGTTTGTTGGAGCTAAAACAGTAAAAGCATGATCCCAACTGTCAAATAATATATTCTTAACATTTGTCTTTTTCCCATAAAACATATCACGACATGACATGATAATTATGTTTGCTATGAAGTGAATATATATCTGTAGTGTGTAATATGTAGTGAACTTTGTGCTGTGTTGATGAGTAGTTTAGTGATCAGAGTCCATGTAGTTTCCAGGATCAGACTGAATGCAGTGCAGTGCTGGAAGCTGCTGCTGACTGTGTGAATGTGTGTCTGTGCTGCTTGTTGCTGCTGTCAAACTTCAGATGATCAGGTGGTGAAGCCCGTGGTGAGCGTGTACCCAGCAGCATCCAGAGGCCACCTGGAGGGAAGAGCTCCCTGCTGTGTCTGGCCTCAGCCATGTTTCCTCCTCTGGTCCAGATCTCCTGGAAAAGACGAAAGGAGAACGGTCCTCTGGAGGATCTGCCCCTGCTGAGGGAGAGCAGCTGGAGCTCAGAGAGTCGGGACGCACCGCCGCCATCAGAGTGATTGACCGGGACGCTCTCCACACATATAAATACCGCTGCTACGTCCAGCACGAGGGGGCACAGTGGAGGCCCAAACAGAACAAGGTAATGAAGGCTTGGTGACTGTGTTCAGCAGTGATTCAGCTTCATGTGGAGACGCTGTCAAAGAGAGCAGAGGAGCAGAGGACTGACATTTCTTTTTGACTCCTTTTCTGTTTCAGAGGTTCCAGCTCGAGCATCCTGTCCTCCAGAGAGAGAGCCAGCAGACCTGAAAGCTCTGCAGCAAGCTGACTGTAAGATCACCTGCTGCCTCTCTGCAAGGACAGCTCCAATGTTCTGCTGAAGTTAGGGCTGCATATAAAACTCAACTAATCCCATTTACAACTCATAATAACCTGTGTCTTTTTATTTATGGACTTTCCATTTGATCCTTGAGTGACTTTAAATGTCAGAAATTGTAGTCAGTTGTGAATTACAAAGTTAATTGTAGCTCTAAACTTGAAAAAGGAAGTCAGATCCTGTTTAGGGCCCCTAAAAAGCTTGGTTGGGCCCTGACTTGTTGTATTTAATAAGGGCCTTTGAGCTTTCATTCAAATTGTAGCCGACCCCTGTCTTCATGTACAGCTGGTTGTCCCGTCTGTTATACTGATGAAAATCTGATGATATTCTGATTAAATTTACACAGTTGAACAGACTGAAACTGTGTAAAGAAGAATGACCTGTCTCTCTGTCTGTCTGTCTGTCTGTGTGTCTGTGTGTCTGTCAGTGTCCTTCCAGTCTCAGTGCAGGGTGAAGCTGCTCTGTTTGCTGTACACAGGGCTGATAGTGAAGAGTCTGGTGTACTGCTGTGGACTCTCTCTGCTGATGATCCTCAGAAACAAGGGACCGTCCACCAGCTGCACACATGCTGACTGACTGTTTTCTGCTCGCCTTTTCTCACCATCAATTCATCTCATTTATCACTTTGATCAGCTGTCAGAAATGTCAATTATGACGTGTTGTGGTTGGTTTTTAAATGTATCTTTTTATGCACAGGTTAGATACAGTCAGTTACTAAGTATAAATTCTTTGGTAAACTGTTTAATAGTTTATTTGCTCTTTTAATTGTGACACCTATAATAATAGAAAATGAAGCAGAATCATTAGCTGTCGGTAGATATTTTATTGTTTATAGTATATTTCTGTTCTAATGTTTCTTTTTAATACATTATGCAGAGTGTGGCAGGTTTGTCAAAGTCTTTCAGTGTAACATTCTCAATAAACTGAAAAATCACACAGTCTGTGTTTTATAAACATCCTTGTTTTTATGGATTTCATAGCAAATAATCAGAAACAGAATCAACCTCATTGGCCGTGTATGTTGACACCTACAAGTAATGTGTCTCTGGTTGTAAGTAACTCAATATACTGTCACACAGCAGCAAGAACAAATGTACAGGAAGATATGAATATAAGCATACAGCTAAACAAGGACCACAAAGCTAAACAAAGATCAGCAAACACAAACATACAGCTATTATACACATGTCAGTAGGTGTGGGTGTGCCATCAGGTTCAGTGCAGACCCCCTTTTATAATTGTGTCAGTGTGGATGTAAAACTCTACGCTGATGACACTGTTGTTTCCACACATGAACAAACAGCAGAACGAGCTGCTGTGAAGCTACAACTGCTATAAAATGATCAGACAGCGGCTTCATCGGTCGGGCTGAAGTCTGAATGTTGGCAACATGACGGCTGTGTTTATTTTTTCAAAGCCAATAAAATGCCAAATAGCTCTTACAGCTTTATCAAGATTTAATGGATTGGTATAGTTACAGATTATACGTAAACTAAGATTTATATTTATGTAACACATATCAAGACAGAACCACAAAATGCTTCACAAAAAAAATACAAACGTTATACTTTTGATTTTCAAAAAGTTATATATGACATAATTTACACTCAAATTCTGATTCTAAACCTGTTAAAAAAGAAAGAAATGAACAGATAAATTAAAATATTAATTAACATTTAATATACATAAAATGTATGCGCGCCGTGATCCTGTCCCACATGTCCTAATATGTTGTATTATGTTACAAGGTATGGTCAGGCTGGAGAAACTGTCATTAAACTGTTGCCCTTAAAGATTCAATAAAAAGTCTGGATGCGATGTCATTATTGCGTAATCTCTATAAATAATAATTAAAAAACCAGGACATTGTTTTCCATCAAAAGAAACCCTGACCAAAAGCTTAACCAAAACCTCCTGAGCTGTATTTTATTTTAAATTTAACTTTAAGCAGTTTTATGGTCTTGTCTACACCAACTGAGAAGCAAAAACAGCGACATCTTCAGTTTTTTATCAGCGTTCACACCAGAATCATTCAGCCGTGCGCGCGTGTTTTGACAGCATTCACAGACCATTACACAATACATCAGTGTAGTTATGTTTGTAAGCCAGAGGAAAAGAGACGTGAAGCTTAAAAACATGCTTCATGCCACAGTGATGTGACACATAACGGCCGGTGTGAGTGAAGCACAGACAGCTACACTGATAAAAAGTGAAGCTAGAACGTAACTGGCAGGAGATCAGTGGGTCAGTGGGGTTAACGAGGTGAACTATTTTAAACTGAGCACCGATTGAGACGGACAGACGACTCTGACGGGTCTGACAGCAGGTTTCTTATCAACTGTAACCTAATTATGAGATCAACATGAGGTGAACCAACATGGGCGCTCTAGTTCTGCTTCAAAAAGAGATGCATCTGTTTTTTTGAGGGGGTGAAACAACAAGACGACTTGTTTGTCTCCGTGGTTTGTGTTTCCGTCTGAGTGGTTTGTGTTCTGTTGGTCTGATCAATGATAACAGATGGACGACATATTTTTGTAAATGTTGCAGCCGAGGAGTCGCTGCTTAAAATCCTCTCATGGTCATTTAAACACTTTGAGGGCAGAAACTTCAAATTTCTCTAAAACTGTATTTTTTAAAGAGGAGAAATTTATGAGAGGATGGAAGATTTCAGAAACACCAACATTTGAGAATTGTTTTTTCTTTAGTTGCAAAAACTATTTCAGGTGAGAAATTGCCAAGAATTAAAATCAAGAAAGTAATAAAAATATTATTCATAAATAGGATGTATATTCAGGTATACAATAATGATATATTACTAAACATTATTATATGTGATATCAGCAGTGTTATTTATTTGGGTTTTAGTAGTTTTTAAACATTACTTTGCTCTATTCTTAAAAATAATCAGAAGGATGTTTTATGTACATCAGGTGTTTGTGTTGTGTTGTATATATAGCACATGGTTGTTTGTGTTTGTTATTGTCTTCACTAAATATTTAACAACTGTGATTTAAGTTGGTATTCAATTTTTATTTCTGTATTACACTTTTGTGCCTTGTTTTTAAAATTTTTACTTTTTGCGTCTGCCTTTTCTGTGTATAATTAATCGATAATTATTATTGTTATTATTAATATTATGTCCACCATCACCTCACTCAAATATCCAACAGTTTGATTTTGCCTGCTGCCGTTTTGACGCTTTGTGTTGTTATTATTCCCATGCGAACACTCTGCTGACTGACGGCACTGTTAGAATCAGTGTGAGGTAATAATGTGGGATCAGAGCAGACTGCAGGAGGTTGAACATCTCTCCTTTTATTTCAGCTTCTCAGCTCTGAGTTCAGGATTCGAGCTGTTTCTCTCACAGATTAATAACACAGATGGAAGCTGAGACAGTGAGTACTGAGCGCTGAAATCAAACTGAACTTCCTGGAATGATTCTTGAACCAGAGTCGACAGTTGAAACTGTCATTGTTTTATTAATGTGAAAAGGCGCAGCTAACGGTGAGGAGGCTGCAGAGCAGAAACCCACACAGCCCGTCTGCTGCAGGAAAGGAAGTGTTGATTCGCTGGCAACAGTTTTTATGAGTCCTAATAACCACTGAGAACAGATTCATATCTGCTGCTGTACACACTCATCAACTCCTCTCCCTCTCTGTAGCTGTTTGTCTTCTCTCTTGTTGTCTGTCAGCCTTTTTCCACTGAGCCCTCCACCCACACAGAGTTGAACTGAGCCCAGAGACCAACAATGACGACCCACCTGGAGGTCACGTCCATGGAGTTTATTTGTGGGGATTTTAGCGGTCAAAGGTGCACTTTACAGTTTACACTTGGTGTTGATGAGCGCCAACAAGTCCTCATACAAAAATGACAAATGGCTTCTTTTTCAGTGCCGAAAACAGAAACAAATTTCATCACAATCCATCTGAGAGTCGCTGAGATCTTTCAGGAAGGGCTTGGTAACAGGAGTTGAAGCAGCAGCAGTAGTAAAAGGCCTTGGAAGTAAAGCAGTGTGTTGTTGTTGCCACTAGAGAGCAGCAGTATTCCCAAAGCCATACCATATACTAATTCTATTATTCTACACACTAATTCTATTATACTACATACTAATCATCATAGTGAACTTTTGTAGAGTACAAAACATCAACAGTCAAACAAATCCAAGAGGGCTCGACTGGGTAGCAGGTCAGGAACCTGCAACAGGTCAAAATACAGGAACAGGTACAGGTGGCTGGATGCAAAGGCCATAAGTAATATAGCAACATGGACAATTTAGCAGGAAATGAGAGGAAACAGGCCGGTTATATACTGCTGGGCTGATGAGTGAAAGTGGAAACAGGTGAGCAGGTGGATGTGAGAGTCGTGTGACTGGGACAGGTGGGAAAGTCTGAGGGCATCAGGTGGATGGATGGAGAATGGCAACGCAGAATGTGGGAATGTGTAGTAGTAGTAATAATAGTAGTAAGGCAAGGAAAATTCATTTATATAACACAGTTCACACACTGAGCTCGTTTTTTAAGTGCTTACATACACTAACTATAAAATAAATTAGAAACAAAAGACAGTGAAGAAATGAATAGATTTAATTTAAAGGAGAATAAAAATAAAATGGATCATATTAGTTAGTTAGTCAGTTAGTTAGTTATTGTACATACACAAGCGCCCAGCCCACATGGACTTATGAGACACTGTTGCTGTGGTGAAACATTAGTCGGACATGAACTGAACTTCTTACATCACTTTACAAACAAATGACTTTGCCTCCTGTCTCGTTCTCTACTAATGAAATCAAACAAAAAGGTTTCCTTCCGAAAACACAACTCAAGTTTTTTATTCTCATTCATCCAGAACTCATCAGAAATGAAGGACATTTTACTAAATACAGTCGCCCTTTAATCATCATATAATGACCAATACAACAGGAAATTAACTATTTATAAAAACATAAATCATGTTTCCATATATACCTGAATGTAGCTGCAACAGTAAGACTCTACACTTTAGCTGTTTTTAATCAGACGACATGTTTGTCACTTAGATTTGTGCCAAATATCAACAGACCATCTCTTTTTGTACATCAGCAACAATTTGCACTGAGCGTCTTGGAGGAATTAGACGTCCTGCTGTCGAACATCCCTGAAAACGTACTTCTCAGTGACGTCAACATCCAGACAGAGAAGTTAACATCTGACTTACTACTTTTACACTCTCTCACTCTCTCCCCCCTCTACTCACAAAGCTGGTAACTATCTCGACCTTATATTCACCGGGAACTGCTCTACCACTGACCTCTCTGTGACTCCTCTTCATGTCTCTGACCACTTCTTCATCTCCTGCTCTCTCCCCCTCTCTCAAACTCTCAAACCTCTCTAACCTCTTCTACACATACTGTCCCTATCCGCTGCAGCCTTCGCTCCCCTGTCTCCCTCCTCTCTTGCCTCATCTGTCCTATCAGCTCTCTCCTCACCTGACTCCTTCTCACTCAGGCCTCCTGACTCTGCCACAGAAACTCTCTTCTCTACTTCGTCCTCCTCTCTGGTCTTTCTCTCTGTCCTGACCGCTCCAGCTCCGTGGTTGTCTGACAGAACATGGGCTGCTGAAAGAAAAATGGTGGAAATCCAAGCGCTCCGAGGACCTCCTCGTTCTCCGCCTCCTTATCTGCAGCTGAAAGCTCCTTCTTTCAATCCAAAATCCAATCTTCCTTCTCCAACCCCAAAAACCTTTTTTCTATTTTCTCTACGCTCCTTGATCCCCCCCACTCCACCACCTCCCTCCTCAACCTCTTCATCTCCTACTCTAACCTTCTTTTCACCACTCTCTCCCAACAAGGTACTAAACCTGGTTACCTCCCACCGCCCAACCACCTGCCCTGTTGACCCTCTCACCTTTTCCAATCTATTGCTCCTGACCTCCTTCCTTTTCTCACCCACCTCAATACCTCTCCGACAACTGCTCATTTTCCTATCACTGTAAAAGCAGCGAGAGTGAACCCTCTTTTAAAGAAACCCAACCCTTCTGATGTAAAGAATTACAGACCGGTCTCTCTTCTTCCATTTCTTTCTAAAAAAACTTGAGCGTGCTGTCTTCACTCAACTTTCTGCATATCTCCACCACAACAACCTCCTTGACCCCCACCAGTCTGGTTTCAAGGCAGGCCACTCAACTGAGACTGCCCTCCTTGCCTCCCTCTTCTCTGTCATCAACCTGCTGGACCTTTCAACAGCGTTTGACACAGTGAACAACCAGATCCTCCTCTCCACCCTGCAAGAACTGGGAGTCTCAGGCTCTGTACTCTCCCTGTTCACATCTTGCCTCAAGGACTGTAGTTAGTAACTTAGAGATCATCTGTATCTGAACCTTGTAGCCTCACTACTGGGGTACCTCAGGGTTCTGTTCTGGGTCCCCTTCACTTCTCTCATCACACCAAGTCACTCGGCTCTGTTATTCACTCGCATGGCTTTTCCTACCACAGCTTTGCAGATGACACTCAACTAATTCTGTCTTTCCCTGATCTGAAATCCAGCTGGCAGCACGAATCTCTGTGTGTCTGGCTGACATCTCTCAGTGGATGTCTGTTCACCACCTGAAGCTCAACCTCGACAAGACTGAGCTGCTCCTCCTTCCAGGGAAGGCATCTGCCTGCTATGACCATTGAGGTGTCCTCGGCTCGTACTGCAAGGAACCTGGGTGTGACACTGGATGACCAGCTGTCCTTCGCTGCCAACATCGCTGCGATGACTCGCTCCTTCACATTTATCCTCCACAACAACAGGAGGATACGTCCGTTCCTCACCCAGGAGGCGGTGCAGGTACTGGACCAGACTCTTGTCATCTCGCGCCCAGACTACTGCAACTTGCTCCTGGCTGGTGTGCCTGCATGTGCCATCCGACCTCTGCAGCTCATCCAGAGAATGCAGCAGGCTGGCTGGTCTTCAGCCTCCCCAAGTTCTCCCACACTACACCGCTCCTCCACACCCTGCACTGGCTACCGGTGCTCTATTTGCAGTTTTTATGTATTTTTCCCAGATTTATGTGATTTATGAAATATATTTGGCTCAACTTCTAATGTGTTGGATTCAGTTTGTGCCTGTATAATATTGGCAATAATATAATATTGATTTTTGGGGCGAGTAATATCACTTTCTTCTATGTATTATCCTTTATAGTAAACTTTATGATAACTGTTTTTTCGGGATGGTTTATGTGATTTATGAAATATATTGGACTCTGATGTGTTGGATTTGGTATGTGCCTGTATAATATTGATCCTGTTGTTTCTAGTTGTTCGTGCACTCTTCACAGAGGCATGCTTTGTCCCCCATGTGTTGTCCAGCTCTGCTCTGATTGGTCCAGCTTGAGTAGATTGACTCTCAATCATGCTGATCACAGTCACCTGAGTGATGAATGTGTTTGTGTCTATATATTGTCCGCTCTGCTTCGTGATGATTTATTTGACATTGCCTGGTGAAGATCTCTGTTAGATCGAAATGCCACTTGATAAAAATTGACGGGAGCTACTAGTACAGTGTGCGGATCTTTTGTTTGATTCTTAATCGAAAAAGATTAACTGACATTTAAAATCAAGTCAGTTAGTTGCAGCACATAAGTGGAAGTACTATTAGTATTATTAGGAGCAGTAGAAGCAGCAGCAGCCACAGTAGTAGTAGTAGTAGTAGTACTGCCTAGTATAATATTGGCAATAATATAGTAGTAGTAGTAGCAGTAGAAGAGGCCTTGTGTGTGAGTCAGTGTGTACCTGCAGACACTAGAGGGCAGCAGTGTGAAGGATCTGTTCTACACAGTAACAGCAGTACAGTAGTTGGAGTAGTATTAGTAGCAGTAGTAGTAGTATCAGGTGGAGACGCAGTGTGTTGTTGCAGACACTAGAGGGCAGCAGTGTAACAGTTATAATCCTGACAGCAGCAGCACAGAACAGATAGAAGTACTGTCATATAAACTGTAGTACGAGGTGATAACTACAGCTTTAAAGTGACGGCTTGAGTGTAAAAAACATCTTGGATCAACATAAAGATCATTCACAATATATTATGGAAAATGTTCTGTAATAATATCAAATATTATGTAATAAATAGGAGAGAGTTAGTTTTGGTTTCGCTCAGTCAGGACATGTGGTTGTGTCCTGAAAACATGTAGATACAGGTACAGGTTATCTTTATATCAGCTCTATATAGGAGAGAGAAATATATATAAAATATATATGAATTGTAAATACATATCAAATATATATATAGAATAAAAAATAAAACTTGTGACTTGTATATTTTAGTTTATTTCAGCTTAGGAGTCAAATGTTAAACCCTTTCTTTGAATATTTATGAATAAATATTCAGTTTTTTCCAAATGAGCTGCAGATTGTTTTTATTTTGTAATATTAGAATTACAATTGAATATTATAGGTCTATACAAATTAAAATGTTGATATTTGAATTACAAGCAAGTATTGATAATAATGAAACTGAACTTACACTCAAACTTTACACTCGAACTTTAAATTATACCCAGACATTCAGCAGGAAAATACTGACATTTTATTGAAAATATTTAATATACAGAAATATTCACAGTAAACTGAAAATATTGTAACTGTGACAAAATATTCAGATTGGTCCCAAATCATATATTATTTGATAATATTTGAAGTGTAAAAACATATCGGACTCTTCAAATGATTTTATTCTATGTCTTAAATCCTCATAGTTTCATTGCAGTTTACTACGGTGGCAAACACAAGCAAATCAAGAAAACATCTTCATTCATTTGACAACACGTGCAGCATTTTGAAAACACGCTGCAACTACACACACTTTCTTAGTGTCCTCTGTACACACTTCTGTTTTCGTTGTGTGTATTTGCAGCGTGTTTTCTAAATGCTGCACGTGTTGTCAAATGAATGAAGATGTTTTCTTGATTTGCTTGTGTCTTCTTATGTTGCAGTGCGTTTGCTTTTGTCAGCCACTGTAGTTAAGAGTGGGAAAACTATATTTTAGGTTTTATGTGTCACAGAAATGAAATGATGAAATGAAAGGACAGAAATGTAAGGGGACGTTTAAGGGTTCAAATCACAGCTCAGGAGTTTGGTGGATTTGTAGTTTTGTGTTTTCATCACAGCTGTTCAACAACAGATAACAGTCTGTGTTACTAAATTCACCACCAGCCTGAATGTGTCTGTGGTGACATGAATGTTGTTTTGTATTTCTGCTTCATCGTGACCCAGATTTTTGATCTGCTGTCAGATTCAAACCAAGACGAAGAAACTTCTCACTGAATCAGTTCAGAGAAGCAGAGAAGTCTGGGAAAAAGAATCGTTTAGAAACAACGTTAAAATAACGAGAATGAAAGAAAGATAAATAGTGTGAATAATAAATGAATCCCCTCTGCTGGCTGACAGTAACCTTCATCTTCTCTTTCAACAACAGACACTTGAAGATTGAACACAAACCGAGTTTTGGAGAATGAAGGTCTCAGTCTGACGAACCACACAAGGAAAAACAAGAAGCTCTTTCTACGGTTTATACTAGAGATATACAACTACATGTTGCTGCCTTGAATTGATCATTTTCACTGTTAAAATCAGCCGAGTTTGTCTTTTTATTTCTAATGTAGCTGTAGTGATTTGGAATACTTCAGCAGAGGCGATGAAGTGTGATGAAAGCAGAATGAGCTCTGCTGTCACATCAACACCTGTGTACAAACAGTGATGTGTCGGTGATGTGCAGCAGCAGACAGGATGCAGTCCTCCATCTCTATGGTAACCGTGCGCTGCCTGTTGCTCCTCGGCTCCGCCTCCTCTCCCCTTTGAAACCACACGACAGCTTCAGCTGAGCTGTCAATCGGCAGCAGCGGCCTTATCTGTCCGCCGCAGGGGCTGATGGGAGGTCTGAGGACCTGTTAGAAACCACGTGGCCCTCGTCTGATCTCGCAGCTCGTCCTTGTTTGGCCTCGGCTGCATCAGAGCGCCACTTCTCCCCAGGTTCACCAGAGGAAACGCCACTGCACACAATGCTTTCCCTCCCAGCTGCTGCTCTGTGCTGTCTGTGTTCAGGTGAGTGTTTCCAGCCAATCAGGAGCCAGCAAACTCAACCTGTAACAAACACTGTCACACTGACCTTCATCCATCTGTCTATTTCTCTACAGCGCTGGTTGCCATGGCAGCAGAGCTGATTCAGGATGATTTAACATTGACCAGGAGAGTTGGTGAAGCTGTCTCCTTCAGCTGTGGAGGAACTGACCAGTGTCCTACTAATTTTGTACATTGGTACCAGAAGAAAGACACAGAAACATTTACAAAGATTCTGGAAATCAATAAGAAAAACTGTGATGTACATTCAGGCTACAATCATCCTCAGAAAGATGATTTCTCAGCTGTGAATAAACAGAACGGCTGTGAGTTGGAGATCAAGAAAGTTAAACTCTCTCATTCAGCCTCCTACTACTGCTCCTGTCTGAAGAGAGACGCCCACAGTGAGAAATGATCCCTGCAGCCTGAACAAAAACCAACAGATGTCAAACAGTGTTTGTGACAGGAAGAGAGCAGCAAACCACAGCCCAGGTTCACATATTTCACCTCCATCTCAGCCAGAGTCACAAACATACTGAACTGAGGGATTTATTTCATATTAGATTTATTTATATTTCCATCAGATATTCCAGCAGCTTCAGTGTTGTTCCACATAGTGAGGACAAACTAGCAGCACAGAAGCACAATGATGAAACTAGGCCAAGAGAAAACAAGCAAAGTGCAAACTGAACACAAACATGATCCAGATGAAAAAACAAACATGTTTTATTTTTAAAATAATACTCAAACAAACTTTTGTATAATGTAACAACAAATTTCCAGTCAAATGTTCCAGATGAAGATTAAAATCGTCCTCTTTGTTCTGCTGCTGGAATAAAGTCCATTCCTCGCTCACAATACTAATCTGCTCTTAATGAAAACTCTTCCAGCAGCACTTGTTGTTTAACACCTTTCAGCAGATTTCACCAGATCATTTCACTTTATTACATTTTAAGAGACAAATCTTGGACACATGTCAGGTCAGGATGTTGTCCTTCTAGCAGCGGGTTATTAGGACGCTGGTTTCGCTGCCAGATTTCCAGAAATGTCCTGTGGATGTTTCTGGTTCCCAGAGGAAGAATCCTAACATTTATGGTGACCTCCTGACCTTTCCTCTAGCGCCACCATCAGGACAAAAGTTTCTCTAGACCAACACTTCAGCGTCTTGAAAGTTAATGTCTTGACTTTTAATAAACTTACTGAAAACTTTAAATGAAACACTTTGTGACATTTAAAGCTGCACAAATCAATATTTTCATATGAACAATGGCTGAAATGACTTTGTGGAATGGAGGCAGACTGGTCGTTGGGAGGACCAGGAGGTTTCCCAGTGGCTGTTACACAAACTGATGCAATGAACAAACAAAGGTAACATGTTAATGCAGGTATAGTGTTAACCATGTTCACCATCTTAGTTTAGCGTGTTAGCGCCTGCAGGAATCTCTCTACGCCCCCTGGGACTCTGCGCTGTGTTTCTGATGCGTGGTGGGGTGTCGTGGGCAGAGAAGGAGCATCGGACGCAGGGTTCTGGATCGGGGTTGAGACCTGAGGGCTGTAGCTACTACGAAGCGAGATTAATAGATTAGCGAGGTACGCTGAGCCTAAAGCTTTTTCCCGTTTGCTTCTGTTGATATTAACACTTTAGCTTTTACACAGCATCACCAACACACTGAAAGAATGTTTAAATCTGCTGTAGGCCTATCAAGTTTAATGTGCAGCTGCCATGTTAGAAATAAACGGGAGGCAGTGAGAGTGCATCGAGTCGATCAGCAGTGTTCTGCCAGCATTCCTCTCTTGCCTTATTTGCAGTAGCAGTGTTCATTTTTCACTTGTAATCATTTTTCATATACCTAATAGCTCTCCATTATAATGACCTGTTCCTCTCGACTGAAGTAGGCGGCACGCGATCGCTCCATTTGGTGCGGACAAAAAGTGAAATGACGCGTCAAACGCCCCCTTTCATGGAAACACACACAGAGCCTGATGAAGAAAACCTGGTTAACAACGAAAGATGGTCTCCACCGTCGTGATCGCCGTTATCTCTGATTGGGGTTTTAGGTTTTGTCGCAAAGGACGCCTGGCTCTGTCGAACTTGATTCGTAGTACACCTGTCAGGTAGCACTTTATTGGCTAACAATAACAACTCTTGTCTCTGGTGCTGTTCACCACAGTGGCTCCTGGCTCCATAACCTTACAGGATAGTGCAAAGGCAACTTTTGACTTCTGTAAATGTAAATTAAACTCTTAGCATAAAATTTACAGCGAAAAAAATTATGAGCATAAAAATAAATACTCAAATGAAATATTTGGTAAACAAAAGAGCTGAAGCTTCATCCTGCACTATTTCCACAGAATAAATGCTCAACCGGTACACAGCAAGCAGCCAATATTCCCGAACAAAACACGAGTGCTTATTACTCAAACCCACGCCAAAGTGCAGCTTCATATCTTAATAAACACAATGAATGAACAGATGAACTGGATGGGTGGTTTTAGTTCTGATATTTCATGATGATGTAAGCCGCCGTGAAATAGTGCAAAGTCAACTTTAAAACACAGAAATACGGTGTCCTGCAAGGATCAAACTCACAACAGCGTCACTTAGTGGTTCATTCAGGCTACTGCCGTACACTAACATTTGGTGATTAGCACTAACAAATTACACCTGAGGCTGATGTGAAAGTCAAGTCAATTTTATTTATATAGTCCAATATAATAATAATATACAATAGTTTATTAGAGGATTTTCAGTCAGGATGTAGAGTGCATCATAGCACAGAGACAGCACTGGTGAAACTTACAAGTGACCTTTTAATTGCATCAGACAATGGACTTGTCTCTGTACTTCTCTTGTTAGATCTTAGTGCTGCGTTCGACACCATTGACCATCATATCCTAATACAGAGACTGGAACATGTAATTGACATTAAAGGAACCGCACTAAGCTGGTTTAAATCCTATCAATCAGATCAATCTCATGTTAACAGTGAGTCCTCTGTGCACGCCAAAGTTAGTCACAGAGTTCCACAAGGTTCTGTGCTTGGACAGATTCTGTTCACCTTATATATGCTTCCTCTAGGCAGTATTATTAGGAAGCACTCCATAAACTTTCATTGCTATGCAGATGATACCCAATTATATCGATTGATCTAGCCAGATGAAACTAACCAGTTAACTAAACTTCAGGCATGACTTAAGGACATAAAGTCCTGGATGACCTGCAACTTTCTGATGTTAAACTCTGGCAAAACTGAAGTTATTGTACTTGGTCCCAAACACCTCCTAGACACATTATCTAAAGATATAGTTACTCTAGATGGTATTGCCCTGGCCTCCAGCTGCACCGTAAGGAACCTCTGAGTTATCATTGATCAGGATTTATCCTTTACCTTCCACATTAAACAAACTTCAAGGACTGCCTTTTTTCACCTACATAATATTGCAAAAATCAGGCACATCCTGTCTAATAATGATGCCGAAAAATTTGTGCATGCTTTGTAACTTCAAGGCTGGACTACTGCAATTCCTTATTATCCGGCTGCCCGAATAAGTCCCTCAAGACTCTCCAGTTGATCCAGAATGCTGCGGCACGTGTACTGACAAAAACTAGGAAAAGAGATCATATCTCTCCAATTCTAGCTTCTCTGCACTGGCTCCCTGTAAAATTTAGAAAATAATTTAAAATCCTTCTCCTCACCTTCAAAGCTCTTGATGGTCAGGCACCATCGTATCTTAAAGATCTCATAATACCATATTATCTGACTAGAACACTGCGCTCCCAGAATGCAGGGTTACTTGTGGTTCCTAGAGTCTCCAAAAGTAGAATGGGAGCCAGAGCCTTCAGTTGTCAAGCTCCTCTCCTGTGGAATCAGATCCCAGTTTGGGTTCGGGAGGCAGACACCATCTCCACATTTAAGAGTAGGCTTAAGACTTTCCGCTTTGATAAAGCTTATAGTTAGGGCTGGCTTGGGTGAGTCCTGAACCATCCCTTAGTTATGCTGCTACAGGCCCAGACTGCTGGGAGACTTCTCATTATGCGCCTCTTTCCTCTCTCCTTCTCTCCCTCTCCATCTGTATGCATTGTTATCCCATTACAGCATGTTACTAACTCGACATCTTCTCTCTCCCGTCGTTCTGTGCTTTCTCGTTTCCCTCCTCTTTCCTTCTGTCGCTTTCAGCAGGTATTTCTGCCTCCAGAGCTGCAGAGTCTGGATCTGTGGTTGTGGGCCACCTGCTGCCCCCGTGTTCCTGCTCGACAACTGCTACTACAATTGTTGTTATTGGCTCTGTTACTGATGCTGACATTATTCTTCCTATAGCTGTCATTCTTATTATTACTAATTTATTAATATTAACACTACAATTACTATTCTATTATAAAAAAAATTAATTCTACAGTTCATCCTGAGGGGAATGTCTGAACCAAATTAAATGGTAATCCATCCAGTAGCTGAGATATTTTAATCTGAACCTAAAACATCAACTTGCTGGTGGCGCTAGATAAAGAGTCAGAATCAACAAAGTGAATTAATGAAGTTAATCCTCTGGGGACCAAGAATGTCTGAACAAAATTTCATGTCAATCCATCCGTCCATCCTTTGGTCCAGGTCCAGTCCATCTGGACTAAAGCAGTGGACAGACATTAGCATCCATAGAGCAGCACTGCTAGTGTGTCTAAAGAGACAATAAAAGAAGAGACAGTCATGTTGATATGAACATCAGAGAAACACATCATGGAGCTGAAATATGATCCTGGTTCATAATTTGGACTTGTTCACCTCAGCTGACACATTCAGCAGCAGACAGGTTTTTGTATCAGTCTGTTTCACTGTGACTACCTCATCTTTGGCTCTGGAACTAAACTGTTTGTAACAGGTAAGAATAAATATTCATTTTCCTTCAGATGTTTTATTGAACAAGTTGAAAATGTGTTTTAATGAGTTTCTGCTGCTTCAGGCTTTACATGTTAGTTTTTTCATAATTAGCAGAGAATTCTTGCAGCCATGCAGCTGTTGTTACATAAAAAAGGTTCACGATTCCTGAAAAGATGTTGAAATCTCACTGCACAGCTGAAGTTAGTCTTTATTTCTGCATGAGAAAAAACTGATATATAAAGAAAAAGTATGATATTGGCAAAGTTACAGATATACAGTATTGATCCTCTCAGTAATTCAGCATCATCTCGTTTTTATATAACAATATAATATGATTTTAAACCATAACTTAATATTTGCTTGTCAACGTATTTTAAAAAGCATATAACTTTAAATATGTTTTATATAATAATGAATAAACAGTGTTTAAATTTCAAAATTTACCTCATGATGATAATATTTATTATGATGCTGCATGTGTCTTTTAGTGGAAGATATATTTATACATGAAGGAAAACACACTGAATGTATTACAATAAATGTATGAATCATAACATATATATTTATATATATGATATAGAATCATATACAATGGCACACATATATTTGTTAACACATTTAATATATATGTAAATAGTATATGATGCTTAACGTAATTTAAAATATACAACAGTAAATATATTTAGGAAAGTATATGGTGTCAGATAGGGCACATATTATAATTTTCACAAGACATTATTATATATATTATTCTATTATTGTTTTATAATTTATTAAATTATATGTGAATTTCCCATCAGGGATCAACAAAGTCTTGGCTTTTTTACATTATATTACATAGCTGTCTTTATTCGCATTTGAACACTCACAACATCACTGTAGTTGTGTATAAAAGTTAAAATTTTAGAAAAAGTTATGAAGAAATTATTAATGTATTGATTTGTTTCTTTAGTATATGGTGGTAATTATATAATATACTTCGCATAATGTAATCATTAAAATGACATTTCTATTTTATGTACAGGTAAATATGTAACTTCTAATAATATTTACGCCGCAGCCTGAAGTAATGTTGGCGAGTTGAACATCGAGTGGGATGTGATCGCTTATGTGGTACAAAGAATCAGTGAGATCACAGGGGCAGTCGGCTACTTCTTGCAGCTCGTAATACTGTGAAAGTCTTGATATTGATTTGGAGACAATGACATGGCTGGACAGCTAACTAGTCTTGTTGTTAAACATACTGTCAAATTATATTTAATTTGTTTCGGTTTGTCAACCGAGCGCAATGTTGTTGACTTTGAATCTTGCTAGAATAACGTTAGCTTTCTGGCTCATAGCTGAGCCAAAGCGTTCTATGAGCTGAGCGGACTAGAAATATCTCCCGTTGCCAAGTCGTA
Source organism: Siniperca chuatsi (assembly GCF_020085105.1). Classification (NCBI taxonomy): domain Eukaryota; kingdom Metazoa; phylum Chordata; class Actinopteri; order Centrarchiformes; family Sinipercidae; genus Siniperca; species Siniperca chuatsi. Next base: position 2,221,021 of record NC_058054.1, read on the forward strand.
TCTAAGGTTCGACCTCTTTACTTGCGAACAACGTTTACATTGCATAGGAACCTTATGGGATGGTAGTGACTGTTTCAGGTATTAGTCAAACCCTTAGGTGTTACTAGGGAAACCTGAGTTATGGCTCTTGAAAAACTTTATATTTTTATTACAAAACGCATGAAAATAAAATATAAATAAATGGTCTTTTTTATTTCTTTGACAAGTGACCATAGTATAAGCGGGATAATGCCCTTCGAGGTGTCCAAAATCAGGAATTAATGGAGTCCGCAGAAGAAACTGGACTCTGCGTCGTCCATTAATTCCTGATCATGGACACCTCGTCAGGCATTATCCCTTACATATGTTAACCCCAATATAGACGTATAGGAGTTTCATGTGACGGTAAATTTCACAATTATATTATATAATATTTTTAGTAATGAAAATTAATGTGAAATTATAGTGAATGGACTTCATGACATGCCATGATAACTGTTTGATATGACGGTGAATACAGTACATGTAGTGAACTTTGTGCTGTATTGATGAGTAGTTTAGTGATCAGAGTCCATGTAGTTTCCAGGATCAGACTGAATGCAGTGCAGTGCTGGAAGCTGCTGCTGACCGTGTGAATGTGTGTCTGTGCTGCTTGCTGCTGCTGTCAAACTTCAGATGAGCAGGTGGTGAAGCCTGTGGTCAGCGTGTACCCAGCAGCATCCAGAGCCCACCTGGAGGGGAAGAGCTTCCTGCTGTGTCTGGCCTCAGCCATGTTTCCTCCTCTGGTCCAGTTCTCCTGGAAAAGACAAAAGAAGAATGGTGCTCTGGAGGATCTGCCCCCTGCTGAGGGAGAGCAGCTGAAGTTCACAGAGTTGGGATGCACCGCCGCCATCAGAGTGATTGATCAGGACGCTCTCCACACATATAAATACAGCTGCTACGTCCAGCACGAGGGGGGCACAGTGAACCAAACAGAACAAGGTAATGAAGGCTTGGTGACTGTTCAGCAGTGATTCAGCTTCATGTGGAGACGCTGTCAAAGAGAGCATAGGAGCAGAGGACTGACATTTCTTTTTGACTCCTTTTCTGTTTCAGAGGTTTCTGCACCAACATCACCTCCAACATCACCTCCAACATCACCTCCAACATCACCTCCACCATCAACTCCACCATCACTTCCAACATCACCTCCACCATCACTTCCACCATCACTTCCACCATCAATTCCACCATCACTTCCACCAGCAGCTTCTGTCCAGTCTCAGTGCAGGGTGAAGCTGCTCTGTTTGCTGTACACAGTGCTGATAGTGAAGAGTCTGGTGTACTGCTGTGGACTCTCGCTGCTGATGATCCTCAGAAACAAGGGACCGTCCACCAACTGCAAGCAAGAGACTGACTGACTGTCTTCCAGCAGCTTTGACTTCTTACTGACTGTTAAAGTCCGAAAGCCTGAAGATAAAGTCCAGAGCTGGTCCCTGTAGTACAGAATCTGAGAAGCCCATTATCTCAGACTCATCTTCCTCTTTTAAAACAAACAATTAATTGATCCGACTAACAAGTTCTGTCTTTGTAGCCAAAACCTGAACTTCACATAAATGTCCATCGTTGACCGGCAACAATAACACAACACATATTGTTGCATTTGGGTTAAATATTCCTTCATTATGATGAACATGGTTCATTGTAGTTGATTGTTTTCAGTGGTGTAAACAATCTTGCCTGTGAGCATGCTCAGTGTCGTCTACCCAACATGGAGCGATTATCTAGAGACAGGAAATGCAGCTGAGCTGTTTCAGAATCAGCGTCTCTGTTCATGTTAATTGTAATAAAACAACATGTCACCCAGTGCAACAGTGCGGCTCGCTGATCTGTTTTTAATAGTTTTTGGACAACAGTGGAGCTCTGTGGCTCAGAGGAAGAAGATCCATCAGGCTTTGTGTAGTCAGTGATTTTGTTGATACAAACTATAAAGATAAAATAACAGCAGCATCATCCTTTAATCCATTTTGAATGATAACATAAAAGAGTTTCCCCTCGGGGATCAATAAAGAATTTCTGATATCTGATTCTGACATCTCATTATCTGGAGATAACAAATGTTGATGATCCAGATAATATTAAAAAAACTGTGATCTCAGGATAACTTCATTAAAAATCAACATTTGAGATATGATGAGAAGATAACAAGCTTACTAAGAACTCCCAAAACAACTTTCAGTATTTTTCTTATATAATGCTTATTTTATATATAATAGTGAATATTTCTATTGTTACCAGCTTTAGTTGCTGTTTTCTATCCAGTGTTGTTCTGTGGTTTTTGCTGAAATTGTACTGACTAGCAAAATCTGTTTTCTATGTAATGTTCAGTTTTCTCATTCTTATTTCTATTAGTAATAGCAATTGTGCTTTTATTCTTTATGATTGTCTATTTGTCTTATTCTTTGATTCAATGTCGTAATAAAATAAACAAAAACATGTAACGTGGGACTATTTTTGAATTTTCTTTTCGAGACAAGACAAACTGTAAATCACTTCATTAAATATTCTTGATGTTGATGTTATTAAAAAGGGAAGAAATACATATTTTTACCTTCAAAATCACACCAAAATTGATATTGTTGTTTTCATGAGACATTTTTAAACTTGTCTGCAGAGTAACCTCACAAAATATTTAAGGTTGTGTCATTTCCTGACTAAAAGAAATATTTTGTAATATTCTGAACAGGTGGTGAACACAAATTATTCTTCATTTTTACAGATTATTTTGTGTAAAATTGCATAATTTGTATATAATAATGTATAATTTATCTTTACATATAAAACATTAAGAAATTGAGAAATAAAAACAATGTCAGACCGTGTTGCTTTAGCATTAACTTTAAAAATTTAAGAACATTAAAGATGAGACAATGAATTTTGTTCTTAAGACAAGTTTAACATTAAAATATGTTTTAGTCCTCAGTCTCGTTTCTTTTAGTTTACTGTCTCTGGTTCGTTAGGTTGACGTCTCTCAGTTTGCTGTATAACAGGAAAACTGATACTGAGGATGTTGTAAATATGCATCAATAATAATTCACAGCAAATAATGACATCACAACATAGCTTCTGCATTAAAATCCTATATTTCACAGTTATTTCTGCTGTGAAAAGCTAACAGGAACATACTCAAGCTCCTATGAGCTAAAGCTCCTGGAGCTCCTCACTTCTTGTACTATTAGATCAAAAAGCACTTTGAGTTTCTGAGCATTAACAATAATCTATCTGCATGACCACGGTCCTCCTATGAGATAGTTTAACAGACAAATCCTAACCAGACATTTACCATTGAGGCATCAGATCAGAAAACACTCATGTGTTGTTTTGGACGGCACTGACAAAGAAGCCATTTGTCATTTTTGTATGAGGACTTGTTGGCGCTCATCAACACCAAGTGTAAACTGTAAAGTGCACCTTTGATCGCTAAAATCCTCATAAATAAACTCCATGGACGTGACCTCCAGGTGGGTCGTCATTGTTGGTCTCTGGGCTCAGTTCAACTCTGTGTGGGTGGAGGGCTCAGTGGAAAAAGGCTGACAGACAACAAGAGAGAAGACAAACAGCTACAGAGAGGGAGAGGAGTTGATGAGTGTGTACAGCAGCAGATATGAATCTGTTCTCAGTGGTTATTAGGACTCATAAAAACTGTTGCCAGCGAATCAACACTTCCTTTCCTGCAGCAGACGGGCTGTGTGGGTTTCTGCTCTGCAGCCTCCTCACCGTTAGCTGCGCCTTTTCACATTAATAACACAATGACAGTTTCAACCGTCGACTCTGGTTCAAGAATCGTTCCAGGAAGTTCAGTTTGATTTCAGCGCTCAGTACTCACTGTCTCAGCTTCCATCTGTGTTATTAATCTGTGAGAGAAACAGCTCGAATCCTGAACTCAGAGCTGAGAAACTGAAATAAAAGGAGAGATGTTCAACCTCCTGCAGTCTGCTCTGATCCCACTTTATTACCTCACACTGATTCTAACAGTGCCGTCAGTCAGCAGAGTGTTCACATGGGAATAATAACAACACAAAGCGTCAAAACGGCAGCAGGCAAAATCAAACTGTTGGATATTTGAGTGAGGTGTTGGTGGAGTTAATATTAATAATTATAATAATTATCATCGATTAATTATACACAGAAAAGGCAGACGCAAAAAGTAAAAATGTTAAAAACAAGGCACAAAAGTGTAATACAGAAATAAAAATTGAATACCAACTTAAATCACAGTTGTTAAATATTTAGTGAAGACAATAACACAAACAACCATGTGCTATATAAACAAAACAACACAAACACCTGATGTACATAAAACATCCTTCTGATTATTTGTAAGAATAGAGCAAAGAAATGTTGTTTCTTTTTCAGCAAAAATAAAAAATAAATAAACAACAAAAGTCCACATATATTTTTGCTAGTGTGCTTCCAGTTTATTTTCTCATATATTCCACTTTAATCATAATTAATTATTAATTAACTACTGAAACCCAAATCAATAACACTGCTGATATCACTTACAATAACGTTTAGTAATAAAGCATTTTATATGTATCATGAATAATATTTTTATTACTTTCTTGTTTTTATTTTTTAATTGTCAATTTCTCACCTGAAATGGTTTTTGCAACTAAAGAAAAAAAAAATTCTTAAATGTTGGTGTTTCTGAAATCTTCCATCCTCTCATAAATTTCTCCTCTTTAAAAAATACAGTTTTAGAGAAATTTGAAGTTTCTCTCCTCAAAGTGCTTAAATGACCATGAGAGGATTTTAAGCAGCAACTCCTCGACTGCAACATAAAATATGTCGTCCATCTGTTATCATTGATCAGACCAACAGAACACAAACCACTCAGACGGAAACACAAACCACGGAGACAAACAAGTCGTCTTGTTGTTTCACCCCCTCAAAAAAACAGCTGCATCTTTTTTCGAAGCAGAACTAGAGCGTCCATGTTGGTTCACCTCATGTTGGTCTCATAATTAGGTTACAGTTGATAAGAAACCTGCTGTCAGACCCGTCAGAGTCGTCTGTCCGTCTCTATCAGTGCTCAGTTTAAAATAGTTCACCTCGTTAACCCCACTGACCCACTGATCTCCTGCCAGTTACGTTCTAGCTTCACTTTTTATCAGTGTAGCTGTCTGTGCTTCACTCACACCGGCCGTTATGTGTCACATCATGTTGCATGAAGCATGTTTGTAAGCTTCACGTCTATTTTCCCTCTGACTTACAAACATAACTACACTGATGTATTGTGTAGTGATCTGTTCATGCTTTCAAAACACGCATGCACAGCTTTATAGAGATTCCGCAATAATGACATCTTATCCAGAGTTTTTATTGATTCTTTAAAGTTTAATGACCAGCCTGACCCCAACTTGTAACATAATACAATATATTAGGACATGTGGGAAAGGATCATAGCGTGCATACATTTTATTCAACTTCAATACAAAGACAAGTTCTAATTTATCTGTTCATTTCATACATTTTTAACAGGTTTCGCATCAGAATTTGAGTGTAAATTATGTCATATATAACTTTATGAAAATAAAAAGTATGACATTTGTATTTCTTTGTGAAGCATTTTGTGATTCTGTCTTGAAATGTGTTACATAAATATAAATCTTAGTTTACGTATGATCAGTAACCATACCAAGCCAATCCGAGTAAAGTGGCATTTTATTGGTTTACAAAAAATAAACACACCCGTCATGTTGCCAACATTCAGACTTCAGCCCGACTGATGAAGCCGCTGTGTGATCTTTTTATAGCAGCTGTAGCTCTACAGCAGCTCGCTCTGCTGTTTGTTCATGTGTGGAAACAACAGTGTCATCAGCGTAGAGTTTTACATCCACACTGACACAGTTATAAAAGTGGGTCAGAACTGAACCTGGTTGCACACCCACACCTACTGACTTGTATATAATAGCTGTATGTTTGTGTTTGCTTATTTTAGTTTAGCTTTGTTGTCCTTGTTTAGCTGTATGCTTATATTCATATCTTCCTGTACATTTGTTCTTGGCGCTGTGTGAAAATACATTGAGAGCTACTTACAACCAGAGTCACATTACTTGTAGGTGTCAACATACAGGGCCAATGAAGTTGATTCTGTTTCTGATTATTTGCTATGAAATCCATAAAAACAAGGATGTTTATAAAACACAGTGTGATTTTTCAGTTTATTGAGAATGTTACACTGAAAGACTTTGACAAACCTGCCACACTCTGCATAATGTATTAAAAAGAAACAAGAGAACAGAAAAATACTATAAACAACAAAATATCTACCAGACAGCTAATGATTCAGCTTCATTTTCTATTATTATGAGTCACAAAAAGTGGAAATAAACTATTAAAATATCACTATACCACAGAATTTGTACTTAGTAACTGCAAATATATTTGTGTATTTATTTTTAGCATGACTGTATCTAACCTATTCGTAAAAAGAAAGATTTTACAACCAACCACAACACGTCATAATTGACATTTCCGACAGCTGATCAAAGTGATAAATGAGATGAATTGATGATATTTGATGGTGAGAAAAGGCGAGCAGAAAACAGTCAGTCAGCTTGTGTGCAGTTGGTGGACGGTCCCTTGTTTCTGAGGATCATCAGCAGAGAGAGTCCACAGCAGTACACCAGACTCTTCACTATCAGCACTGTGTACAGCAGACAGAGCAGCTTCACCCTGCACTGAGACTGGACTGAAGCTGCTGGTGGAGGTGATGTTGGAATTGATGGTGGAGGTGATGGTGGAGTTGATGGTGGAGGTGATGCTGGAAGTGATGTTGGAGGTGATGTTGGAGGTGATGTTGGTGCAGAAACCCCTGAAACAGAAAAGGAGTCAAAAAGAAATGTCAGTCCTATGATCTCTTTGACAGCGTCTCCACATGAAGCTGAATCACTGCTGAACACAGTCACCAAGCCTTCATTACCTTGTTCTGTTTGGTCCACTGTGCCCCCCTCGTGCTGGACGTAGCAGCGGTATTTATATGTGGGGAGAGCATCCCGATCAATCACTCTGATGGCGGCGGTGCATCCCAACTCTTTGAACTCCAGCTGCTCTCCCTCAGCAGGGGGCAGATCCTCCAGAGGACCGTTCTCCTTTTGTCTTTTCCAGGAGAACTGGACCAGAGGAGGAAACATGGCTGAGGCCAGACACAGCAGGGAGCTCTTCCCCTCCAGGTGGGCTCTGGATGCTGCTGGGTACACGCTCACCACGGGCTTCACCACCTGCTCATCTGAAGTTTGACAGCAGCAACAAGCAGCACAGACACACATTCACACAGTCAGCAGCAGCTTCCAGCACTGCACTGCATTCAGTCTGATCCTGGAAACTACATGGACTCTGATCACTAAACTACTCATCAACACAGCACAAAGTTCACTACATGTACTGTATTCACCTTCATATCGAACAGTTATCATGGCATGTCATGAAGTCCATTCACTATAACTTCACATTAATTATCATTCCTAAAAATATAATAAAATATAATTGTGAAATTTAGCGTCACATGAAACTCCTATACATCTATATTGGGGTTAACGTATGTAAGGGATAATGCCCGACGAGGTGTCCATGATCAGGAATTAATGGACTCCGCAGAAGAAACTGGGCTCCGCGTCGTCCATTAATTCCTGATTTTGGACATCGCAAAGGGCATTATCCCGCTTGTACCATGGTCACTTGTTAAAGAAAAAAAAAAGACCATTTATTTATATTTTCATGCGTTTTGTAATAAAAATATAAAGTTTTTCACAAGCTATAACTCAGGTTTCCCTAGTAACACCTGAGGGTTTGACTAATACCTGGAACATTCATTACCATCATACCATAGTAATTACCATCCCATAAGGTTCCTTTGCAATGTAAACGTTGTTCGCAAGTGAAGAGGAAGAACTTTAGATACGACTTGGCAACGGGAGATATTTCTAGTCCTCTCAGCTCATAGAACGCTTTGGCTCAGCTATGAGCCAGAAAGCTAACGTTATTCTAGCGAGATTCAAAGTCAGCAACATTGCGTTCGGTTGACAAACAGTAAATATAATTTGACGGTATGTTTAACAACAAGACTAGCTAGCTGTCCAGCCATGTCATTGTCTCCAAATCAATATCAAGACTTTCACAGTATTACGAGCTGCAAGAAGTAGCCGACACTGCCCCTGTGAACTCACTGATACTTTGTACCACATAAGCAATCAACTCACATCCCACTCGCTGTTCAACTCGCCAACATTACTTCAGGCTGCGGCGGAAATATTATTAGAAGTTACATATTTACCTGTACATAAAATAGAAATGTCATTTTAATGATTACAATATGTGAAGTATATTATATAATTACCACCATATACTGAAGAAACAAATCAATACATTAATAATTTCTTCATAACTTTTTCTAAAATCTTAACTTATATACACAACTACAGTGATATGTTGTGAGTGTTCAAATGCGAATATAGACAGCTATGTAATATAATGTAAAAAAAGCCAAGACTTTAATTATCCCTGATGGGAAATTCACATATAATTTAATAAATTATAAAACAATAATAGAATAATATATTTAATAATGTGTTGTGAAAATTATAATATGTGCCCTATCTGACACCATATACTTTCCTAAATATATTTATTGTTATATATTTTAAATTACATTAAGCATCATATACTATTTACATTAATATTAAACGTGTTAAGAAACAAATATGTGTGCCATTGTATATGATTCTATATCGTATATAGAAATATATGTTAGTATTCATACATTTAATTTATTGTAATACATTCAGTGTGTTTTCCTTCATTTAAAAATATATCTTCTTCTAAAAGACACATGCAGCATCATAAAAAATATTATCGTCTTGATGTAAATTTTGATATTTAAACACTATTTATTTATTATTATATAAAACATATTTAAAGTTATATGCTTTTTAAAATACACTTAAAAGCAAATATTAAGTTGTGGTTTAACATCATATATTATATTGTTTTATAAAAACAAGAGATGGTGCTGAATTACTGAGAGGATCAATACTGTATATCTGTATATTTATCATACTTTTTCTATATATATCAGTTTTTTCTCATGCAGAAATAAAGACTAACTTCAGCTGTGCAGTGAGATTTCAACATCTTTTCAGGAATCATGAACCTTTTTTATGTAACAACAGCTGCATGGCTGCAAGAATTCTCTGCTAACTATGGAAAAACTAACATGTAAAGCCTGAAGCAGCAGAAACTCATTAAAACACATTTTCAACTTGTTCAATAAAACAACTGAAGGAAAATGAATGTTTATTCTTACCTGTTACATACAGTTTAGTTCCAGAGCCAAAGATGAAGTAGCTATATCCTCCCACAGTGAAACAAACTGATACAAAAACCTGTCTGCTGCTGATTGTGTCAGCTGAGGTGAACGAGTCCAAATTATGAACCAGGATCATATTTCAGCTCCATGATGTGTTTCTCTGATGTTCATATCAACATGACTGTCTCTTCTTTTATTGTCTCTTTAGACACACTAGCAGTGCTGCTCTATGGATTCTAATGTCGGTCCACTGCTTTAGTCCAGATGGACTGGACCTGGACCAAAGGATGGACGGATGGATTGACATGAAATTTTGTTCAGACATTCTTGGTCCCCAGAGGATTAACTTCATTAATTCACTTTGTTGATTCTGACTTTTATCTAGCGCCACCAGCAGGTCAATGTTTTAGGTTCAGACTGAAATATCTCAGCTACTGGATGGATTACCATTTAATTTGGTTCAGGCGTTCATGTTCCCCTCAGGATGAACTGTAATAACTTTGGTGACCCTCTGACTTTTCATCTAGCGCCACCAGCAGGTCAAACTTTAATCTGTCCAGTACTTTGGTTCATGACCAAATACCTGCAGAACTGATGACGTTCTGACTTTCTGTCTATTTGGTGGCACCTGGAAGTTGCTCGACGTCCTCCCTGATTCATATTCTTCATATATGTTTACAGTCTATCTATAATATAGTCGTCCTGATTTTACATATTGTTATTTTGCTGTTTTGGTCTTTTCTGCACACACGACATTTATTGCACGTCTCTTCCTGGAAGAGGGATCCCTCCTCTGTTGCTCTTCCTGAGGTTTCTTCCTTCATTTTCTCCGTTAACAGGTTTTTTGGGGAGTTTTTCCTGATCTGACTCGAGGCTCTGAGGCTAGAGAGTGTGTTATGTAAGTGTGGATGTATTCTGTGAGCCTCATAGAGAGGACATTGATGTGCTCACTGAGTGCATCACTGGTTACATTAACTTCTGTGTGGACTACCAAATAACAAACCGTGGGTTATAAAGGACATCAAGGACATCCTGAATGCCAAGAGGAGGGCCTTTACTGATGGTAATAGGGAGGAGGTGAGGGCAATCCAGGCTAACCTGAAGGTGAAGATCAGGGAGGTCAAGGAGAAGTACAGGAGGAAACTGGAGTTGAATCTCCAGCAGAACAACATGAGAGAGGTCTGGAGCGGCGTGAAGACCATCACTGGCTTCAGACCGACTGGCAGCAGAGGAGTTGAAGGCAGCTTGGACAGGGCCAACGAACTTAATCTGTTCTTTAACAGATTCAACACACCGGCTGCTGCTCATCCCCCCTTTAACTCAGCTGCTGTCGGCCCTCGTGCTCCTCTGAGTCCACTGCTCCCCCCTACCCATCAGGCTAACAGCCCTCTTCACACTTGTCTCGATGCCTCCCGTTTATTTCTAACATGGCAGCTGCACATTAGAGCTCTTAAACTTTAAACTTGATAGGCCTACAGCAGATTTAAACATTCTTTCAGAGTGTGGGGAATGCTGTGGAAAAGTTAAAGTGTTAATATCACCTGAAGGAAATGGGAAAAAGCTTTAGGCTCAGCGTACCTCGCTAACTTATTAATCTCACTTCGTAGAAGCTACAGCCCTCAGGTCTCAACCCCGATCCAGAACCCTGCGTCCGATGCTTCCTTCCCTCCCCACGACACCCCACCACACATCAGAAACACAGCGCAGAGTCCCAGGGGGCGTAGAGAGATTCCTGCAGGCGGGGGGCGCAGAGGGAGTGGTTACATTAGCATGCTAACACGCTAAACTAAGATGGTGAACATGGTTAACACTATACCTGCATTAACATGTTACCTTTGTTTGTTCATTTCATCAGTTTGTGTAACAGCCGCTGGGAAACCTCCTGGTGCTCCCAACGACCAGTCCGCCTCCATTCCACAAAGTCATTTCAGCCTTTGTTCATATGAAAATATTGATTTGTGCAGCTTTAAATTTCACAAAGTGTTTCATTCTCCGGAAGCCTTAAAGTTTTCAGAAAGTTTATTAAAAGTCAAGACATTAACTTTCAAGATGCTGAAGTGTTGGTCTAGAGAAACTTTTGTCCTGATGGTGGCGCTAGAGGAAAGGTCAGGAGGTCACCATAAATGTTAGGATTCATCCTCTGGGAACCAGAAACATCCACAGGACATTTCTGGAAATCTGGCAACGAAACCAGCGTCCTAATAACCCGCTGCTAGAAGGACAACATCCTGACCTGACATGTGTCCAAGATTTGTCTCTTAAAATGTAATAAAGTGAAATGATCTGGTGAAATCAGCTGAAAGGTGTTAAACAACAAGTGCTGCTGGAAGAGTTTTCATTAAGAGCAGATTAATATTGTGAGCGAGGAATGGACTTTATTCCAGCACCAGAACAAAGAGGACGATTTTAATCTTCATCTGGAACATTTGACTGGAAATTTGTTGTTAAATTATACAAAAGTTTGTTTAAGTATTACTTTAAAAAATAAAACATGTTTGTTATTTCATCTGGATCATGTTTGTGTTCAGTTTGCACTTTTCTTGTTTTCTCTTGACCTTGTTTCATCATTGTGCTTCTGTGCTGCTAGTTTGTCCTCACTGTGTGGAACAACAATGAAGCTGCTGGAATATCTGATGGAAATCTAAATAAATCTAACATGAAATAAATCCTTCAGTTCAGTATGTTTGTGACTCTGGCTGAGATGGAGGTGAAATATGTGAACCTGGGCTGTGGTTTGCTGCTCTCTTCCTGTCACAAACACTGTTTGACATCTGTTGGTTTTTGTTCAGGCTGCAGGGATCATTTCTAACTGTGGGCGTCTCTCTTCCAACAGGAGCAGTAGTAGGAGGCTGAATGATAGACGTTAGCTTTCTTGATCTTCAACTCACAGCCGTTCTGTTTATTCACAGCTGAGAAATCAGTTATCTGAGGATGATTGTAGTCTGAATCTATGGCACCACTACGCCTATTAATATCAAGAATCACTGTGAATGTTTCTGTGTCTTTCTTCTGGTACCAGAATACATAATCATAGCCACACTGGTCAGTTCCTCCACAGCTGAAGGAGACAGCTTCACCAACTCTCCTGGTCAATGTTAAATCATCCTGAATCAGCTCTGCTGCCATGGCAACCAGCGCTGTAGAGAAACAGACAGATGGATGAAGGTCAGTGTGACAGTGTTTGTTACAGGTTGAGTTTGCTGGCTCCTGATTGGCTGGAAACACTCACCTGAACACAGACAGCACAGAGCAGCAGCTGGGAGGGAAAGCATTATGTGCAGTGGTGTTTCCTCTGGTGAACCTGGGGAGAAGTGGCGCTCTGATGCAGCCGAGGCCAAACAAGGACGAGCTGCGTTATCAGACGAGGGCCACGTGGTTTCTAACAGGTCCTCAGACCTCCCATCAGCCCCTGCGGCGGACAGATAAGGCAAAGGTCTGACAAAAGACCTTTTTCACAGCAGACATTTTGACTTGTCATAGTAAGAAAGGCAAAGGTGTTACTAATAACATTAACGATGGCTCTATTCAAATGTCCCAGTAAGCCATGACGGTGTAACAGTAAGCCAACAGGAACAATATCAGCACCCTGAAACTGAAGCAGCTAAATGGAATTCAGCCATTATTATTTTTATTTACACCGCCATTTTTATACACTGTATAAGTAATTTTACTACGATCTGATTTTTTGCTATATGTTCGGTATAATTACATATTTTAAACAGTTTAAAGCTAGTGTACAATCTAAATATTTTAGTTTTGGTACAATATGAATGCTTGAACTGAAGTTCAGCAGCTTTTTAGCTTATTTAATGTTTCCTGAAAATGTTTTCTCAAATCCCCTTTAAATGGAATAACACTGTTAAACCAAACCAGACCAACATCAGTCTGTTCCTTTAAGACGCTTAAGGATACATTCAATATTATTTTAAGGGATGTTTGTTCTATTATGTATGATATAACTCTGAAGAGTTTATCTTCAGCATGAAAAACTGTTGGAAGAATGACAACATATCGCAGCTGTATCACCAGACAAGACATGTCTGACATTACAAGTCTCTTTACGGTGTTAGAAAGGTATCACACCAGTAAATCAGCTTTTCCACCACAGCTGTGTGATTTCAAATGAAAGTTTATCAGACGGTGGATGTCTGCGTCTGCTGCTGGTGCTGGCATTAAACATCACAGAGAAACACCACCATCCTGTGGTTAGTCAGAGGAAGTGCAGGGACATCCAGATGATGCTAATGATGGTCGCCATGACGACATGAAGATGCTCTTAACTCTTATTTTGCTGGTCATTAACAGTAAATTACTAGTATTACTGGCATTGTTGTTACTTCTAAAAATAATCCAAATACTATTTCTACTGTAACTAATACAATACAGTAAATTCTACAAAAACAAATAGGCCCACAGCTACTGCTACAACAAATATTACCACTACTTCTACAACATACAAGATTTATTTATCATTTTACAACACAGGGTGGTGAACATAGATTTGGGTTGCAGTTTCCTTTGTGCTAGTCACAAAAACAAACATTACATACAAAAATTATATACAGTATATTAGTAAATAAATAATAATTCATAGAAATAAAGCTTTTTTACATGGTGGAGTGCTGGTACCAGTGATCTTCTGAGTGGTTTTAATCCCCCGCTGCAGACCCCTCCTGCCGTGCCAGTTTGTGGTGTTTAAAGTCAGGATGCTTTCTGTTGCTCCTCTGTAAAAGTTTAGAAGAACTTGGCACGGAGATTTAGCCTTCTTCAATTTACTTTAGAAATGCAGCCGTTTCTGAGCTTTCTTTACCAGTTGGAGATGTGAGAGGACCATGTCAGGATCTCTGTGTTGCTGATTCCCAGGAACCTAAAATTGTTAACCTGCTCCATTTGAACTCCACTGATGTAGACAGGAGTATGTCTTTGCCTTCTTTTTCCTAAAATCAATGATCAGCTCATTGGTTTTGCTTACTTTGAGCAGTAGGTTGTTCTCTGTGCACCACTCTGCAAGATTGTTGATTACCTCCTAAAGTGAAGTCTCATCGTTGTTTATAATTCGGCCAATGATGGTTGTGTCGTCCACAAACTACACCACAGAGTTATCTCCATGTCTGGTGCTGCAGTCGTGGGTGTACAGCGTGAACAGGAGGGGGCGGAGCACACATCCCTGGGGGGCTCTGGTGTTGAGCACTAGAGTGGAGGAGGTGTGACCGCCAAGCCCAACTGTCTGGGGACTGTTTGTAAGGAAGTCCAATATCCAATTACAGAGTGTGGTACTCAAGCCCGGAGTGCTGCATTTTCCAATCAGTTTCATGGGGGAGACTGTGTTGAATGCTGAGCTGAAATCAACAAACAGCATCCTGATGTAGGTGGTGTTGTTCTCAAGGTGTGTGAAGACTGAGTGGAGGGCAGTGGTGATGGCATCCTCTGTGGATCTGTTGGCTCTGAAAGCAAACTGGTGAGGGTCCAGACTGGCTGGGATGTTGGTCCAGAACCAGTTTCTCAAAGCACTTCATCAGAATGGAGGTGAGAGCCACAGGGCGGTAACCATTTAGACTAGACACTGAAGACCTTTTTGGTACAGGGACGATGGTGGCTGTCTTGAAGCAGGTGGGAACACTCTCCTGTGACAGTGATATGTTAAAAATGTCAGTAATGACAGCAGCTTCACTCATATTCACAAACTATTTTCTTTTACTTGAAGTTTTCTTTTGTTTGTTTCGTTGCTCAACTGAATTAACTTTGTTTACATTCACGAACTGAACTGAACCTAATCTTTATTTTTCTCTTTGGGCAACAGAATGTATCTGGACTAAAAAAAAAGTGTGAAAGAAAACCCGTAGTGGAGTTTTGAGTTGGATTATCCTTTATTTTGTGGACTTTGGGACTGTGAGATTTTGGGTTGTTTTGTGAATGTCTTTAAATATATGAATATTTTGTTTGTTTTGCACTAAAATCTTGTGTTTGTGGTGTTCTTGTTGGTTGTGGTCATTCAATGGAAGGGTGTACATTTTTGATTGTGTGCATCTGGTATGAGGTACTACAAAATGTGACAGACCAATCTTAAATGCCAGAAGAGAGACCTGGCTGGCACCCCTAACCAAATAAAAAAAAATATGTAAGAGAACACAGAAAGTCAAACTGTCACAATGTGAGGCGGGAGCTTTAAAGTTCCTCTCCGCCATGTGTGCGGTTGTGTTTAAGGTCAAATCGAAGTCATTAAAAGTAAGCTATGTGAAGCTATTTAATGCCCAGGTATGTTGCCAGTCCGTATAGGAAGAAGTTACTTTGGCGTGCAGCGTTGTAAGCTGGCGGTTCCCTTGTGGATTAACCAGGCGGTGAAGAATTGTGGTTCCGTTGTGGAAGCGTCTTTTGCTGTGCAGTGTCCGCTTGTAGAGGTCGGAGGAAGCCGGTCACGCCGTCTTTTGTTGTCCCTACAGAGTTAACAGCTCGGCATTAACTTGCGTCGTGCTCCTGTTAGCATGTGAAGTTAGCTGGCAGGCTTTGTGTGGTGACTGCTGGCGCAAACTAGACTTGATTGCAGGAAACTTACGCAGGCTCTTGCGTCGCTGCAGTTCGGTTTGGTTTTTTTGCTCTGAGCAGATTACACGGTGGTGGTAGCTGCCGAGCAGCAGCTCTGTAGACGAAGCCAGGAGGAGTTTGCTTTCTCTTGGTTAGCGGTGAACTAACCAGAAATCTTAAGAAGAAGGCAGGCGCCTATGTTGCGGCCTAATCCTTTATCCTCTCGTCAGTGGATCTGCGCCGAGCAGACCACACGAGATTCAGCAAACCATCAGGTCCTGGCAAGGAGAGAAGAGTGGAAAAAAGATACAGAACAGTGGCCGCTGACCCCTTTTATTGACATCCGGTTCATAGGTCAGACTGGCCAATGACAGCTGGAAGGATGCTTTCAGTGGCTGTCGGGAAGTGCTTTGGAATGCTGAGTTCAAATGCTCTCCTAATGACAGTTCACTTCAAGTCACACAAATTAATGAATTCATCTGTTGAGTTCCAACAAAAACATGTATAAAATGTGTTAAGCTCATCTGGTAATTCAATTCAGTTCAGTTTTATTTAAATAGCGGCAATTCATAACTGAAGTTATCTCATTGCACTTTTCCTATAGAGCAGGTCTAGATCGTACTCTTTATAATATTATTTACAGAGACCCAACAAATCCGACCAAGAGCAAGCATCTGGTGACAGTGGCAACAGAATCGGTCC
This sequence comes from Siniperca chuatsi, assembly GCF_020085105.1. Classification (NCBI taxonomy): domain Eukaryota; kingdom Metazoa; phylum Chordata; class Actinopteri; order Centrarchiformes; family Sinipercidae; genus Siniperca; species Siniperca chuatsi. The sequence continues at coordinate 2,237,573 of NC_058054.1, forward strand.
AAGCACAGAACCTTGTGGAACTCCATGACTAACTTTGGCGTGCATGGAGGATTCATCATTAATATGTACAAAGTGAGATTGATCTGATTGATAGGATTCAAACCAGCCTAGTGCGGTTCCTTCAGTCTCAGTAAAAGGATTTGATGGTCAGTGGTGTCGAATACATCACTAAGATCTAACAAGACAAGTACAGAGACAAGTCCATTGTCTGATGCAATTAAAAGGTCATTTGTAATTTTCAGCAGTGCTGTCTCTGTGCTATGATGCACTCTAAATCCTGACTGAAAATCCTCAAATAGACTATTGTTATTTAGAAAGTCACACAACTGATTGGCAACTGCTTTCTCAAGGGTCTTAGAAAGAAAGGGAAGGTTAGATATAGGTCTATAGTTGGCTGAAACCCCTGGATCAAGAGTGGGCTTTTTAAGAAGAGGTTTAATTACAGCTACTTTAAAGGACTGTGGCACATAGCCTGTTAATAAAGACAAATTGATCATATCCAGTAAAGAAGTGCTAATTAAGGGTAAAACATCTTTAAGCAGCCTAGTTGGAATGAGGTCTAAGAGACAGGTTGATGGCTTAGATGAATTAATCGTCGAAGTTAGTTAGAAGGTCGATAGGAGCAATGCAGTCAAAATATATATCAGGTTTTACAGTTGTTTCTAAGGTTCCTGTGTTTGAAGATAAATCGGTACCGGTTGATGGCAGGACGTGATGAATTTTGTCTAATAGTTAAAATTGTATCATTAAAGAAGCTCATGAAGTCATTACTACTGAGGGCTATAGGAATACATGGCTCAATAGAGCCTGGCTACAGTGCTGAAAAGAAACCTGGGCTTGTTCTTATTTTCCTACTATTAATGAGTAGTAGGCTGCTCTGGCATTACTGACTATCTGGCCAGGCTAAACGAGTTTCTTCCAGATTGTTGGAACGCCATTTCCTTTCAAGTTTTCGTGATGTTTGCTTTAATTTGCCGGTTTGGGGGTTATACCATGGAGCTAACCTTCTTTATTTTATTATCTTCTTTTTTAGAGGAGCGATAGAATCAAGTGTCGTTCGCAGTGAGCCTGCAGCACTATCAACAAGATGGTCAATTTGGGAGGGACTAAAATTAGCATAGGAGTCCTCTGTTATATTGAGACATAGCATTGAATTAAATACGCTTCCTTAAATTTAGCTACAGCACTATGAGATAGACATTTAGAGTAGGAGTTTTTGCCTAATGGTGTGTAGTCCAGTAATAGCAGTTCAAAAGTTATTAAATAATGGTCCGATAAAGAAGGATTCTGTGGAAAGACTATTAAATGTTCAATTTCAATGCTGTATACCAGAACAAGGTCGAGGGTGTGGTTAAAACAGTGAGTGGCTTCATGTACACTCTGACAAAAGCCAATCGAATCTAATAATGAGATAAATGCAGTACTAAGGCTATCATTTTCAACGTCCACATGAACATTGAATATTGAAATCACCTACAATAATTACGTTATCTGTTTTAAGGACTAAACTTGATAAAAGCTCTGAGCATTCAGATAAAAATTCAGAATAAGGACCAGGAGCGTGGTACACTATAATAAATAGAATTGGCTGTCGTGTTTTCCAGGCTGGGTGTGAAAGACTAAGAACAAGGTTTTCGAATGAGTTATAACTTAGTTTAGGTTTAGGGTTGATTAATAGGCTTGAGTCGAAGATGGCTGCAACTCCACCCCCTCGGCCAGTGCCTCGAGGAATATGAGTTTTAATATGACTGGGCGGAGTGGATTCATTTAGGCTAACATATTCTTCATGAATATGCCAGATTTCAGTGAGACAAAATAAGCCAATATGATAATCTGATATTAAATCGTCCACTAGTACAGCTTTAGATGACAGAGATCTGATGTTTAAGAGTCCACATTTAATTCTCCTGTTTTGTTGTGCTATTTCAGCGGTTTTGTTTAGGTTTTTATGTACAGCTCCTCTTCTGTTAAGTTTTGGTTTTATTAATTTAAGTGGTCGGGGGGCAGACACCGTCACTAAGGGGTTTTGGGTGGGTAACTGCTCTGGAACTGCAGAGATGCGTGCAGGACTGCTACTCTGCCTCCTGGTCTCAACTCTGAGTTGTAACGGTTTAGGTCCACTAATAAACTCGGTCAGATTTCTGGATATGAGAGCTGCTCCATCCAAAGTGGGATGAATGCCGTCTCTCCTAATCAGACCAGGTCTTCCCCAGAAAATACGCCAATTATCTACAACGTGGCCTCACACATGATGGGGGCGCTCCTGCTATTGTAGCTTGTGATGTTTGTGATCGCCTGCCACATACCTTTGATGGTGTTGGTGTTGAGGTCTCTCTCCAGTCTCTCCTGATGTCTCTGCTTTGCCTTACTGATGCCAGCTTTCAGTCATGCTCTGCTTTTTTGGCTCTGAGTAGAGCCCTCACCTCTCCATTCATTCAGGATTTTTTTGTCTTTGTGATCACCACATCATCAACACATTTGCTGCTGTATGATGTAACTGATGATGTATATTCCTCAAGATTGATGTGGTTCTCCTGGGTGGCGGCATCTCTGAACATGGTCTGACAGTAAATTGAATATTTTAGGGTTTTTGAGTCATCAAGATATTTGATGATAAATCACTAATTGAATTTATAATAATGGTCAATTCAGTTAGTTGCAGCACATAAGTAGAAGTACTATTAGTATTATTAGGAGCAGTAGAAGCAGCAGCAGCCACAGTAGTAGTAGTAGTAATAGTAGTACTGCCTAGTATAATATTGGCAATAAGATAATATTGATTTTTGGGGCGAGTAATATCACTTTCTTCTATGTATTATCCTTTATAATAATCTTTAACTGTTTTTTCTTGATGGTTTATGTGATTGGTGATGTATATTGGACTCAGCTTCTTATGTGTTGGATTTGGTATGTGCCTATATAATATTGATCCTGTTGTTTCTTGTTGTTCGTGTCCTATTCACAGAGGCATGCTTTGTCCCCCATGTGTTGTCCAGTTCTGCTCTGATTGGTCCAGCTTGAGTAGATTGACTCTCAATCATGCTGATCACAGTCACCTGAGTGATGAATGTGTTTGTGTCTATATATTGTCTGCTCTGCTTTGTGATGGTGATTTGACAATGCCTGGCGAAGATCTCTGTTAGATCGACATGCTGCTTGATAAAAATTGATGGGAGCTACTTGTACAGTGTGCGGATCTTTTGTTTGATTCTTGCCTGTAGTTTGCTTTTTGATCCAGCACCTGTAAAAGTTGTTTTGGATGTGCGTACCCTACACCCTTTCAGACTGCACCTTGGCCCATAAAAAATCTCTTTCTCTTCCTGTTTCTAAATGTAGCACTTTAAGCAGCTCAGCATATCTGATGAACTTGATGTACTTGCATGATTTTTGCAATGTTTGGGTTGTATCCACATGGCTGAAATGCACTTATTGAAAGTCGCTTTGATAAAATTAAATGTAATGCATCGTGGATATTACACTGTGATCCTTTCTGAAAAATATAAAAATGAATCAATCACACAAAATAAAGATTTCACCTGACTAATCCAGAGATGTGCATGTAAAATGTCCCAGTTAAAGGTCACTCATATACACTCTGTATATACAAACTGAGGCCTGAAATGAAATGAATAAATGAATAGAATTTAAACACAAAATATAAAAACAAACATGACAACATTAGAGGTTAGCAGTAGTACTAGGAGTGGTAACAGTAGTAATACTAACACAAGTAGTAGTAGAAGTAGTAGCAATAAACCCACTTTGTACTTCACACTTATTTTAATTTATACTTATACCCACTTGGTACTTAATTTATCTTACCTGTATTATAGTGTATTATATTTTTTGCTTAGTACTTCTATTTCTGTGTGCACTGACGTGATAGTGAGCTGCTGTAGCAAAAGAGTTTCCCCTCGGGGATCAATAAAGTATTTCTGATTCTGATTCTGAATAGGAGTAAAAGGCCTAAAACCTAAAAGTCAAGTCAGTTAGTTGCAGGACATAAGCAGAAGTCCTATTAGTATTATTAGGAGCAGTAGAAGCAGCAGCAGCCACAATAGTAGTAGTAGTAGCAGTAGTAGTTGTAGTACCACCTGGTAATAGTAGCAGTATTAGTATTAGTAGCAATAGTAGTAGTAGTATCAGGTGGAGACGCAGTGTGTTGTTGCAGACACTAGAGGGCAGCAGTGTGAAGGATCTGTTCTACACAGTAACAGCAGTACAGTAGTTGGAGCAGTATTAGTATTAGTAGCAGTAGTAGTAGTATCAGGTGGAGGCGCAGTGTGTTGTTGCAGACACTAGAGGGCAGCAGTGTGACAGTTATAATCCTGACAGCAGCACAGAACAGATAGAAGTACTGTCATATAAACTGTAGTACGAGGTGATAACTACAGGTTTAAAGTGACGGCTTGAGTGTAAAAAACATCTTGGATCAACATAAAGATCATTAACAATATATTATGGAAAATGTTCTGTAATAATATCAAATATTATGTAATAAATAGGAGAGAGTTAGTTTTGGTTTCGCTCAGTCAGGACATGTGGTTGTGTCCTGAAAACATGTAGATACAGGTACAGGTTATCTTTATATCAGCTCTATATAGGAAGGAGAAATATAAATATATATAAAATATATATGAAATATAAATATATATATATATATATATATATGAAAGGAAAAATATAACTGGTGAATTGTATATTTTAGTTTATTTCAGCTTAGGAGTCAAATGTTAAACCCTTTCTTTGAATATTTATGAATAAATATTCAGTTTTTTCCAAATGAGCTGCAGATTGTTTTTATTTTGTAATATTAGAAATACAATTGAATATTATAGGCCTATACAAATTAAAATTTTGATATTTGAATTACAAGCAAGAATCGATAATAATGAAACTTACACAAACTTTTTAAAAACATTTTGATTTTATTTTTCTGTATCAAAGCATGTGGACCTGAAGTTTAAATTATACCCAGACATTCAGCAGGAAAATACTGACATTTTATTGAAAATATTTAATATACAGAAATATTCACAGTAAACTGAAAATATTGCAACTGTGACAAAATATTCAGATTGGTCCCAAATCATATATTATTTGATAATATTTGAAGTGTAAAAACATATTGGACTGTTAAAATGATTTTATTCTATGTCTTAAATGCTCATATTGTCAAACTAAAATGTATCAGACAAATAATAAGTGTTCAAAGAACATTTAGAGGGTTTCTGTTGTTGTTGATTCTCAGTGCACTTGTGTAAGTTACAGATAAATCAGACTGGCAGCAGAAGTGGGATTATTAGTATTTTATCAGTAGTTTCATTGCAGTTTACTACGGTGGCAAACACAAGCAAATTAAAAAAACATCTTCATTAATTTGACAACACGTGCAGCATTTCGAAAACACGCTGCAACTACACACACTTTCTTAGAGTCCTCTGTAAACACTTCTGTTTTCATTGTGTGTATTTGCAGCGTGTTTTCTAAATGCTGCGCGTGTTGTCAAATGAATGAAGATGTTTTCTTGATTTGCTTGTGTCTTCTTATGTTGCAGTGTGTTTGCCTTTGTCAGCCACTGTAGTTTAGAGCGGGAAAAATATATTTTAGGTTTCATGTGTCATAGAAATGAAATGAAAGGACAGAAATGTAAGGGGACGTTTAAGGGTTCAAATCACAGCTCAGGAGTTTGGTGGATTTGTAGTTTTGTGTTTTCATCACAGCTGTTCAACAACAGATAACAGTCTGTGTTACTAAATTCACCACCAGCCTGAATGTGTCTGTGGTGACATGAATGTTGTTTTGTATTTCTGCTTCATCGTGACCCAGATTTTTGATCTGCTGTCAGATTCAAACCAAGACGAAGAAACTTCTCACTGAATCAGTTCAGAGAAGCAGAGAAGTCTGGGAAAAAGAATCGTTTAGAAACAACGTTAAAATAACGAGAATGAAAGAAAGATAAATAGTGTGAATAATGAATGAATCCCCTCTGCTGGCTGACAGTAACCTTCATCTTCTCTTTCAACAACAGACACTTGAAGATTGAACACAAACCGAGTTTTGGAGAATGAAGGTCTCAGTCTGACGAACCACACAATGAAAAACAAGAAGCTCTTTCTACGTTTTATACTAGAGATATACAACTACATGTTGCTGCCTTGAATTGATCATTTTCACTGTTAAAATCAGCCGAGTTTGTCGTTTTCCTTCTTTCTAATGTAGCTGTAGTGATTTGAAATACTTCAGCAGAGGCGATGAAGTGTGATGAAAGCAGAATGAGCTCTGCTGTCACATTAACACCTGTGCACAAACAGTGATGTGTCGGTGATGTGCAGCAGCAGACAGGATGCAGTCCTCCATCTCTATGGTAACCGTGCGCTGCCTGTTGCTCCTCAGCTCCGCCTCCTCTCCCCTTTAAAACCACACGACAGCTTCAGCTGAGCTGTCAATCGGCAGGGGCTGATGGGAGGTCTGAGGACCTGTTAGAAACCACGTGGCCCTCGTCTGATCTCGCAGCTCGTCCTTGTTTGGCCTCGGCTGCATCAGAGCGCCACTTCTCCCCAGGTTCACCAGAGGAAACGCCACTGCACACAATGCTTTCCCTCCCAGCTGCTGCTCTGTGCTGTCTGTGTTCAGGTGAGTGTTTCCAGCCAATCAGGAGCCAGCAAACTCAACCTGTAACAAACACTGTCACACTGACCTTCATCAATCTGTCTGTTTCTCTACAGCGCTGGTTGCCATGGCAGCAGAGCTGATTCAGGATGATTTAACATTGACCAGGAGAGTTGGTGAAACTGTCTCCTTCAGCTGTGGAGAAACTGACCAGTGTGATAGCAGTGATGTATACTGGTACCAGAAGAAAGAAACAGAAACATTCACAAGGATTCTTTATATTAACAGGAAGAATTGTAACATAGATCACAGGTACAATCATCCTCAGATAAATGATTTCTCAGCTGTGAATAAACAGAACGGCTGTGAGTTGAAGATCAAGAAAGCTAAATTCTCTCATTCAGCCTCCTACTACTGCTCCTGTTATAAGTATGCTACCCACAGTGAGAAATGATCCCTGCAGCCTGAACAAAAACCAACAGATGTCAAACAGTGTTTGTGACAGGAAGAGAGCAGCAAACCACAGCCCAGGTTCACATATTTCACCTCCATCTCAGCCAGTCACAAACATATTGAACTGAGGGATTTATTTCATATTAGATTTATTTATATTTCCATCAGATATTCCAGCAGCTTCATTGTTGTTCCACACAGTGAGGACAAACTAGCAGCACAGAAGCACAATGATGAAACAAGGTCAAGAGAAAACAAAGTGCAAACTGAACACAAACATGATCCAGATGAAAAAACAAACATGTTTTATTTTTTAAAGTAATACTTCAATTGAATTTGATTTCACCAGATCATTTGACTTTATTACATTTTAAGAGACAAATCTTGGACACACGTCAGGTCAGGATGTTGCTCTTCTAGCAGCGGGTTATTAGGACGCTGGTTTCGTTGCCAGATTTCCAGAAATGTCCTGTGGATGTTTCTGGTTCCCAGAGGAAGAATCCTAACATTTATGGTGACCTCCTGACCTTTCCTCTAGCGCCACCATCAGGACAAAAGTTTCTCTAGACCAACACTTCAGCATCTTGACTGTCTGCATCAGACAATGGACTTATCTCTGTACTTGTCTTGTTAGATCTTAGTGCTGCATTCAACACCATTGACCATCACATCCTAATACAGAGACTGGAACATGTAATTGGCATTAAAGGAACCGCACTAAGCTGGTTTAAATCCTATCTATCAGATCGATATCAGTTTGTACATGTTAACTTTGGTGATATCAAACGATATCAGTTTGTACATGTATCAGTTTGTACATGTTAACTTTGGTGTGCATGGAGTCCTCCATGCACACCAAAGTTAGTCACGGACTTCCACAAGGTTCTGTGCTTGGACCGATTCTATTCACCTTTATATATGCTTCCTCTAGGCAGTATTATTAGGAAGCACTCCATAAACTTTCATTGCTATGCAGATGATAACCAATTGTATCCATCAATCAAGCCAGATGAAACTAACTAGTTAACTAAACTTCAGGCATGCCTTAAGGACATAAAGACCTGGATGACCTCCAACTTTCTGATGTTAAACTCAGACAAAACTGAAGTTATTGTACTTGGTCCCAAACACCTCTGAAGATATAATTATTCTGGATGGTATTGCCCTGGCCTCCAGCACGACCGTAAGGAACCTCAGAGTTATCTTTGATCAGGATTTATCCTTTAACTTCCACATGAAACAAACTTCAAGGACTGCCTTCTTTCACCTACATAACATTGCAAAAATCAGGCACATCCTGTCTCAAAATGATGCCCGAAAAACTAGTGCATTCTTTGTAACTTCTAGGCTGGACTACTGCAATTCCTTATTATCCGGCTGCCAGAATAAGTCCCTTAAGACTCTCCAGTTATATCTCTCCAATTTTAGTTTCTCTGCACTGGTTCCCTGTAAAATTTAGAAAAGAATTTAAAATCCTTCTCCTCACCTTCAAAGCTCTTAATGGTCAGGCACCATCGTATCTTAAAGATCTCATAATACCATATTATCCAACTAGAACACTGCGCTCCCAGGATGCAGGGTTACTTGTGGTTCCTAGAGTCTCCAAAAGTAGAACGGGAGCCAGAGACTTCAGTTATCAAGCTCCTCTCTTGTGGAATCAGGTCCCAGTTTGGGTTCTGGAGGCAGACACCATCTCCACATTTAAGAGTAGGCTTAAGACTTTCCTCTTTGATAAAGCTTATAGTTAGGGCTGGCTCGGGTGAGTCCTGAACCATCCCTTAGTTATGCTGCTATAGGCCTAGACTGCCGGGAGACTTCCCATGATGCACCTCTCTCCTCCTCTCCCTCTCTATCTGTATGCATTGTTATCCCATTACTGCATGTTACTTACTCGACATTTTCTCTCTCCCGTAGTTTTGTGCTTTCTCGTTTCTCTCCTCTCTCCTTCTGTCGCTTTCAGCAGGTATTTCTGCCTCCGGAGCTGCAGAGTCTGGATCTGTGGTTGTGGGCCACCTGCTGCCCCCATGTTCCTGCTCGACAACTGCTACTATAGTTGTTGTTATTGGCTCTGTTACTGATGCTGACATTATTCTTCCTATAGCTGCCAATCTTTTTATTACTAATTTACTAATATTAACACTACAATTACTATTCTACTATAAAAAAAAATTCTATGTGGCATTGTGCCTCCCCTCCAACTCCAACCCCCCCCCATCAAAACCTAACACGGCAGCGGCGGATGGCCGCCCACCATTGACTCTGGTTCTGTCCAAGGTTTCTGCACTCTTACAGGAAGTTTTTCCTTTGCCACTGTCGCCAAGTGCTTGCTCATGGTGGGATTTGTTTGGTCTCTGTAATTAATATTATAAAGAGTTCGGTCTAGGCCTGCTCTATAGGAAAAGTGCAATGAGATAACTTCTGTTATGAATTGGCACTATATAAATTGAATTGATTTGAATTGAATGTCATAAATCACACATTTGTCTCAAGGGGCTTTACAGTCTGTGCAGCATACGACACCCTCTATCCTTAGAGCCTCGATTCAGATCAGGCAAAACTCCCCAAAAAATCCTTTAACAGGGAAAACTGAAGGAAGAAACCTCAGGAAGAGCAACACAGGAGGGATCCCTCTTCCAGGACGAGACATGCAATAAATGTCGTGTGTGCAGAAAAGACCAAAACAGCAAAATTTCAATATGTAAAATCAGGACGACTATATTACAGATAGACTGTAAACATATATGAAGAATATGAATCAGGGAGGACGTCGAGCAACTTCCAGGTGCCACCAAACAGACAGAAAGTCAGAATGTCATTAGTTCTGCAGGTATTTGGTCATGAACCAAAGTACTGGACGGATTAAAGTTTGACCTGCTGGTGGCGCTAGATGAAAAGTCAGAGGGTCACCAAAGTTATTACAGTTCATCCTGAGGGGAACATGAATGTCTGAACCAAATTAAATGGTAATCCATCCAGTAGCTGAGATATTTCAGTCTGAACCTAAAACATCGACCTGCTGGTGGCGCTAGATAAAGAGTCAGAATCAACAAAGTGAATTAATGAAGTTAATCCTCTGGGGACCAAGAATGTCTGAACAAAATTTCATGTCAATCCATCCGTCCTTCCTTTGGTCCAGGTCCAGTCCATCTGGACTAAAGCAGTGGACCGACAGACATTAGCATCCATAGAGCAGCACTGCTAGTGTGTCTAAAGAGACAATAAAAGAAGAGACAGTCATGTTGATATGAACAATGAAAGGGAAGGGAAAGGGAATGATCAGAGAAACACATCATGGAGCTGAAATATGATCCTGGCTCATAATTTGGACTCGTTCACCTCAGCTGACACATTCAGCAGCAGACAGGTTTTTGTATCAGTCTGTTTCACTGTGGGAGGATATCGCTACTACTTCATCTTTGGCTCTGGAACTAAACTGTATGTAACAGGTAAGAATAAACATTCATTTTCCTTCAGTTGTTTTATTGAACAAGTTGAAAATGTGTTTTAATGAGTTTCTGCTGCTTCAGGCTTTACATGTTAGTTTTTTCATAATTAGCAGAGAATTCTTGCAGCCATGCAGCTGTTGTTACATAAAAAAGGTTCATGATTCCCGAAAAGATGTTGAAATCTCACTGCACAGCTGAAGTTAGTCTTCATTTCTGCATGAGAAAAAACTGATATATATATAGAAAAAGTATGATAAATATACAGATATACAGTATTGATCATCTCAGTAATTCAGCACCATCTCTTGTTTTTATAAAACAATATAATATATGATGTTAAACCACAACTTAATATTTGCTTTTAAGTGTATTTTAAAAAGCATATAACTTTAAATATGTTTTATATAATAATGAATAAATAGTGTTTAAATTTCAAATTTACCTCATGACGATAATATTTTTTATGATGCTGCATGTGTCTTTTAGTGGAAAATATATTTTTAAATGAAGGAAAACACACTGAATGTATTACAATAAATTAAATGTATGAATACTAACTTATATATTTCTATATACGATAGAGAATCATATACAATGGCACACATATATTTGTTTCTTAACACGTTTAATATAAATGTAAATAGTATATGATGCTTAACGTAATTAAAAATATATAACAGCAAATATATTTAGGAAAGTATATGGTGTCAGATAGGGCACATATTATAATTTTCATAAGACATTATTATATATATTCTGTTATTGTTTTATAATTTATTAAATTATATGTGAATTTCCCATCAGGGATCAATAAAGTCTTGGCTTTTTTTACATTATATTACATAGCTGTCTTTATTCGCATTTGAACACTCACAACATATCACTGTAGCTGTGTATAAAAGTTAAGATTTTTACCTAAAAAGTTATGAAATTATTAATGTATTGATTTGTTTCTTCAGTATATGGTGGTAATTATATAATATACTTCACATATTGTAATCATTAAAATGACATTTCTATTTTATGTACAGGTAAATATGTAACTTCTAATAATATTTCCGCCGCAGCCTGAAGTAATGTTGGCGAGTTGAACAGCGAGTGGGATGTGAGTTGATCGCTTATGTGGTACAAAGTATCAGTGAGTTCACAGGGGCAGTGTCGGCTACTTCTTGCAGCTCGTAATACTGTGAAAGTCTTTATATTGATTTGGAGACAATGACATGGCTGGACAGCTAACTAGTCTTGTTGTTAAACATACCGTCAAATTATATTTACTGTTTGTCAACCGAACGCAATGTTGCTGACTTTGAATCTCGCTAGCATAACGTTAGCTTTCTGGCTCATAGCTGAGCCAAAGCGTTCTATGAGCTGTGCGGACTAGAAATATCTCTCGTTGCCAAGTCGTATCTAAGGTTCTCCCTCTTTACTGGAGTTGCGAACAACGTTTACATTGCATAGGAACCTTATGGGATGGTAGTGACTGTTCCAGGTATTAGTCAAACCCTCAGGTGTTACTAGGGAAACCTGAGTTATGGCTCGTGAAAAACTTTATATTTTGATTGCAAAATGCATGAAAATATAAATAAAAGGTCTTTTTGTTTTCTTTGACATGTGACCATGGTATAAGCAGTTAACGTATGTAAGGGCTAATGCCCTTCGAGGTGTCCAAAATCAGGAATTAATGGACTCCGCAGAAGAAACTGGCCTCCGCGTCGTCCATTAATTCCTGATCATGGACACCTCGTCGGGCATTATCCCTTACATATGTTATGAGTCAATATAGACGTATAGGAGTTTCATGTGACGGTAAATTTCATAATTATTGTTTGATATGAAGCTAAATACAGTACTTGTAGTGAACTTTGTGCTGTATTGATGAGTAGTTTAGTGATCAGAGTCCATGTAGTTTCCAGGATCAGACTGAATGCAGTGCAGTGCTGGAAGCTGCTGCTGACTGTGTGAATGTGTGTCTGTGCTGCTTGTTGCTGCTGTCAAACTTCAGGTGAGCAGGTGGTGAAGCCCGTGGTGAGCGTGTACCCAGCAGCATCCAGAGCCCACCTGGAGGGGAAGAGCTCCCTGCTGTGTCTGGCCTCAGCCATGTTTCCTCCTCTGGTCCAGTTCTCCTGGAAAAGACAAAAGGAGAACGGTCCTCTGGAGGATCTGCCCCCTGCTGAGGGAGAGCAGCTGGAGTTCAGAGAGTTGGGATGCACCGCCGCCATCAGAGTGATTGATCAGGACGCTCTCCACACATATAAATACCGCTGCTACGTCCAGCACGAGGGGGGCACAGTGGAGGCCCAAACAGAACAAGGTAATGAAGGCTTGGTGACTGTGTTCAGCAGTGATTCAGCTTCATGTGGAGACGCTGTCAAAGAGAGCAGAAGAGCAGAGGACTGACATTTCTTTTTGACTCCTTTTCTGTTTCAGAGGTTTCTGCACCAACATCACCTCCACCATCACCTCCACCATCACTTCCAGCATCACCTCCAACATCACCTCCACCATCACTTCCAACATCACCTCCACCATCAATTCCACCATCAATTCCACCATCAATTCCACCATCACCTCCACCAGCAGCTTCAGTCCAGTCTCAGTGCAGGGTGAAGCTGCTCTGTTTGCTGTACACAGTGCTGATAGTGAAGAGTCTGGTGTACTGCTGTGGACTCTCTCTGCTGATGATCCTCAGAAACAAAGGGCCGTCCACCAACTGCAAGCAAGAGACTGACTGACTGTCCTCCAGCAGCTTTGACTTCTTACTGACTGTTAAAGTCCGAAAGCCTGAAGATAAAGTCCAGAGCTGGTCCCTGTAGTACAGAATCTGAGAAGCCCATTATCTCAGACTCATCTTCCTCTTTTAAAACAATGAATTGATCCGACTAACAAGTTCTGTCTTTGTAGCCAAAACCTGAACTTCACATAACTGTCCATCGTTGACCGGCAACAATAAAATAACACATATTGTTGCATTTGGGTGAAATATTCCTTCATTATGATGAACATGGTTCATTGTAGTTGATTGTTTTCAGTGGTGTAAACAATCTTGCCTGTGAGCATGCTCAGTGTCGTCTACCCAACATGGAGCGATTATCTAGAGACAGGAAATGCAGCTGAGCTGTTTCAGAATCAGCGTCTCTGTTCATGTTAATTGTAATAAAACAACATGTCACCCAGTGCAACAGTGCAGCTCGCTGATGTGTTTTTAATAGTTTTTGGACAACAGTGGAGCTCTGTGGCTCAGAGGAAGAAGATCCATCAGGCTTTGTGTAGTCAGTGATTTTGTTGATACAAACTATAAAGATAAAATAACAGCAGCATCATCCTTTAATCCATTTTGAATGATAACATAAAATAGTTTCCCCTCTGGGATCAATAAAGTATTTCTGATTTCTGATTCTGACATCTTAATTATCTGGAGATAACAAATGTCGATGATACAGATAATATTAAAAAAACTGTGATCTCAGGATAACTTCATTAAAAATCTACTTATGAGATATGATGAGAAGATAACAGGCTTACTAAGAACTCCCAAAACAACTTTCAGTATTTTTCTTATATAATGCTTATTTTATATATAATAGTGAATATTTCTATTGTTACCAGCTTTAGTTGCTGTTTTTTATCCAGTGTTGTTCTGTGGTTTTTGCTGAAATTGTATTGACTAGCAAAATCTGTTTTCTATGTAATGTTCAGTTTTCTCATTCTTATTTCTATTAGTAATAGCAATTGTGCTTTTATTCTTTATGATTGTCTATTTGTCTTATTCTTTGATTCAATGTCGTAATAAAATAAACAAAAACATGTAACGTGGGACTATTTTTGACTTTTCTTTTCGAGACAAGACAAACTGTGAATCACTTCATTAAATATTCTTGATGTTGATGTTATTAAAAAGGGAAGAAATACATATTTTTACCTTCAAAATCTCCCCAAAATTTATATTGTTGTTTTCATGAGACATTTTTAAACTTGTCTGCAGAGTAACCTCACAAAATATTTAAGGTTGTGTCATTTCCTGACTAAAAGAAATATTTTGTAATATTCTGAACAGGTGGTGAACACAAATTATTCTTAATTTTTACAGATTATTTTGTGTAAAATTGCATAATTTGTATATAATAATGTATAATTTATCTTTACATATAAAACATTAAGAAATTGAGAAATAGAAACAATGTCAGACCGTGTTGCTTTAGTATTAACTTAAAAAATTTAAGAACATTAAAGATGAGACAATGAATTTTGTTCTCAAGACAAGTTTAACATTAAAATATATTTTAGTCGTCAGTCTCGTTTCTTTTAGTTTACTGTCTCTGGTTTGTTAGGTTGACGTCTCTCAGTTTGCTGTATAACAGGAAAACTGATACTGAGGATGTTGTAAATATGCATCAATAATAATTCACAGCAAATAATGACATCACAACATAGCTTCTGCATTAAAATCCTATATTTCACAGTTATTTCTGCGAAAAGCTAACAGGAACATACTCAAGCTCCTATGAGCTAAAGCTCCTGGAGCTCCTCACTTCTTGTACTATTAGATCAAAAAGCACTTTGAGATTCTGAGCATTAACAATAATCTATCTGCATGACCACGGTCCTCCTATGAGATAGTTTAACAGACAAATCCTAACCAGACATTTACCATTGAGGCATCAGATCAGAAAACACTCGTGTTGTTTTGGACGGCACTGACAAAGAAGCCATTTGTCATTTTTGTATGAGGACTTGTTGGCTGTTATCAACACCAAGTGTAAACTGTAAAGTGCACCTTTGATCGCTAAAAACCCCATAAATAAACTCCATGGACGTGACCTCCAGGTGGGTCGTCATTGTTGGTCTCTGGGCTCAGTTCAACTCTGTGTGGGTGGAGGGCTCAGTGGAAAAAAGCCTTACAGACAACAAGAGAGAAGACAAACAGCTACAGAGAGGGAGAGGAGTTGATGAGTATGTACAGCAGCAGATATGAATCTGTTCTCAGTGGTTATTAGGACTCATAAAAACTGTTGCCAGCGAATCAACACTTCCTTTCCTGCAGCAGACGGGCTGTGTGGGTTTCTGCTCTGCAGCGTCCTCACCGTTAGCTGCGCCTTTTCACATTAATAAAACAATGACAGTTTCAACTGTCGACTCTGGTTCAAGAATCGTTCCAGGAAGTTCAGTTTGATTTCAGCGCTCAGTACTCACTGCCTCAGCTTCCATCTGTGTTATTAATCTGTGAGAGAAACAGCTCGAATCCTGAACTCAGAGCTGAGAAACTGAAATAAAAGGAGAGATGTTCAACCTCCTGCAGTCTGCTCTGATCCCACATTATTACCTCACACTGATTCTAACAGTGCCGTCAGTCAGCAGAGTGTTCACATGGGAATAATAACAAGACAAAGCGTCAAAACGGCAGCAGGCAAAATCAAACTGTTGGATATTTGAGTGAGGTGTTGGTGGAGTTAATATTAATAATAATAATAATTATCAATTAATTATACACAGAAAAGGCAGATGCAAAAAACAAACATGTTAAAAACAAGGCACAAAAGTGTAATACAGAAATAAAAATTGAATACCAACTTAAATCACAGTTGTTAAATATTTAGTGAAGACAATAACAAACACAAACAACCAGGTGCTATATAAACAAAACAACACAACACAAACATCCAATGTACATAAAACGTCCTTCTGATTATTTGTAAGAATAGAGCAAAGAAATGTTGTTTCTTTTTCAGCAAAAATAAGAGAAATATAAAACAAAAGTGCACATATATATTTACCAGTGTGCTTCAAGTTTATTTTCTCACATATTCCACTTTAATCCTAAATAATTATTAATTAACTACTAAAACCCAAATGAATAACACTGCTGATATCATATACAATAACGTTTAGAAATATATCATTATTTTATATTATGAATTATATTTTTATTACTTTCTTGTTTTTAATTCTTTTATTGTCAATTTCTCATCTGAATTAATTTTTGCAACTAAATAAAAAACAATTCTTAAATGTTGGTGTTTCTGAAATCTTCCATCCTCTCATAAATTTCTCCTCTTTAAAAAATACAGTTTTAGAGAAATTTGAAGTTTCTGTCCTCAAAGTGCTTAAATGACCATGAGAGGATTTTAAGCAGCGACTCCTCGGCTGCAACATTTACAAAAATATGTCGTCCATCTGTTATCATTGATCAGACCAACAGAACACAAACCACTCAGACGGAAACACAAACCACGGAGACAAACAAGTCGTCTTGTTGTTTCACCCCCTCAAAAAAACAGCTGCATCTCTTTTTGAAGCAGAACTAGAGCGTCCATGTTGGTTCACCTCAAAGCTTATAATTAGGTTACAGTTGATGAGAAACCTGCTGTCAGACCCGTCAGAGTCGTCTGTCCATCTCAATCGGTGCTCAGTTTAAAATAGTTCACCTCGTTAACCCCACTGACCCACTGATCTCCTGCCAGTTACGTTCTAGCTTCACTTTTTATCAGTGTAGCTGTCTGTGCTTCACTCACACCAGCGTCACATCACTGTGGCATGAAGCATGTTTTTAAGCTTCATGTCTATTTTCCTCTGACTTACAAACATAACTACACTGATGTATTGTGTAATGATCTGTTCATGCTGTCAAAACACGCGTGCACAGCTTTATAGAGATTACGCAATAATGACATCTTATCCAGACTTTTTATTGATTCTTTAAAGTTTAATGACAATTTCTCCAGCCTGACCCCAACTTGTAACATAATACAATATATTAGGACATGTGGGAAAGGATCATAGCGTGCACACATTTTATACAACTTCAATACAAAGACAAGTTCTAATTTATCTGTTCATTTCATGAATTTTTAACAGGTTTCGAATCAGAATTTGAGTGTAAATTATGTCATATATAACTTTATGAAAATAAAAAGTATAACATTTGTATTTCTTTGTGAAGCATTTTGTCATTCTGTCTTGAAATGTGTTACATAAATATTAATTTATGTGGAATATAAATCTTAGTTTACGTATAATCAGTAACTATACCAATCCAATCCGATTTATTTATTTATTGGTTTAGAAAAAATAAACACAGCCGTCATGTTGCCAACATTCAGACTTCAGCCCAACTGATGAAGCCGCTGTGTGATCATTTTACAACAGTTGTAGCTTCACAGTAGCTCGCTCTGCTGTTTGTTCATGTGTGGAAACAACTGTGTCATCAGCGTAGAGTTTTACATCCACACTGACACAATTATAAAAGGGGGTCAGCACTGAACCTGGTGGAACACCCATACCTACTGACTTGTATATAATAGCTGTATGTTTGTGTTTGCTTATTTTTGTTTAGCTTTGTTGTCCTTGTTTAGCTGTATGCTTATATTCATATCTTCCTGTACATTTGTTCTTGGCGCTGTGTGACAGTATATTGAGAGCTACTTACAACCAGAGACACATTACTTGTAGGTGTCAACATGAATGAAGTTGATT
The DNA here is from genome assembly GCF_020085105.1 of Siniperca chuatsi. NCBI lineage: Eukaryota > Metazoa > Chordata > Actinopteri > Centrarchiformes > Sinipercidae > Siniperca > Siniperca chuatsi. The sequence goes on from NC_058054.1 coordinate 2,255,554, forward strand.
CTGGTTCTGATTATTTGCTATGAAACTGAAATCCATAAAAACAAGGATGTTTATTAAACACACTGTGTGATTTTTCAGTTTATTGAGAATGTTACACTGAAAGACTTTGACAAACCTGCCACACTCTGCATAATGTATTATATAGAAAAAATAGAACAGAAAAATACTATAAACAATAAAATATCTACAAGACAGCAAATGATTCAGCTTCATTTTTTATTATTATATGAGTCACAAAAAGTGGAAATAAACTATTGAAATATCACTATACCACAGAATGTATACTTAGTTACTGTAAATATATTTGTATATTTATTTTTAGCATGACTGTATCTAACCTATGCATAAAAAGATAGATTTTACAACCAACCACAACACGTCATAATTGACATTTCCGACAGCTGATCAAAGTGATAAATGAGATGAATTGATGAGATTTGATGGTGAGAAAAGGCGAGCAGAAAACAGTCAGTCAGCTTGTGTGCAGTTGGTGGACGGTCCCTTGTTTCTGAGGATCATCAGCAAAGAGAGTCCACAGCAGTATACCAGACTCTTCACTATCAGCACTGTGTACAGCAGACAGAGCAGCTTCACCCTGCACTGATACTGGACTGAGGCTGCTGGTGGAGGTGATGTTGGAATTGATGGTGGAGTTGATGGTGGAGGTGATGTTGAAGGTGATGTTGGAAGTGATGTTTGAAGTGATGTTGGAGGTGATGTTGGTGCAGAAACCCCTGAAACAGAAAAACAAATGTCAGTCCTCTGCTCTCTTTGACAGCGTCTCCACATGAAGCTGAATCACTGCTAAACACAGTCACCAAGCCTTCATTACCTTGTTCTGTTTGGGCCTCCACTGTGCCCCCCTCGTGCTGGACATAGCAGCGGTATTTATATGTGTTGAGAGCGTCACGATCAATAACTCTGATGGCGGCGGTGCATCCCAACTCTCTGAACTCCAGCTGCTCTCCCTCAGCAGAGGGCAGATCCTCCAGAGGACCATTCTCCTTTTGTCTTTTCCAGGAGAACTGGACCAGAGGAGGAAACATGGCTGAGGCCAGACACAGCAGGGAGCTCTTCCCCTCCAGGTGGGCTCTGGATGCTGCTGGGTACACGCTCACCACGGGCTTCACCATCTGCTCATCTGAAGTTTGACAGCAGCAACAAGCAGCACAGACACACATTCACACAGTCAGCAGCAGCTTCCAGCAGTAAATATAATTTGACGGTATGTTTAACAACAAGACTAGCTAGCTGTCCAGCCATGTCATTGTTTCCAAAGCAATATCAAGACTTTCACAGTATTACGAGCTGCAAGAAGTAACCGACACTGCCCCTGTGAACTCACTGATACTTTGTACAACATAAGCGATCAACTCACATCCCACTCGCTGTTCAACTTGCCAACATTACTTCAGGCTGCGGCGGAAATATTATTAGAAGTTACATATTTACCTGTACATAAAATAGAATAGTCATTTTAATGATTACAATATGCAAAGTATATTATATAATTATATATTGCCACCATTTACTAACGAAACAAATCAATACATTAATAATTTCGTAACTTTTTAGGTAAAAATTGTAACTTTTATACACAACTACAGTGACATGTTGTGAGTGTTCAAATGCAAAAAAAACCAAGACTTTAATTATCCCTGATGGGAAATTCACATATAATTTAATAAATTATAAAACAATAATAGAATAATATATATAATAATGTGTTGTGAAAATGATAATATGTGCCCTATATGACACCATATACTTTCCTAAATATATTTACTGTTGTGTATTTTAAATTACGTTAAGCATCATTTACTATTTACATTTATAATAAACGTATATAAACAAATATGTGTGCCATTGTATATGATTCTATATCGTATATAGAAATATATAAGTTACTATTCATACATTTAATTTATTGTAATACATTCAGTGTGTTTTCCTTCATGTATAAATATATCTTCTTCTAAAAGACACATGCAGCATCATAAAAAATATTAACGTCATGATGTAAATTTTGAAATTTAAACACTATTTATTTATTATTATATAAAACATATTTAAAGTTATATGCTTTTTAAAATACACTTAACAAGCAAATATTAAGTTATGGTTTAACATCATATATTATGTTGTTTTATAAAAACAAGAGATGGTGCTGAATTACTGAGAGGATCAATACTGTATATCTGTATATTTATCATACTTTTTCTATATATATCAGTTTTTCTCATGCAGAAATAAAGAAAAAACTTCAGCTGTGCAGTGAGATTTCAACATCTTTTCAGGAATCGTGAAATTATGAAAAAACTAACATGTAAAGCCTGAAGCAGCAGAAACTCGTTTTTCAACTTGTTCAATAAAACAACTGAAGGAAAATGAATGTTTATTCTTACCTGTTACATACAGTTTAGTTCCAGAGCCAAAGATGTAGTAGTAGTATCCTCCCACAGTGAAACAGACTGATACAAAAACCTGTCTGCTGCTGAATGTGTCAGCTGAGGTGAACGAGTCCAAATTATGAGCCAGGATCATATTTCAGCTCCATGATGTGTTTCTCTGATGTTCATATCAACATGACTGTCTCTTCTTTTATTGTCTCTTTAGACACACTAGCAGTGCTGCTCTATGGATGCTAATGTCTGCCGGTCCACTGCTTTAGTCCAGATGGACTGGACCTGGAGCAAAGGATGGATGGATGGATTGACATGAAATTTTGTTCAGACATTCTTGGTCCCCAGAGGATTAACTTCATTAATTCACTTTGTTGATTCTGACTCTTTATCTAGCGCCACCAGCAGGTCGATGTTTTAGGTTCAGACTGAAATATCTCAGCTACTGGATGGATTACCATTTAATTTGGTTCAGACGTTCATGTTCCCCTCAGGATAAACTGTAATAACTTTGGTGACCCTCTGACTTTTCATCTAGCGCCACCAGCAGGTCAAACTTTTATCTGTCTAGTACTTTGGTGCATATAGTCGTCCTGATTTTACATATTGTTATTTTGCTGTTTTGGTCTTTTCTGCACACACGACATTTATTGCATGTCTCGTCCTGGAAGAGGGATCCCTCCTCTGTTGCTCTTCCTGAGGTTTCTTCCTTCATTTTTCCCCGTTAAAGGGTTTTTTGGGGAGTTATTCGGATCTGAATTGAGGCTCTGAGGATAGAGGTTGTGGTATGTATGTGTGGATGTACTCTATGAGCCTCATGGAGAGGACATTGATGGGCTCACTGAGTCACTGAGCCAAGAGGAGGGCCTTTACTGATGGTAACAGGGAGGGCAACCCAGGCTGACCTGAAGGTGAAGACCAGGGAGGCCAAGGAGAAGTACAGGAGGAAGCTGGAGTGGAATCTCCAGCAGAACAACATGAGAGAGGTCTGGAGCGGCATGAAGAGCATCACTGGCTTTAGACCGACTGGCAGCGGAGGAGTTGAAGGCAGCTTGGACAGGGCCAACGAACTTAATCTGTTCTTCAACAGATTCGACACACCGGCTGCTGCTCATCCCCCCTCTAACTCAGCTGCTGTCAGCCTTCAAGCTCCTCTGAGTCCACTGCTCCCCCCTCAACTGGCTTTCAGGCCCTCTCCAGACCGACGACTCCCCCCCTCCCCCTGCCTGTAACCTCTGCTGTGTGACTGCTGACCAGGTGAGAGGACAGCTGATGAAACTCCACTCAAACGAAGCTGCAGGCCCCGATGGCGTTTGCCCCGGGGTGCTAAAAGCCTGTGCCCCCCAGCTATGTGGAGTCCTTCAACATGTCTTCAATCTGAGCCTGAGTCTTCAAAGGGTCCTTGTTCTGTGGAAGACATCTTGCCTCGTTCCTGTGCCGAAGACACCACGCCCCAGTGGCTCCAAGGACTACAGACCGGTGGCACTGACCTCCCACATAATGAAGATCCTGGAGAGACTGGTACTGGAACAGCTGCGGCCCATGGTCAGACCCCTCCTGGACCCCCTTCAGTTGGCCTACCAGCCCCGGCTGGAAGTTGAGGACGCCATAATCTTCCTGCTGAACCGCATCTACACCCACCTGGACAAGCCGGCAAGCACGGTGAGGATCATGTTTTTTGACTTCTCCTGTGCTTTCAACACCATCCGGCCAGCCCTGCTGGGTGAGAAGCTGACAGTGATGCAGGTGGATGCCTCCCTCGTGTCCTGGATTGTGGACTACCTGACTGGCAGACCACAGCACGTGCGGCTGCAGCACTGTGTGGGGACTGTCCTCTCTCTCTTCCTCTTCACCATCTACACCACAGACTTCAGCCACCACACAGAGTCCTGCCACCTTCAGAAGTTTTCTGATGACTCTGCTGTGGTGGGATGTATCAGCGGTGGTGATGAGACTGAGTTCAGGGCTGTGGTGGGGAACTTTGTCTCATGGTGTGAGCAGAACCATCTGCAGTCAATGCGACAAAGTCTAAGGAGCTGGTTGTGGATCTACTGAGGGCCAAGGCACCAGTGACCCTGGTTTCCATCCAGAGGGTCAGTGTGGACATTGTTGAGGACTACAAGTACCTGGGAGTACACATGGACAATAAACTGGACTGGGCTAAGAAAACTCAAGCTGTTTATAGGCAAGGCCAAAGCCGCCTCTATTTTCTGAGGATGCTGAGGTCCTTCAACATCTGCCGGACAATGCTGAGGATGTTTTATGAGTCTGTGGTGGCCAGTGCTATCCTGTATGCTGTTGCATGCTGGGGCAGCAGGCTGAGGGTAGCGGACGCTAACAGGCTCAACAAACTGATCCGTAAGGCCATTGACATTGTGGGGGTGGAGCTGGACTCTCTGGCGGTGGTGTCAGAGAGGAGGATGCTGGCCAAACTACATGCCATCTTGGACAGTGTCTCCCACCCACTCCATGATGTGCTGGTCAAACAAACGAGTACTTTCAGCGGAAGACTCATCCCCCCAAAATGCACCACAGAGCGCCACAGGAAGTCATTCCTGCCTGTGGCCATCAAACTCTTTAACTCCTCCCTCTAAGTGTCAGTCTGTATGACCCTAAGTCATTAAACTGGACATTGGACCATTAACATCTCTGCAATACTTGAAATAATTGTGCAATATTCTCTGACGTGATTGAGCAGCTGTAACAAAAGAGTTTCCCCTCAGGGATCAATAAAGTATTTATGATTTATGATTTTCCCAGTTAAAGGGTTTTTTGGGGAGTTTTTCCTGATCTGAATCGAGGCTCTAAGAATAGAGGGTGTCGTATGCTGCTCAGACTGTAAAGTCCCTTGAGGCAGGATAACAGATCAGAGATAACAGCTTTCACGAAGGTGGAGACCATCTTTCTTTGTTAACCAGGTTTTCTTCATCGGGCTCTGTGCGCGCTTCCCTAAAAGGGGACGTTTGACGCGTCATTTCACTTTTCATCCACACCGAATGGAGCGATCGCGTACCGCCTACTTCAGTCGAGAGGAACAGGTCGTTATAATGGAGAGCTATGAGGAATATGCAAAAAGCAACACTGCTGCTGCAAATAAGGCAAGAGAGGAATGCTGGCAGAACACTGCTGATCGGCTCGATGCACTCTCAGTGCCTCCCGTTTATTTCTAACATGGCAGCTGCACATTAGAGCTCTTAAACTTTAAACTTGATAGGCCTATAGCAGATTTAAACATTCATTCAGTGTGTGAGTGATGCTGTGTAAAAGTTAAAGTGTTAATATATACAGATGCAAACGGGAAAAAGCTTTAGGCTCAGCGTACCTCGCTAACCCATTAATCTAGCGTTGTAGTAGCTACAGCCCTCAGGTCTCAACCCCAATCCAGAATCCTGCGTCCGATGCTTCCTTCTCTCCCCACGACACCCCACCACACATCTGAAACACAGCGCAGAGTCCCAGGGGGCGTACAGAGATTCCTGCAGGCGGGGGGCGCAGAGGGAGTGGTTTCATATGAAAATATTGATTTGTGCAGCTTTAAATGTCACAAAGTGTTTCATTCTCCGTGGAGCCTTAAAGTTTTCAGTAAGTTTGTTAAAAGTCAAGACATTAACTTTCAAGATGCTGAAGTGTTGGTCTAGAGAAACTTTTGTCCTGATGGTGGCGCTAGAGGAAAGGTCAGGAGGTCACCATAAATGTTAGGATTCATCCTCTGGGAACCAGAAACATCCACAGGACATTTCTGGAAATCTGGCAACGAAACCAGCGTCCTAATAACCCGCTGCTAGGACAACATCCTGACCTGACGTGTGTCCAAGATTTGTCTCTTAAAATGTAAAAAAGTGAAATGATCTGGTGAAATCTGCTGAAAGGTGTTAAACAACAAGTGCTGCTGGAAGAGTTTTCATTAAGAGCAGATTAGTATTGTGAGCGAGGAACGGACTTTATTCCAGCAGCAGAACAAAGAGGACGATTTTAATCTTCATCTGGAACATTTGACTGGAAATTTGTTGTTACATTATACAAAAGTTTGTTTTAAGTATTACTTTAAAAAATAAAACATGTTTGTTATTTCATCTGGATCATGTTTGTGTTCAGTTTGCACTTTTCTTGTTTTCTCTTGGCCTTGTTTCATCATTGTGCTTCTGTGTTGCTAGTTTGTCCTCACTGTGTGGAACAACAATGAAGCTGCTGGAATATCTGATGGAAATATAAATAAATCTAATATGAAATAAATCCCTCAGTTCAGTATGTTTGTGACTCTGGCTGAGATGGAGGTGAAATATGTGAACCTGGGCTGTGGTTTGCTGCTCTCTTCCTGTCACAAACACTGTTTGACATCTGTTGGTTTTTGTTCAGGCTGCAGGGATCATTTCTCACTGTGGGTAACTCTCTTCCAACAGGAGCAGTAGTAGGAGGCTGAATGATAGACGTTAGCTTTCTGGATCTTCAACTCACAGCCGTTCTGTTTATTCACAGCTGAGAAATCATTTATCTGAGGATGATTGTAGCCTGAATAAACTTGACCATCACTCCTGGTAATTCTAAGAATCCGTGTGAATGCTTCTCTGTCTTTCTTCTGGTACCAGTATACATAATTAGTAGAACACTGGTCAGATCCTCCACAGCTGATGGCGACAGCTTCACCAACTCTCCTGGTCAATGTTAAATCATCCTGAATCAGCTCTGCTGCCATGGCAACCAGCGCTGTAGAGAAACAGACAGATGGATGAAGGTCAGTGTGACAGTGTTTGTTACAGGTTGAGTTTGCTGGCTCCTGATTGGCTGGAAACACTCACCTGAACACAGACAGCACAGAGCAGCAGCTGGGAGGGAAAGCATTGTGTGCAGTGGCGTTTCCTCTGGTGAACCTGGGGAGAAGTGGCGCTCTGATGCAGCCGAGGCCAAACAAGGACGAGCTGCGAGATCAGACGAGGGCCACGTGGTTTCTAACAGGTCCTCAGACCTCCCATCAGCCCCTGCGGCGGACAGATAAGGCCGCTGTCTGACAAAAGACCTTTTTTCACAGCAGACATTTTGACTTGTCATAGTAAGAAAAGCAAAGGTGTCACTAATAACATGAACGATGGCTCTATTCAAATGTCCCAGTAAGCCATGACGGTGTAACAGTAAGCAAACAGGAACAATACCAGCACCTGACACTGAAGCAGCTAAATGGAATTCAGCCATCATTATTTTTTATTTACACCTGTGACATGTCAAAATGTCTTCCGTGAAAAAGGCCTATTATAGTGACAATTGTTTATTGTCACCATTTTTATACACTGTATAAGTAATTTTACTACAATCTGATTTTTTGCTATATTTTTGGTATAATTACATATTTTAAACAGTTTAAAGCTAGTGTACAATCTAAATATTTTAGTTTTGGTACAATATGAATGTTTGAACTGAAGTTCAGCAGCTTTCTAGTTTATTTAATGTTTCCTGAAAATGTTTTCTCAAATCCCCTTTAAATGGAATAACACTGTTAAACCAAACCAGACCAACATCAGTCTGTTCCTTTAAGACGCTTAAGGATACATTCAATATTATTTTAAGGGATGTTTGTTCTATTATGTATGATATAACCCTGAAGAGTTTGATCATCTTCAGCATGAAAAACTGTCGGAAGAATGACAACATATTGCAGCTGTATCACCAGACAAGACATGTCTGACATTACAAGTCTCTTTACGGTGTTAGAAAGGTGCCACACCAGTAAATCAGCTCTTCCACCACGGCTGTGTGATAGATTTCAAATTAAAGTTCATCATATGGTGGATGCCTGCGTCTGCTGCTGGTGCTGACATTAAACATCACAGAGAAACACCACCATCCTGTGGTTAGTCAGAGGAAGTGCAGGGACATCCAGATGATGCTAATGCTGGTCGCCATGACGACACGATGATGCTCTTAACTCTTATCCTGGTGGCAAAAAACCCCACAGTGACATCTAGTGGAAACTCCTTCTGAAAGTAATTCAAATACTATTTCTACTGCAACTTACAATACAGTAAATTCTACTACAACAAATTGTATTATTAATACTTCTAGCCTATTACCTCTCCAGAAACCTGAGGTTCTCAGAGACTGAGCCTTTTGTCAGTTTTATCTTGTGACCTTACTTCCTTCTCTTCAGTCCATCAGTCACTTTTAGCTCGTTTTGACTGTGTGCGTATGTGATTGTGGGAGTACAGCTGTTACTTGTGTTCGGATTCATGCGTTTTATTTTGTCCTTTAAAACACTTTGGGCCAGTTGCGTTGTGTCTAAAGCGTTGTATAAATACAGCTGAACTGACTTGACAAATACTACATATACGGTTGCTCCTGCTAGAATACTACCACTCCTACAACAGGCATCAGGTCAAACCAGTCACTGCTGTTGCAAATACTTTTAATAGGCTAGACCTAGTATAATATACTCTTATTACTGTTATTGTTGTTGTTTTTAAAATAATACTTATATTGGGATAACTACAACACATTACATCTGCAATAGCTATTGTATTCGCTTTAGAAAAGTGACTGTAGGCTACATGAATAGGGGTTACACCAGTTGTTTTGGGTGAAATTCTTATTTATTTTTCATTCGGCCACTTCGCTACATTTAACATGAACTACATCACTTGGCAGATTCATGCAGGCACTAGTGACGTTTGAGACATATTCACAGACCAGACTTCATTAAAAAAATCTGTCATTTTAAGACTACATGGCATAGCGGTTAAAATCTTTACATGTAGAACGAGTTGAAACCCATTTCCTCCTTTAGCTGTAGATCTCAAAACCAAAACCCATTAGTAGTGTTAAACTATCTTTAATTATTCTCTCAATAATCTGCAAATCAAATCACACCAGATGGAAGGAGCAAGCAGTGTGAACCAGATTTCCCTCAAACCTGATAGAAATAAGTGCAAATTGCTGGATCAAATATTACGTATTGACCTAAAGTCACTCAACGTTTATGATGCATTTAGTCAGTTATTTGAGTTGTCTGTAATGGCCGGCCTGTGAGCAAAGTATTAAATTGACATATTTCTAAATGGAGTTCGGCGACGGTATCTTTTTCCTTTTTTTTTTTTTTTTTTTTACAATACGAACGCTCTATATTCAGTTTTAGCAACACTCGGCTAACAGCTATCTAGCAGGCTAGTAACTAAGCTAGCCAGTTAACTCCTGTTGTCAGTACCGAATCATACAAACCACACTGAACCACAAAACTGTACAAGCACCTGCAGCCAAAAATGGTTTTTAATACAGTTTGGTGACCAATTTTTATAAGATACTTTGGGAAACAATCCATCCACTCTGTCCAAGCTGCCATGATTCTGCCTTATCCACTTCCTGACACAACAAGACGTCGCTGCGGCGCGTTGCATTCTGGTAAATATAGTCTATTGAACGTTAACGCTGCTAATTTGAATAATTTAATAATGGATGCCCGTAAAAAAATAAATAGATCTGCTCTCATTTTCGAGTGATATTGGCACAAGTGTAAGTGAAAAGGTTGTCATTCTTTTTCTCATGTGTAAATATTTAAAAGTAATTACATAGCACAACTACAAGTCCCACAATCTCACGTCATGACGTATTACGTTTAGCAACGGTCAGTTGCTAAAGAAAAAAAACAGCCGCTTCCGTGTTGTTCTTGTGTTATTCTGGCAAATAACTACCGTTAGCAGAGTCAAAGCTCGTCTGACAGCCTCGCCGGAGTGTGACTATCATGGTTTTGTGAAGCTGACAGACAGTTTCAGCTTTTTTCACCGGAAATGTCGCTGCTGCAGAGCTCAAAGAAAAAAGACAAGCGTATTTTGTCTGGTACCTGCCCAGACCCGAAATGTCAGGCGAGGCTATTCTTCCCTGCTTACGGCTCCATTAGCATCGAGTGCACGGAGTGTGGTCAACGCCACGAACAGAAGAACCTGTTAAATGTCGAAGAAGTGACTGATCCAGATGTTGTGCTTCACAATCTGCTCAGAAACGCCCTGCTCGGCGTCACCGGGGCCCCAAAGAAAGGGACGGAGCTGGTGAAAGTAATGGGGCTTTCTAATTATCACTGCAAGCTCCTGTCTCCGGTCCTCACCAGGTATGGCATGGATAAACAAACCGGCAAAGCCAAGCTGCTGAGGGAAATGAACCAAGGTGAGATGTTTGACTGCTCGCTCCTGGGAGACAGAGCTTTTCTGATTGAGCTGGACCATGTTTCCACCATGGGCTACGGCAAGGACAGGTCAGGAAGCCTCATTTACCTCCATGACACTCTGGAGGAGGTCAAGAAAGCCAACAGCAACAGGGAATGTCTCATCCCCGTCCACGTGGATGGAGACGGGCACTGCCTGGTCCATGCCGTGTCCAGAGCGCTGGTGGGTAGAGAACTGTTCTGGCACGCCCTGAGAGAAAACCTGAAACAGAACTTCAAGCAGAACCTGGACCGCTATAAGGCTCTCTTCCAGGATTTTATTGATGCTGCAGAGTGGGAGGACATCATCAATGAGTGCGACCCCCTGTTCATCCCGCCCGAAGGCGTCCCGCTCGGACTACGCAACATCCATATATTCGGCTTGGCCAACGTCCTCCACCGACCCATAATCCTGCTGGACTCCCTGAGTGGAATGAGGAGCTCTGGCGATTATTCTGCCACCTTCCTGCCTGGGCTGGTGGCCGAGGAGCAGTGCAGGGGTAAAGACGGGAAGCTCAACAAACCCATCTGCATCGCCTGGAGCAGCTCTGGCCGGAACCACTACATCCCTTTGGTGGGAATCAAGAACACGGTGCTGCCCAAGCTGCCGGCCCGCCTGCTCCCGAAGGCCTGGGGAGTCCCTCAGGAGCTCATCAGGAAGTACATCAAGCTGGAACCGGACGGGAGCTGTGTGATCGGCGGCGATCGCAGCTTGCAGGATAAATATCTGATGCGGCTGGTCAACGCCATGGAGGAGGTGTTCATGGAGAAGCACAGCATCCACCCGTCGCTGGTGGCTGATGTGCACCAGTATGTGTACAGACGGACCGGCGTGATCGGCATCCAGCCTGAGGAGGTGACCGAGGCAGCTAAGAAGTCGGTGATGGAGAACCGGCTGCACCGCTGCCTGATCTGCGGCGCCCTCTCTGAGCTCCATGTCCCGCCGGAGTGGCTGGTTCCTGGTGGGAAGCTCTACAACTTGGCCAAAACCACTCACGGCCAGCTGCGGCCGGACAAGAACTACAGCTTCCCCCTCAACAACGTGGTTTGCTCTTATGACTCCCAGAGAGACGTCCTCACCCCGGATTATAAACTGAGCTCCCTCAACACCTGCAACTGGTGTCATGGCACATCGGTCCGCCACATCCACGGCAACGGGTCGGTGGTTTACCTGGACGGGGACCGAACCAACACCCACTCCCAGGGCGGGAAATGTGGGTGTGGCTTCAAGCATTTCTGGGAGGGGAAGGAGTATGACAACCTCCCCGAGGCCTTCCCCATCACGCTGGAGTGGGGGGGTCGGGTGGTGAGAGAGACAGTATACTGGTTCCAGTATGAGACTGACCCGACTTTAAACAGCAACGTGTATGACGTGGCCATGAAGCTGGTCACCAAGCACTTCCCAGGTGAGTTTGGCAGCGAGATCCTGGTGCAAAAAGTAGTAAACACCATCCTGCATCACACCGCCAAGAAGAACCCGGACGAATACAACCCGGTGTCCATAGACGGGGCTCATGTCCAGCGTCTCACCGACGCCACGGAGACTCAGCAGGTGACGGACCCCCAGCCGCCCACAAAGATCATCCTGACTGGTCAGAAAGCAAAGACGCTCCACAAAGAGGAGCTGACGATGAGCCGAGCGGAGCGCAGCATCCAGCAGAGCATCAGCGAGCAGGCCTTCGTCACTCAGAAGAGACGGACTGACAAGCTGAAGCAGGAGCAGAAGGGCCACGTCCGGACGACTTCCCCAGGTGGCTCTCCGGAAGCATCCTCCTCTTCAGCTCCGGTCACGCCCACCAAATCCTCCTCCCACTCCTCGTCCAATAAGGAGAAGAAGATCCGTGTGACCACTAGTGACGGCAGGCAGGCCATGCTGACCCTGCAGGCCCACACCACCTTCCCAGAGCTTCAGAGGAGCATCGCCAACCAGTTCGGCGTGCCGCCGCCGCAGCAGTGCATCCGCTACGGCTTTCCGCCCAAAGAGCTGGTCCCCCCGAAGGACGGCGAGGAGAATGAGCCGGTGGCGCTGCAGCACGGCGACAGGGTGACAGTGGAGATACTGAGGGGCCCCGAGGACAAGGGCCCCGCGGCCTCCATACCGCGAGCCTCCAGCTCGCACTCCGCCCTGCACTCTGCGAAGAGCGAGGACGCCGTGACGTCCGGCAGGACGAGCAGCCGGGAACTACAGGACAACATTGACCTTGAGATGTCCTCCCTCTGTCTCCTAGCAACCCTGATGGGTAAGAATCAAAGAGTGTGACATGTAGGCCGCCTCCCCCGAGGTCTCCCCCGCCTCCTAATGAAACTTCTTCCACAGTTCTGAGAGCAGATTGTAAGGCAGAGATAAACTCGTTATCCAGGTCGCGTGTGGCACGTCACTTCATCAGCTGAAGTTAGGCGGCAACTAGTGATTATTTTCATTATTGATTATTCTGTTGATTATGTTTGAGCTAATCGGCGAAACATTTAGAGTAAACAGTCCAGAGGATTCAGTCAGGTGATACGAAACCTGAAAACAGTTTGAACGTCGGCTGGAATATTTAAAATTGAAATTTATATATATATTACAGATCTGCGTAATTAGTTTAATTTGTCATTGACTTGACAGTTTGATTAGAGACTAAAGTTAGTTTTGCCATTACTGCTGTATGAAACCTCCGTTTAAAGACATCCACAGTCACTTTTTGACTACAAGAATTGCAGATGTCTCCATTTAAATTATAATTAAATTTAACTTTAAATCATACCTCAAATTCTAAGCTCCACTTTAGTTCTGTCCAGTCCTGACCGGTTAAATATCTTTAATTAATAATGCCAATGTCAAGATCTGAGTTATAGTCTTGTACTTTTAACACGCGTCTGAAAAAGCGTTTTGATGAGTCATTTTATTTTGGAGAAACCTTCACTCGTCATTCTGACTAGTTTGTGTTTATGGTCCCCAGTTGGACCTGTTGTAGATCAGGCATCATGTAGGACATCCGGGTGCTAAGATCTCCCAGACGGCTGTTCCTTATGGAGCGGAAATGATTAACTAATTAATCAATTAGTTGATACACAGAAAATTAATCGCAGGTTATATAGTTGGTTAATTGTAAAAATCCCAAACATTATCTTGTTGCAGTTTTTACGGCGTGACGGGAGAATAACACGACTAGACTGAGACTGAATTGGCAGTTTGAAGACATCGCTTGTGATCGATACGTGACATTTTTTGGGGGGGTTTTGACGAATGAATTGATCGATCAGTAAAAGCATAATTCATCTGTAAAGAAGACAGTCTTCTCATGTTCGGTGAAAACGTAAATGTTTCAGCAACATGAAAGACGTTTAAGAAAAAGTGATGTCCTGGACCAACTGTGTTTATATCTGGGTGGTAAATTGGCTGTAAATCACAGAAACCCATTCACCGGCTGAAGTCAAACAGCAGCTGATTAAAAACTGTTGAATCAATAACTGGTCTGTATTTACTCTACAGTAAATAGCTGTTTGTTGAAGCTTGAAATATTCAAGTCGATTCAGTTCAGCGGTCATATTTGAAGCCGTAGTTCGCAGAGTTGTGTATGTTCGTGTCATGGTTCATTCAAGTCCGTCCTAAGACAGTAGTCAGGTGCCCATATGAACACTGAAACAGGTTTTTGCTTGCTGTAATCGTTCCTCCTGTTATACTGGACGTTAGCAGATCCCCTCCTAATGTACTTCAAGTGATGGAGGGCAGGTGTGTCTTCATTTCAGTTTGCAACATCTGGAGTGAATCTGCATCTGTTTGACATTGAATGTGTTCACGCTGCCTCCTAAATTTCACCCCACGTTGTTTAATGCAGCTGAATGCAACCGCACTTATGGACTGATCTGGCGGAGCGGCTGAGGGGAAAACCGTTGCTGTTTCACGCTGCTCGCATGCTCTTGTCCAGGTGTACACAGCACACGTGCACGCTGGGTTCTGATTGGTCACGGCAGGCGGGTGAATAACAAACCGCAGGTATCAGCTGAGCGTCTGGTTGAGCTCACAGGTTGCAGGTGACGCCCGTCAGAGCGTCTGTTTCTGATCAGCTGCCCCGAATGCTACCAGAAAGTCTGTGTGTGTGTGTGTGTGTGTGTGTGTGTGTGTGTGTGACCTCAATGTGCTGACTCAGGCATCTCGACCCCTCCCCGTCTCACCTGCCAACAGGGTCAAAGGTCGCGGCTGCGTTCAGATAAACAGATCGGCCGGCCAACAGTCAGCGTCTGTCGATATTCAGGAAGGTTTCATCTGCACTCTGAATGCTCCGCAGGCCTGACGCTGCACTTCCTGTTAGCAAGAGCTCATATTCAATAATCCTCCCGTCTGGTTAAAACATCCGCTCAGCAGACAGTGTTTCTGAACCGGAGCTCAGTGTCTTCACACTGAGACTTTCTACGGCTCAGTATCAGTAGAGATGTTCAGATGCTAATATCCTATTTGCTTTTAGTTAATCATACCGGAACAACACCATACTTTTTATATATTAAGACTACCCAGATATTTTATTGAAAAACATACGATGTACAGCGTTTTTCTATTTAAAATTCGAAAACATGAGTGAAAATGCAAAGTCATGCATGTGGAATTTAAAAAATGAATCCTATAAAAATTACATTTTGATATCACAACATTACTGACTAAACATTTTAATAATAATAATAATAACTATATTTATATAACACCTTTTAAATACAGAGTTTACAAAGTGCTTTGACAGGCAAAGCATTTAAAATGACTTTAGCTTGATAAAATAAGTTAGTGTATTGTTCATCCCTAGAAAACACCTGGAATATTTAGTTCAGGTGTGGTTGTAGTGACTGTGAAAAGGGTGTGTGCCGCAAAAATACTTGATCACAATCGCTGTAAAAAAACCACAGCAGCAGTTTTACCGTCACGGTTTCTTTACCCCTGGATCTTATTTTTGACTGCGAGTCGTGTTGTTTTACTCTGCAGCTTCATTTCAGAGACTCGGAGATGTGGTGACACCAGCAGACACGCATTGACAACAGTATATAGTGTCGGAGGAAGACACGCGAGCAGTCAGACAGTTTTAGAAAAGACAAGTTGAACTCCAGACCAAGTTAGAAGAGGAAAAGGTAAAGGTAAATAATAAGTAGGGTTGCAACTAACGGTGAATGAAACAATGTGTTGATTACATTAAATATATTAATCATTTAAGTTAATTTTCAGGCAAAAATGCAAAAAATATGCTGCTGAATTGTGAGAAATATGCTGGTTTTGTTTAAAAAACTTGTATGATTCTTAGCTGAATACCTGTTGGTCGGACAAAACAAGACATCTGAAGACGTCACCTTGGACGTTTATCACTATTCAGTTCAGTTAAGATGTCCAGATTACAATGATATTAAACAGTTGGCGGTGAATCGATCAACTAATCATTTAATCAACACATCGTTTCACTACTTAATATTGCTCAACCACGACTGATCATCGAGATTGATTCTTTTAGATTGATATCCAAACTGTAAGTTGTCAAAAAATTTGAGTGGTTCCCAACTTTTTTGGCTTTTAAACCCCTTAAAACAAAGCAGTTTCTATGTCAACCTCGTCACAGGTTGCATCTGTCTACGAGGTGTGATTAGTTTAACAAGTTCAAAGAGTTACTTTCCCCTCAAACGTTAATTGATAAGTTAGCTGTAACTTTTCAAAAAAGCAAAGATTAGAGAGAAGTCGTCTTTTCTTTCCCGTCTTCGGACCCTTCGGATTGATCTTGCGTCCCATCGAGGGGTCGCTGACCTTCAGGTTGGGAAACCCAACATTAGGCCACACGCAGAGCCGCTTACTCACCATGGCTGCGTGTGCGAGCAGTTTTACAATGTGGATGTTTGAAACGGACATTTTAGACGCGTGTTCACTTTCTTTTTTGATTCCAAATCGGTGGTTTAACTGTGTCAAAGGTTCCTTTTAAACTTGTCTGCCTGGAACTTTTCCTTTTTAAGACAGCAATTATACATTCAGCCTCCTTACAAGCAAATGTTGGTTTCATTACATTTTAATATGCTTTGAAAATCAGCTGTCACTTCTGCTTTTACTGTGGTCGGAGCACACGCGAACCCTGCGGTGTGTTTCGAGTTCCAGCTGCTTCCTTGAATCTTTCATGTGAACGGTTTCTCTCTTGTCTGTTCCAGGTGAGGACGTTTGGTCGTACGCAAAGAAGCTGCCGCACTTATTCCAGCAGGGTGGTGTCTTCTACAACATCGTCAAGAAAGACATGGGTACGTTTGTTTACACTTGATGCAGTGCGTTAACATGCAGGTTACAGTCGGCTTTTTTGCAGTAATCCAATTCTTTATGTAAACAACACATATATACACATTTCTTCTGTAACCAGGACCCTGTTCTTGAAATGTAGCTTAACTAATTCAGGCTAACATGCTGTTATCGGGCTAAAATAATCCTGTTTCTTCTCGTCCTGCTCATTTGGTTCTTTGAAAGCAGTTTGAGGACTGATTTGTTAATTCTGGATGAAGTTATCGTGAATAACAGAGCTCTCTTATTTTGAAATAAAGGCAACATGAGTAGAGATGATCAGCACTCATGTGATTGGCTGAGTGCAGATCATGTGATTGCAGTTACATGAGGTTAGGTGTGTTGGGAACCCTCCCAGCATGCAGTGGGGCAATAGACTCACGGACATAAGTGGCCCAATCCCAATCTCCACACTCACGGACTTTGAAGTGCGTTCCCGGTCCGCGAGGGCTTTGGGCTGTCCCAACGTCAAATCGTCAGGTGCACGATGGCCCTCTCGCAGACTTTTTGAGCCCTCTATGCACACTGAGGGAATAACCCACAGTTCATAGCGTTGTGGCGTTAAACGCAGGGCTACCAGGAGAAGCCCTGAGGCGTTTGAAAAAAGGTAAACGAACATGGAGAAAGAGAAGAAAGAAGTTTACATGTAAGCGTATGATGCTGTTTTGATAAAAAACGAGTAAATTGATTATTTGGAAATGACCTCTCGTCTCCTTGGCCGTGAAAAAAGTAAAATAAAAACCCACAACTGTACATAACATGTTTTGGCGTCGTCAAGATAGCGTGATACGTGCTGTCCCATTATTTCGGGCCCTCGCAGCCTCTCGCATTCAAGCACTTACCAGGTGACGTCGGCTAAGTCTGTGAGGGTTCAGGGTTTAGGTTTTAGGGTGGAGACTGGGATTGGGCCAATCTCATTTTATGTGTTCCTGCGTTGTTACTGGTTTTGTTCTCAACATTGTGCTCTACAGTGTTTCCACACTGTTAAACCTGAGCCGTGAGCAGTGAATGTGCTCAGACTTCGAGTGATGCCTGCTACGAAGGGAGATCTCACTAAAGTCTATTCAGAAGCAGCTTTAATTTCATGAACAGTTTTCAACAAAGTGCATTCTGCAGTTAATCATTTACTAAGTTTTAGTGTTCAAATGACAAATTAAATGCCACATGTTCTGGCTCCATTGATCTTTTAACAGTCAGAATCTTTTAGTTGAGTTTGTGTCTTTTTGTTAACAGTTTCTCAAACTATATATTTTTATGTGTGTGTGTGTGTGTGTATGTATGTGTCTTAAAGGAAAAGTTCTTCTTTTCATACTACTAAGTATGAACATTTAATCGTGATAATTACACCAACAGCATGTTCTCTTCTAAAATCCTAATTATGTCAACACATTTCGTTATAAACCTCAGAAAGCGAGAAACATCTGGAAAGGAGTTCGTGTTTGTGGTTCACCGTAAAACGTCATAATCCAGCTGTCGATAAGCTGCACTTTTGCAGGTTTGGGTTTAAGGACTTGCTGCTGTAACAACAGTTCCAGATTAATTTTAAAGCAGCTTCGAAGAACCAAAAAATCCAAACTCATGTCCGATCATAAACAATATAATCTGGATAACTCGGTGATCTGCGTTTGAAGAACAGAG
The DNA here is from genome assembly GCF_020085105.1 of Siniperca chuatsi. Classification (NCBI taxonomy): domain Eukaryota; kingdom Metazoa; phylum Chordata; class Actinopteri; order Centrarchiformes; family Sinipercidae; genus Siniperca; species Siniperca chuatsi. The sequence goes on from NC_058054.1 coordinate 2,274,044, forward strand.
GCCAGGTTTCTACAGTGCATGTGAACATTTCAGAATGGTGACATGTGCTTCCTGGTATTGCATTTATGGAAGAATGAATTGCTAGACCTCATGCTGAAGCAGAGAAAATATAAGTGAACATAAATAGAGGTAATATGATAAGAACAAACACTTTTTAAAGGACAGGTTCGCACATTTTTCATGTCTGGCTTAAAACAATAGTCAGGTGCGCATATGAACACTGAAACAGGTTTTGCTTCCTGTAATCATTCTTCCTGTTCATACAGACCATTAAAAGATCCCTTCTTAATCAAATCAAGTGGATATCTTCCAGTCTTTTTAGTAGAAAATCCTCTTTTTGTGTTACTGTCGCTGCACTGCAGCGCAGCGTGGAAACACTGTCTGGGAAACTAAAGGAGACTGTAACTTTGGAAGATCTCCACTTGACTAACTAAGACTGCAGAAACTTCATATTAACTTTGGAGTGTTTATCTGATCTACACTCGGCTGATTGGTTTGTGGTGGTCAGGTGATTTTTGGCACGTTGAAGCGAGGCTTAGACACATGTGCCGAGTAGTCTGCTTTGAGCGTAACATCACTGAAAGTTGGCAGTTGATACTTCGTTAGGCTCTTAGTCCTGTTCACTTCTTCTCTTGATCGGATATTTACTGACTTTAATCAAGATTTGGTTCATTTCATACTGTAACTCCTGTAACTTAAGGTCTTCTGTGGCTCTTAGTTTAAGACAGCATTTCACTTTTAACATTTAAGTTTTTGTGCAAAGAAGGAAAGATATTGAAAATAAGTTTAATAGTTCAGAAACTCAGGTTTTGTATTGGCACCAATATAGAAAAATTTAAAGCGTACCCTGTATCTATCGCTGTATTTGGTACACCTAACCTCCCTCATTATATTTGTGCGATTAATTTCTGCAATATTAGATCAGCTGGATATAAATTATAATTGAACTTGTGTCTTAATATCCTGAGTCTTTGATCGTCCTGTCTTTCAGGCCTGATGGACGGGAAGCACTGCACGCTGCCTCATCTGACGGGGAAAACGTTTGTTTATAACGCAGCAGAGGAGCGTCTGGAGCTCTGCGTGGACGCTGCCGGTCACTTCCCCGTCGGCCCTGATGTGGAGGAGCTGGTGAAGGAGGCTCTGGTCCAGCTGCGCTCGGAGGCGGCCACCAGGGGCAGCAGAGAGGGGAGTCCATCCCATGGCGTGCTGCGGCTGGGCAGCGGCGGCGTTGTCCGTAAGAAGGAGCAGCTGCAGAGCGTCACCGCCTTCCAGGGTAAAGGCCACTCTCTGGGCAGCGCCGGGGGCTCCTCCCCTCCAGAACACCGGCCTATCACGCGCCAACACAGCAGCGGTGTGGACCTGAGTGCCAGCGTGTCCCGAGGCCCCCCAGACCTGTCGGACATCCCCGAGGACGCCACCAGAGAGCTGGTCCGCATGGCTCCGGGCTTCGTCACCATGAAGGATGGTCGTGGTCTGGACCCCAGCCTGATGGAGCAGCAGCGGAAGAAGCTGCAAGAGATGGTCTCCACCATCCAGGCGTCCATGGAGCGCCACCTGAGAGAGCAGCAGAGTGCTGCTGCTGCAGGGGGCGGGGCCAGCCAGGAGCGGACAGGCGGGACTAAGACGGGCGAACCGACATCTACAGTCGACCACGAACCTCCATCTGCTGCAGGCGCTACGGCGGCCAGCAAACCTGACAGGAAGGCGGAGGAACTGGAGGAGATGGAGAGTCAGGATGCCGAACAGAGCAACGCCATCGAACCCATGGATCACTCCTGATCACTCCTGACCCCCAGCACCGCCCCCCGCCCCGCCCTGCCTCGCCGGCACCTTTGGGTCCTAACGCCTCAGGTCGGATCCTAAAGCTTTGGTCTTCATCGTGTTTCGTTGTCTTTACTGCATGACTAAAGAGCGAGCCGACCGTCCTCACCTCTCTGCAGACTTGAGGTGGGATGATAATCCAAAAGGCGATATATTGTGAAACGTTCTCTGCGATACATCATCGATACTCTCACAACAATATCCCACTTCTGTTGCAATACTGAGGCTCTTGCTGTGTGTGTGTGTTTAAACTCTATGCACTTTGGTACACACTCTCTCATCTCAGCTGTCCACACGACTCTGTTAAACTTCACAGTGCAGTAAATAATAAACAAATGATTGATTCCTGCTTTCGAGAGAAATTATTTTGCCTCGTTAGGATAAGTTTTTCTTTCCCGTTGATGATGTATCGTAAACGACTGTCTTGCAATATATCGCAGAGTCGCCTGTGTGGTGACAGGATTGTATCTCTGTCCCTGTGATTCCCACCTGCAGACGTCTAATCCTCTCGCTATAAACGCACCGAAATCCGAGGCTGAAAAACCGCTCGGATTCATGTGTGAGACGCATTCCTGTAGATAGAGGATTCTTCTGAGTCTTAACCTGCCACCGGGGGGAGAGCTGCTGGTCGCCGGCAGCGTAATGTCCTGCAAACATGCTTCCGTCAAAGTGCACGCTCTGAAAAGTGCACCGGCCTCTGTACGCGTCGACGCCTTCGTTGCCAAAATCTGCTTTTCCACCGTCCGTCTGTCTGTCTGATGACCGCAGGGAGAACTCTGGATCTGCGTTTGCTTCACCCCCCCTCCCCAAACGGTCACCACTTATAGTTGACATTTAACGTTCTTGTTTTCCAAAACACGGTGTGATCAATGTGAAGCACCTGAATCCAGCTTCAGACCAACCTGTGCCACCTGCAGGCGAGGAGAGCAACAGCTGCTGTCACTTTGCCACTTGTGCCACCTGCAGGTAAAGAGTGTTACCGGTTTAATTTTTTACATATTAAACCTCTGAAATGTTCGTTTTGTTTACCGCAGTGTGACATCACGTGTCCACAGATTGTGGCAGATATATCAATATCGGTAAAATATTTGATTGTATAGTTTTATGTATTTTATGTATAAAAAAAGGAATATTGGCTGATATATCATTATCTGATCCTTGAGAAGACAGTATTAATCGGGCTCTAGCTGGTATAAAAGGCAAATTATCTATGTAGGTTGACTTAATTCTGTCTTTCTGAATATTTGAACTGTAAACTTAGTAAAATCCTTTACAGGTTGAATGTCGATTGGTACAGTTAGACAGCAGACTACTTGTACAGATAATTAATACTATTAAGACACATTTGTCTGATGGTCAAGTGCCTGAAAAAGCTTCATGTGTCGCCCACTTCATACATGTTTAGAGGGAAATAAATATGTTAATTTATAAAGCCATGAGCTGAATTATGTTTCAGGTCAGTGTGACACAGTGATGTTGTATAAAAACACACACAACGAAAACCTAAACTTTAAAAAAACAAAAAAAACAAACCTGCAGTTGAAACACTCGCTGCCTGCAGGTGGCACAATTATAAAAGTGCAGCAGGTGTTGCTGTTTCCTGCTTCTGCTCCACCTGGTTTTCTTTCTTCCAAGTTTGTCTGAAAAACTGAAACACTGCAAAATAACAGAGTATATACTGAAATGGACAGTAACATTTAAACAGCTTATCATTTTTAACGAAAGAAAGCAACTATTATCTTGGCCATGGATGCACCTTCGAAGCTATAAGGGAGCTGTTGTTGAATGCCAACAAAACAATCTGCGTTTTGTCTTTAAGTGTATTTTATAATTTGGAGAGGAAGCTCCAGTATTGTTTCAGGAAACATCGTATAAGAAACTGGGAAAAAAATATATCTAGTTTCTAAGCAAGTAAAGCTGAAGGTACAAAAGTGGCTCCAGCTGTGCGAAGGTGTTGCAGGTGTGTCGAACTGGTCTGAGAACGAGCCGCGATCCACGAGGTGCTTCACGTCTAAAAACCAAAAAAAAACATTAGTGGATCAAACGACTGGCTCACTAAAAGCCCAAATATCAAAATGCTAAGAGTTTCTTTAGTCGAGGATAACCCATCTTTTATTTTCCTATTTGTTTTTCCTAATATGACATCTAGTTTTACCGCAGTTTAAAAAGCAGTTGAAGTTGGCCAGTGGAAAGTTAGCGAATGATTAAGTGTGAAAACACCCGTTAAGGCTTCATGAGGTTTCTTCTCCTCCTCCTCTGCTCTGAAGGTGCGGTCACATTGCCAACAAAGGTTCAACAAAACTGAACCGAGGGATGATCACACACTGTTAGTCAGTGTGAGATTGTCCTGAACGTGATGACGAAACTAGAATAATAACTTCTATATTTCCAAACACGTCGGTGTTTCTATTGGCTGACCGCAGTCAAGAGTTTGCTCTGAAACAGGAAATGCGTTTAAATTTGTCCGTCGTTCAAGCTCAAACGTGAGACGTAGAGTGAATATTTGCAGGTGTCATGTGACCGTACCTTTACTCTGATTGGTGCACTGGCTTCATGTTTGAAACCTCCCATTTAAAAAGTGGCCAAAGATAAAAAAAGTTCAAGTTTTGAGTTTGAGTTTTTAAAATGTGGATCTGATATTTGGAAAAGAGAAATCCAAATATCATTAACAGGCCTGCCAGCTCCTCTCCTATGCAAAAATGTTTCACTGAACTTCCAAAAAAACCCTAAATATATACATGTGAAAGTCATATTGATCTGTTTAACCGTGCAGTTTCACAGCAGAGAGGCTGCTGACGAGCAGCTGCAGACGTCTTTAGAAGCATCTAATCACAGTTTCAAAGTCAGGTTACATTTTTACAGCACGTTGCCGCAGTTTGTGGCCTCTTCTCATAATCAGTAGATTTCAGACTCGTTGCTGTTATTGTTTACATTTACTCTCATCATAGGCGAGTCACATGAATGAGCTGTTTTTTGTCAGAACTACATGGGAGTGTGAACGCAGGGACACACAGCAGAACAAATGTCCTCGAAGACTTTTTTTTTTTTTTTTATCCTGCAGCTACAAACTACACCGTACGGCCAAAAGTATGTGGACAGCCCTGTCCTCATACTTTTAGAGTACTTTTTTGATTAGATTTATTTATAGATCTGCAGAACACTCCAGTCCGAGGAATAACACGTTAAAGCGAGAATACGTATTTCCAGCCTGGTCCCAAAACCTTTAGTTTTATTCTGGTTTTCCTAGTTTTGTCTCGGTTCCAGTGACGGGAAATCTTAATGCTGATATTTCAGACAACAGTGACAGCAGCACATTAATGAACGTGATGTTACAATCGCATGAGGCTGAGATTTGGGGGTTTTCACATACTTTTGGCCATGTAGTGTACGATACCTCAGGTGCTCGGTGATTTGCGTGGTGTGTCCTAATTCTTCGGGGGGGGGGGGCAGTTTCCTCCTGCGTTGAGGTCAAAATTCTTGCAGGAAAAATGTTTCTTAAGGATAAAAGAGTCTTTGTCTTCCTTAATACACTTATTGTAGCTTGATTTATGCCTGCCAATGACCAAAACACTCCCTTTAAAATGTCTGTTTTCTATGAGGAATTTGGGCTTGACATTTTTTGACTTTTTCTGACGTAATAAAATAGACATTTTGTGAGGCATTAATCACAGAAAGTGTTTTGGACTCCGCACATGTGCGTGTGTTTTGTGCGCTGATTTTGTTTTTGATGGAAACGGCAGCTTATAGCCACGATTCTTTAAAACCAAAAGTCCCAAATGTCCAAACGAGATGACGTAAGAGGCTGATCAGTTTGATGCCGCTTCAGCAAGAAATCAGCTGCGGATGATTGACGAGGAATCCACGATACCTTAAGTACCGTCTGAAGTTGTGGTTCGATGCTTTTAAAGACCTCTGCAACTGTTTTCCCAGCATCCTTTGTGGCTTTTCTCACTACAATGATCCCTTTTAGGTCTCGATTAAGAGCAGAGTTTCATTTGAACCACAGAAGGTTCAGTGTTCAGCGTCAGACGCCTGAACTGTAAAACTAGTTTAAAGGAACAGTTTGACATTTTGGGAAATACACGCTTATTCTCCTTCTTGCTGAGAGTTAGATGTTCAGATCGGTACTGCTCTCAGGTTAGCTTAGCTTAGCATAAAGACTGGAACCAGGGGGAAACAGCTAGCCTCGCTCTGTCCAAAGGTAACAAAGTCCACCTCCCAGCAGCTCCAAAGCTCACTCATCAACACGTTATATCTCATTTGTTTAATCCGTACAAAAACCAAAGTGTGAGAACAACACGTTGTGGTTTTACACGGGGTTATGTGCTGGACTGTAGAATTTATGCTAAGCTAATCAACGGCTAGCAGTAGCTTCACGTTTACTGTACACACATGTGGTATCAATCACAAATAAGAGTATTTCCCAGAATGTTGAACTGTTCCTTTAAAATGACAAGCCTGAAAGTCAGTTTACGCTTTTCGCATCTCCGTGTTGCTGATGGACGGACGACGTGGTGTTGAAGGAACTGATCGTCAGGCCTTTTACACAAAATCAATTAGTTTTACATTGAGGTTCTTTTTTGTTTTACTTTTAACTGTGTTGGTTTTACCTCAACCTCCATTTATTTTAACCTAAATCTTCACGTTTGACCTTAAAAATCTCTTAGTTTGACCTTTTGACCTCTTTTTTTTTTTTTTTTTTTCTGGTTTTTGGCGAGAACAAATCGTCAGTCTCAAAATGTAAATCAGAGTCTTTTTGTTTTCGGCTCTCTGAGGTTTATTTTGCCGTTGAAGTGAACAAATGTAAGACTCGGCACGTTATTTGAGAAAAAGAGGGAATGTTAGCGTAGCATGCTCATATTAGCTGTCAGAGAGGAAAGCGGTCGGTCGCTCGGACGAATCAAAAGGAAGTTTGCTCAGACGCCATTGCTGTAACAGACTTGAAGTTTTATTTTGTGACTGCTGTACTAATGACATGAATTGTAATCCAGTTGTATAATAGTATATATTGTAGTATATTTGGACCTGTACAGAAACTACAGAAACACAGATTGTTCAGTTCCTTCAGTTTTTTTTTTTGTTAACTTCTCTCTGGTTTGCTAATAAAATATTGATGATACACGGCTTCGACATCGCTGTTTGCATGTGTGATGAATTTTCAACCCCAACAATAAAATCACTTCCTTCACTTGTTTTTGTATTTTGTCGTCACTGACAGATTTTTCTGTTTGTCTGTTTATAAAAGAGGAAAAAATATATATATATATATATATACAGTGTTTGTTTATGTTTGTACTTTACATCAGTGTTGTCCATTTTCTGAACAGTGTTTGTGAATGTTTGAGTGACGTTGGTTTCAGTTTATTTCTACAAAAATCAACCTGCAGAGAAAATCTAAACCACCTGTGTGCTATTGTATGTGTCAAAGTATTGCCGGGCAATAATGTTAAATTAGCGTTAATCGAAGTTCAGAAAAATCACATGACAAACAATTCTGTTGTTCACAGGAAGCTGTCATTAAAAACTGAGAAAAGTAATCACAGAAGTTTTTGTTTGACACAGAAAGAATTTGTTCATGTGTAATTTAAAACAGTGAAATACAGTTCAATGCTTTGAATATTGGATTATTTTATATGTGATTTTGCATATATTTGCCTCATCAAGATGTATGTCAATATTGTGAAGTATCCTTATTAATATCGTGATAATGATTTCAATGATATCGCCCGGCTCTAGGTCAAAGTTATATTATTGTGCCGTGCTGCTAATGCTAACTGTAGCTACCTAAACGACCGCAGTCAAACTCAAACCTCTGCAAGTTGAATTTTTGAATATTGAAAAGAACTTTCTTGAAAGTTAATTGCAATTCTTTCTTTTAAAAAAAATTCTTAAATGCAGCTCAGTAGTCGCAGTCAGGTGTGTTTCTTCCAGATGTTACCGTACATGATGAAACTTTATTTTTCTTCTTTCATTTCGTTTGTTTTTTGCTTGTTTTTATATATAGCCTATATAAAATAATCACAAAACCACGTTAGATTTTTACAACGCAACTGAATATAATGACTGCCATAAGTAGGGGAAAAAAAAAAAAAAAAATGGTTACAATAAATCAAGAGTACCTAGTTGCAGATACAAAATGGCGGACTTCCGCAATAAATAGAAATAAACATAATAAAGTAAAAAATAAATAAATGACAGCACATGAAATTTTGGTAAAGGTGTGGAAAAGAGGATTAATTTAAATACATTTCTATGGAATCTCATAGTTTTGATTAATTTTTAATACCGGTAGGTCATTGTAATTTAATGTAATTTAAGTCTTTTCCGGTTCAGGCGGAAATGCCAATCAGGTCACAGAATCTAACGGGTCACGGAATACAGTGGAACACCTGAACCACGACGCGGGCTTCTCACGAACAAACATGGCGGACAAAAAGAGCTAGCGGGAGACCTTCAACGATCCTCCGACTGTGGAGTCCGAAGTGTGGCCGCGTTTCTCCTTTTACAGAAGCTGAACGAGTTAATGAAACATCTGCGCGCTTTAACTTTGTAAAACTGTACTGATGATATGAAGGAACGCGAGTATTTAACAACAACAACAACAACAACAACCTGTGGAGGAAACGGCATCAACTGACAGAAACGTCACCTGCTGCGGCTAGTTCCGCTAACGATGCTAACGATGCTAACCTACCTGTTGACCAGACACCTCAACCATCTGCTGCAAAATTAATTTCCAGGTATTCGTTTTTAATTATTATTAGTGCTAAAAAACAGTTAGCCGACAACAGTTGTGATAATTAAATGTTTTAATTTTGGAACTGTTGGTCGTGATGGGCATTTTTCACTATTTACTGACATTTTATAGACTAAACAAGTGATTGAAAACAGTCGACAATGAAAATAATAATTAGCTGCAGCCTTAAATGTCGTACAGTTTGGAATTACACTTAATAAAATCATGATTTATAATAATAATAATAATAAAACTTTATTTATAGAGCATTTAGCAAAACAAAGTACAAAGTGCTTCACAACAAGGGAAATAAAATACCACAGTGAATGATGAAATATAAATAAAATACACAAAAGCAATAAAATAAACAGCCAGTTCAGGTAAAATCAGGATCTGCTTTCAGATAAAAATGAGTTTTAAGACGAGACTTAAACAACCTACTTTTTTAAAGGGTGGTAGTAGTATTTAAAATAACTCTTGAATGAAAAAAAAAAAAAAGAAGAATTGAGTTGCTGTTAAAAGTCAACATTAGCGTCCCTTAAAGATCCTCTCCAGATGTGTTTTTGAACGTGAGGTTTGTTTTAAAAAGAAGAAAAATAGAGAATATAACCAGACTTGTGTGTAACTGTGTGAGTTTGCTGATGTCCTCCTCTGGAGGGCGCTGTAACACTGAGGGTAAAACATTAAGAAGTTTAAGTCTCTGTTAGATTACAGAGCTGATTTTCCTTGCCATCATTACATCGTACTGCGTCCAAGATTTGACTTTGTGAGTCGTAATTAGATACGGCGCCATAATCTGGACTTAATATCAGGATTTTTCTCTTCCCAGTTTCCACTTCCAGTCCACGTTTCGTCCGTCAGTCGTGAATCCGATCAGCACTGGGACCCAGAGCAGAGCAGCTGTCGGAGTCCTGTGCAGTAAATATAGCAGCAGAGGCGTGTGGGGGGAAAAGGAGCAGTTGGGGGGGTCATGAGGAGACCTGAACAGACCGGATCAAACTGACCGCTCCGTCTGCAGGACCAAACGGGAAAGGCTTTCCTCTAAAAACCCAGAGAGAGAGTTTGTCTGAAGAGGGCTGAAGATCAGCTGACAGCCGAATGTGAGTCCGTCTGTCCTTGTGAGGGGGTGAGGCGTTCACTGACCTCCGCCTCTGTGGGTTCGCTGTACATTTGTGTCTTTATGTCTTTTCATTCTGTTGTTTTGTTTATTTCTGTTTGTGTGTTTGTTGAGAGGATAGAAGCCTAAACAAGTAATCTAACAACTCGTTAGTAAGACCTGGTGCTTCTTTTGTATCCATTCATCGAAATTATGTTTTTTTTTTTTGATGAATCTAGCAAATTGGAGCCGGAGTCCAGATCATTTGGATTTTTGAGATTAATACTGATTTCGAGATTTGAGGAAAAATAGATTTTTATTTATTTATTTATTTTTTTACAAACACGTATCTTTGATTGGGACCCATTAAATATATTTTTCAAAGAATAGTGACCAAGAGATTTGTCAGTTTTGTTACTAAGTAGCAATAGTTGCTTCAGGTACAGGTGAGAAGTTGAAATATGATCCAGGAAGTCCAGTTTGAGAAACAGATCCATGAGTTTGGTTTATCAATACTACGAGAGAAGATTTTACAACTCCAGAAATGTATTTATTTTGTCTTTCATCACAACGATTGGAAGGTAAACGGAAGAAACTCATTCATGTTACAAAAATAATCTACCAGGAACGTGAACGCTTACGGGATTGGCTACCGCAGCAACTTGCTGGATGATGTCACACTGCGTTGCGAATGTCAGTCTGACCTCCGCTTTAATTAAGTCCACGAAACGTCAAAAAATAATGGCAGAAACCCATCAGATGTTACCTAAAGTGATGTGTAATAGTACAACGCTGGCGACCAAAACACAGGAAATAAATACCCACAAAATGAAACCACAGATAAAAACAACATCAGACTATATTCAATAATAAAACGGTTACGGAGCCATCCGAACAACAGCGTATCAGAATCGGCTTTATTGGCCAGGTGTGTGTACACATACAAGGAATTTGACTCCGGTTTGTCGTTGCTCTCCACGTACATACACAGAAATACAGCTAAAAACAAGCTCAACAAACATTAAGCTATTATGTGCATATAGATATTTTTTAAAAAGTACAAAAACAACAACACTAACATTTGTAAACAGTAGGAGAAGTAGTGCAAATGGTGCTGAAATACATATGATTAATGTATAATCCCTGTTTGTGTCCTCTCTGACCAGGTGGCAGATACCTGTGAACGTCCGTGTCTGAATAAGGAAGCCTGTGAGGGTCAGTTCTCCAGGATGCTGCAGCTGTGTAAAGTCACCAAGGCCCTGTTCATCAGTAACGCCCGTTCAGCCTGCAGCGACGAGCTCATCCAGCAGGAGGCGGTGACGCTCTGCATCAACGTGTCCAAGCAGCAGCCGTTTCCCTCCGCCGACGTCAAGAAGTTGCAGATCCCCGTCTACGACGACCCCGGCGAGGACCTGTACAGCCACTTCGACCGCTGCGCCGACGCCATCCAGAAGGAGGCGAACCGCGGAGGACGCAGCGTCGTCTACTGCAAGAACGGACGCAGCCGCTCCGCCACCGTCTGCATCGCCTACCTGATGAAACACCGCAAACTGGCGCTGCCGGACGCAGTACAGGTGGGGGAGACGGACGTTAGCCGCAAATCACACCAACTGCAACTGGTGATGCTCCACGGGGCGTTTGAGGTGGCGTTTCCTCCGTTACTGTCTCATTATCGTCTCTATGACGACGCCTGGGAGTTCAAATCCTCTTTTCCGGCGGCGTCCCGATCCTGATCCAAGTATATTGATTATCTGCTGATACAGAGTCCGATCTGATACTTCTATATGGATCTGGATCTGACACGTTGAAACAACAGCTGTAGATACTTAATCTGACACACTTTATTATTTTTCATGGGATTCTTGATCCAAATACTCCTGAAGGTCCTGATTCAAAACTATTGAGTAAGCTGATCAGCTTACATTATTGATCTGATATGAATGAAACCTTAACTGGAGAATGTGACTCCTGAAATTGACTCAACGCGATCTAAAGAGTGTTACAGAGTGGAGCTTCTTCCCTCACAAAAGATCTTTGGTTGAGTGTGAACGCACACTGTTAACTTCATTTTAACGGGTGAAAGTGACGGAAATTAGAAGCCGCTTCCTGAATGTGTTGTACGCTGAACTTTGCTGATGATAATTAGTGTCAGAGTTCGGCGAATCCGTGTATTTTTGAAACCGGGTGTCAGAACAGTCGATCACTAATATTTCACGTTCACACACTCTGATATGCAGTGAAATGCTGCAGACCAGCTGTGGTAAAGGAGCGCAGCGCTGCAATAGCAGCAGGCTGAGGTGAGAAACCACAACAGAGTTCAGTAAAGACAGGATCAGACGTTGATCAGCTTCGTTTTAGCCGATACAGATCCTTTTAAAATATGTCCGGATCGGTCCAGAGACGGACTGTTATGATCGACGCAGAACATCTCAAATGGTTTTTTCTGCACCTTTTTCGCTGTTTTTCTTGTGAAATACTGGATACTTTCAACCAGAGAAGATCAGAGAAGGAAAAACCATCACAACACGCGTCAGCACTCGGGCCGTAAATGTTGGGAGCTGCAGGTGAAGAAACAACCTGCGTAAACCTACACGTGAAACCTGCTGTTTCTGATCGAATTAGCTTTATTCTGCAGGATAGCGAGAGCAGTTCTCTGATCGTCGCTGTTCTCTGATCTGCTGTTCAAAGGTCAGAAATGTCAGCGTTTATGCTGCGGCTCAGCAATCAAGCTTTGTTTCTACTCAGGCGGGACACGGTGGCGTGGGGGCCTCCGCAGAGCTGCGAGCATGCACACAGGCGTTTGTGCTCAACGCGCTGTCCGTCGCCATGGTTTCCCCCACACGCCGGGGGCGGGGCGCACAGACGAAATATCATGCGAAGAAGCAAGAAGTCAACGAGTGTTACCGGAAGAATGTCATTATCCAACATGGCGATCCCTCATTCTTTTCCACACTTTCTTACAGAATGACTCGTCTTTTGCCAGCGTGGTGGCGATCTCTCCGAGTCCCGTGGCTCTCCCCGTGGTCTCTTTAAAAAAGGGCGGCGGAGGTGTTTGCACCCAGGACGCCAAAGGTAGACGAGCAGGTTCGCCCGTACAGTGACGTCGTTTTTGACCCTCGCTGCGGGGACGCTGCGTGGAGCGTTAGCCAGGCTTTAGTCTGCTGAAACCGAAGCTTGTGTGGAAGTCGGGTATCTATTGCCAAGGTGCCCTTGAGCAGCACGCTGACAGAGGAGCTGCTCGGTGAGCGTCACTGTCTTCATGCTCAAAATGACCAAATGCAACAAATCAGCCAGTAAAAAAAAGACGAAACTTCGACTTTTGTTAGTTGTAATATTTTTATAGTTGACTTGCACTTAAAATGAGCAGCCTGAGCTCGTGTTTCATGCGTTTTATATTCTGTCTGTGCTGTTTACGTCTGAGCTTCTGCATGTTTCAGTTAGTGTCTGATAACGTAGCACGTTTTCTTATTTAGTCCATATTTCATTCCCTTGCATGTCTTGAGTTATGAGCCTCTGTGTTGCATGTTTTAATTAGTACCTGACAGTGAAGTATAATGTCCTGTAGTGTTTTATATTAACTATTGTTCTGCATGCTTTATAAATGATCTCGATAACAATAATTTTAAGCTTATATTCAGTTTTTAGAGTGTCTGTAACGTCTGTCCAGGACTACAGATGAAAAACTCTGGAGCTTTTACAGCAACATTTATTAATATGCACTGTTCCTGTTGAATAAAACAGTAAATAAAAGCAGTGTACATACATACAATGTCATCTAAAATTCACCAGGCAGTGTTTGAAAACCATAAATCTTTTTGTCCTTGAAAATGAACATTTTTATTACTATTTATTGTCTATTACAGATTTGACTAACATTTATCACTTGCTGCTGTTTCCTTCCCCAGAAGGTGAAGACGGCTCGTCACGTGATCGATCCGAACTCCGGCTTCCTGTCTCAGCTGCAGAGATACGAACAGGAGCTGAAGAAGAGACGAGGAGAGACGGCTGGACGTCTGTCTGATCGTCCTCAGACAAAAACCTGAAGGTCTCGATGTGAAAACAGCCAGCAGGTGAACGACTTCCTCTCCGTCCTCCTTCACACTCTCTTAGTTATCTTTTCTGTCAGCTTCTAATGTTGATGTGAACAGGAAAACCCCAACGGACGTGAAGCTCCGAGTACTTAAATTCTCTTATTTTAATGGGGAGAGTTTGAAGATAAGAATATTTAACATTGCGTCCAAAATGACACATTATATAATAGATCCTTTATTGATCCTGAAGGGGAGTTTCAGTGTTGCAGCAGCTACTTCACATAAACGAGTACAATTAAAAGGCCAAATTATGTCAAATAAATATCAGTATAAAAAGAAAACTGAGAATAGAGACTATAACGTTAGCTCTAATGTGTGCTGAGTAAGTGCAAGACAGTAATATAAATAACTTTATTTGTAAGTGCTTAAACAAAAAAAAAGTCAGTGTACATAAATAAAAAGCAGATAAAATAGTATAAAGTGAGTTAGTTTAAAAATGTGTGTGTGTATGTGATATTTAGAAAAAAATAATATAAACGGTAGTTTATTCTACAGTTTAGGTGCCATGACAGTAAATGCAACATGTAGACTTAAGAACTGTGACAAGAGCTTTTTCTCTTTTTCCGTAAGTGCTCAGTAGGTCAGAAATACAACTATTTAACACCTTATACTCTCCGCACACGTAATATTTATTGCAATCTGTTGAATTAAAATCCAGAATCTGAATTCACTCATCAACATTAACGAGTAACTAAAGGCTAAAATAACTCAAACTCGGATGTTTGATCAGCTTCTGTTGGCGGAGAACAAAGAAACATTCAGACGTGCATCGCATTCACTCAAGAAAAACAACTGGAGGCCTTACGTCATAATTATGACTTTACTATATCACAATTAAGTTTTCTCGCAATTGTCCTGATGTCATAATTATGAAAAAAGGTTAACGTGGTAATCGATCATCAAGGCTGTACCTGGTTTTAATTAGCTGACGATGCAGCGCTTTAAGTACGTGAGGTAACGAAGCAGTGGCGTCCGTGGTCGGAGTTTCTGTGTCGGACACTTGACGATACAATGAGCTGGGCAGTTAGCATACGTTAGCATTAGCAGGTCTCTGAAGCCGTTGGGATTGTTCGGGCGGAAATTCAAGTCATACGACAGAAATGCATCCAAACTATCAAAATGTGGGGCCCTAAACAAACACTATGGTAACAGCTGTCAAAATAAAGTTGGGGAAAAAAACATTTTTAATCAGGTCACAGAACACACCTGATATCTGAGGTACAGAAGTCATAATTACGAGATGAGGTGTTTTTCTTTGGTGCGTGCACTTCTGTAGAAACGCGACAGCAGCTTGAGTAATGTTACGACCTGAAAACGATTTGAGCAGCAGAAGATATGAAATGTTGTTGTTTTTTTTAAATGTACCTGAAGCAGCTGCGGCCTCCTGAACTTCACCTGCTGCTACTCCCAAATACTGAAGCTGAATCAAAATTTAGCTGCGAGAACGTTAAACTGGCGTGAGGTGATCAGCTGTAAAACTGAAACACGAGTGATGTGTCTTTACTCACAAACAATCTTTGTCTGAATACAGACGGCAGCTGCAGAGAGCACACTAACTTTCCATTTTACTGAAAGAATATCATCCACAGCTGATCCAATCTGCTGCTGCTGCAGTTTAACCAGCGCCAGGCGGCGTAAAATGAGAAGCTGCTGCCTGAACGTGTTTTGTTCATCTTTGCAAATATAAAGACTGAGGACAGATACGAGGTTTGAGAAGAGATTCATCAGTGTCAGAGCTTAAATAATCTGAGTAGGAGTTACTTTTCTGATGTCTATCAACTTGTCTTTGTAAAGCCACAGAATTTAGTTCTTTTCTGGACTAAAAACCTTCAGTCTGTGTTTCAGTGGCATGCACTGTGCTGCATCTCTGTTTAAAACATTGTGATTGCAGTTCGACCTTCTACCTCTAGCTGGAAGCATTTCTATAGAAATTAATGCAGTATATTACTACATATAAACACATAACGAGTCTCTGCAGGCATGAACTGGAACGATCTGAACCATGAACAAAGTCTCGACAAAGAAACTCGGGGGGGGGGGGGGGGATCCTTTGTGATCCTTTAAGCCTTCGGTTCACATTAAAAGACCAGAAAACATCTGGCTTTAATCAGTTATGAGTTCCAGTTCATGTTTTTTAACGCTTGTACGGTGTCTAGTTTTAGAAGTTAACTTTTGATTAATACTCTAACAAGTCGTCAGATGTCTTAAACTGTCCTGGACTTAAAACAGCCCAGGTTAAAATAGTAAGAAACACATTATTCTTAAGTGTATGTGTAGTAATTTAATGAGCAGCGGGATAAAATGTATTCAAACAGCTTTGGAGACTGATATCACGACGATATTTAGCTCCTGATTGTGCAAAGTGAAAGTTTGAAATGTTCAGTGGTCAAACACGGCGCTTCACACAGTCAGCTGTGATTTTAAAGCTGCTGATGGTTAATTATTCAGTGTTTTCTATTGATGCTGTGAAAAACGATGATTCGGTTTGGAACAGATATTGTGACTGGATGTTGATACAAGAACTCGCTGCTTTTGAGGAGTGTTTAGGAATCTCAGGTGTGTCTTCTTCATTCTGTGGTGCTGCCATTTAGAACTGAATCAGAAGCAATAATTGTAACTAGACTGATGTCACTGTAAACCACGTCACACCTCAAAATGAGTGTTTCAGTGAGTCTGTGGTGATGAAACGTACCTGCTGTGTGAACGGCGTGCAGCTCGGTTCCATCTCTATTTTAAAATAAGAGCTAAAAAGAGTTAAAACAAGCACATGTGAACATGACGCTGCTGCTGTACTAATGTCTGTTTTAATCCTTGAAAAATGAAATAAAGTTATGTGTTCACCATTCAGTCATCAGGTTTGTGTGTGTACAAAGTGGGCGAGCGAAGGCCGACGCCCTCCAGACCGGCGTCAAGCGGAAACCTTTTCAACTCGCAGATGCATCTTCACCTTATTTTGCGTCGCCTTCCACGAGTTTGCAGCCACTCGTACGGCTGCGTATTAGGGTCATTGTAGGAGAGAAATTATAAATGAAGGCGCGAACACCTTGCATGACACCACTTGTTGCCTGTGTGTGTGTATAACAATAAGCGCTCTTAAGTCCTGCATCGCCTGCTGTCCCATAATGCTTTGAGAGGCGATTCTCTCGTATAAGAAGGGCTGAACTTTGCTTGCAACACGTACAGAAATCATCGGACGCGCGCGCACCCCCCCCCCTGCAAAAGTGCTGTTGTGGGGAAGTAGTAGGCAGTGTCAGGGGAAAAGTCACTGGGGTCAATCCGCCGGGGGAACATGAATGTCTGAATCAAATTTCATTTCATTCCAATCAATCGAAAAGTTGAAATATTTCACTCTGGACCGAAGTTTCTAACTGACGCCGTCATTATTTTTAGTCACATCGCTGAGGTGAAAAAGGAAACCAAAGCGTCTTGAGACAGAATCAGTTTATTTATGAAGTGTGTTACATCTCTACTGTACTGAGGCCTTAACGTGGGTTGAACAGACCAGACTGGATCAACTGTTGGGGGCTGAGGAGGTTCAGACAGTTGCGGGATTTGGACTTGTGTCCCATTCTTCACGCACTCTGCTGATCCACTCGTTATAGTTGGACACCTTGGTGTAGATGCCCAGCTTGTCCTCCCTGCCGCAGCCCTCGCCCCAGGATACCAGGCCGATCAGGAACCAGGTGTCTCGGTACAGAGTGACCATCGGTCCGCCGCTGTCCCCCTCGCAAGCGTCCAACCTCTGTCCGAGGATCCCGGCGCAGATGACGTTGTTGGAGATGTTGTAGAACATCTGCTGGGCGCAGATGCTGCGGTCGACCAGCGGGATTTTGATGACGTTGAGTGCCGAGCTGAACCGGGTGCTGTCCATGCTGTCTTTGCCCCAGCCGGTTACCACGGTGAGGGTGCCGTTCAGGTGGAGCACCCGCTCTGCCATCTCCCGTCCCGGCAGACAGATGGGGACGATATACTTGGTGTGGGGGGCGGGGCTCTCCAGACGCAGCATGGCGATGTCGTTGTCCGCCGTCCTCCTGTTGTAGTCCGGGTGCTTGAAGGTGTTAATGACCCTCAGGGTCACCTCGGTGCCTTCAGCTCTGTGACGCTCGTAGTCACCTGAAGACACAGATCACAGGGTTCCCCCGGGATATCCGGTTAGCGGAGGCAGGAAGTGTTTCGGTAACACTTACTGCGCCTACAGACAACTGTTTTGCTTTGTTGATGTTTAACAGATTATCAATATGTGACATTTCATGAACAAACCCTGACCGTGATGTTTTTTTGTTCCTAAACCTAGAAAACCATTTCATTTGTGAAAGGTGTATTTGTTTTTAGCCGATTTCAGTATCACATTTAAACTCCAGATTCATTCCTATTAAGGTGTTTTAAGTCAAACGAGAGTATCTGTACGACTCGTACGACAGGTCGCGACTTTAACTCCAAACATGAGAAAATTGGTGAATTCCACAAATTCTCTTAAAATCACTTGTACATGTCACTTAAATGGGTCAGTGGGCCTCAGCACCACTTCATTCATTCTTAATTTAACAACATTTAATAACAGTGGTAAACGTTTTGATTATAGTGTCATGAGTTCTTGGGCTCAGTGTTTTGCGTCTGCAGAGTGAAAGCTCACCCAGTCGTACTCTGAATCTCAGGTTGTTGTCGAGGCAGTGCGCGGCGGTCAGGACCCAGCTGTCATCGATGAGGACGCCTCCGCAGTGAAAACTCCCCTTGGCGTTCAGTAACAACACCTGCACACAATAACACTCCAGTTTCAAACATCAAGTCTTTCTCTATAACATCCATGACTAAATAATCAAAAATCAAAGCTGGGGTCCTTAGGTAAATCTACCAAGGGATCACAGCTGATTGGTGCACAGAAGTACGTGACATCACCTTTTCCCAACTTCTAACTCGTGAGAACAGCGCAGACAAAAACACAAACAACAGAAATTTCTCGTGAATTAACCAAAACAGTTACCTGCTGACCGCCTTTCGATAGCACCATAAAGGGGAATTTCCAAAGATACAGCTATCGTTGGATTTGAAATAATTTAGGAGTTTCATCAAACCCGTCGTGTTTGCTGCCTTCAACCTGTTGAAGGTTACATCAACGTTTTTGTTTTTCCCCAGTTTCTTCTTTTGTTTTTCAGCAGAAACCAGCACCGTCAAGTTTTTTTCGTTTGGGTATGAAGGACAACACACGATGGCAAATGAAAACACCTGCAGCTATTGCTCTCTATGGAAGTTCACACAGTGTCGACGTGTGTTACTGATCTAGAAAAGCAACACATTGATCACATTCGCTGACCTGATCGGCACATTACTGATCCCTGACTGTTCGTGCTAGTGTGTGCTACAGTCAGTTACCTGCCAGGGACTCTCCCCCTTCTTCCCCACCTCCCCTCCCACCATCCAGGGCAGCAGGCCGTCCTTTGGTTTGGTGTACGACGACCTGCTGATCAGCAGCTGACCGCAGGACGAGGGACCTGCCGGGTAAACACAGAGAGAGAGAGAGGTCGTATTTGGTTCATTCAGCTCTCTGGTGTTGATGCAGAGCCCAGTGATTCTTAAAAAAATAATAATATATATACACAGTGGTGTGAAAAAGTGTTTGCCCCCTTCGTGATTTCTTTTTTTTTTTTGCATGTTTGTCACACTTAAATGTTTCAGATCATCAAACAAATTTAAATATTAGTCAAAGATCACACAAGTAAACACAAAATGCAGTTTTTAAAATGAAGACTTTGGAGTGGCCTAGTCAAAGTCCTGACCTGAATCCTATTGAGATGCTGTGGCATGACCTGAAAAGGGCAGTTCATGCTCGAAAACCCTCCAATGTGGCTGAATTACAACAATTCTGCAAAGATGAGCGGGCCAAAACTCCTCCACAGCGCTGTAAAAGACTCACTGCAAGTTATCGCAAACGCTTGATTGCAGTTGTTGCTGCTAAGGGTGGAGCAACCAGTTATTAGGTTTAGGGGGCAATCACTATTTCACACAGGGCCATGCAGGTTTGGATTTAGTTTTCCCTTAATAATAACAACCTTCATTTAAAAACTGCATTGTGTGTTTACTTGTGTTATCTTTGACTAATATTTAAATTTGTTTGATGATCTGAAACATTTAAGTGTGACAAACATGCAAAAAAAAAAAAAAAGTGATTGCCCCCTAAACCTAATAACTGGTTGCTCCACCCTTAGCAGCAACAACTGCAACCAAGCGTTTGCGATAACTTGCAGTGAGTCTTTTACAGCGCTGTGGAGGAGTTTTGGCCCACTCATCTTTGCAGAATTGTTGTAATTCAGCCACATTGGAGGGTTTTCGAGCATGAACTGCCTTTTTAAGGTCATGCCACAGCATCTCAGTAGGATTCAGGTCAGGACTTTGACTAGGCCACTCCAAAGTCTTCATTTGGTTCTTCTTCAGGAAGAGGGCAAACACTTTTGCACACCACAGTAGGTAATTCTTGTGCACATAAATTAAGAGATTTGAGAGCATGATTTGCTGAGTTGAGTAAATCATTCAGGTAGATACAAGGTTTTGATTAAGAAACTAATCCCTCCATCCAGCAGCTTACCTGACGTCTGCGTGTGTCATGTATTTTCTCACCTTTTGGTTCACATTTCCTGGAGTTGTCGTGCAGTTTGTATCCGCTCACACAGCTGCAGCTCCTCGTCAGGCCGTCCTCGCTCTCCAAACAGTTGTGGTCACATCCGCCGTTATCCACCGAGCAGTTAGTGGCAGTTAGAGCTGAACGACGCCAGGCGACAAGGTTACCTCAACTGTTACACATTTACATTTATACATTCAAAGTTCTAGTAGGAGCTAGAGCGGAATCGATCTATTAGTCCATCGACAGAAAATGTATTGGAAACTGTTTTAATAATTGTTTGATCATGTCTGCCGATTTGCTGCTTTTCTTATACCATTACAGTAAACTGAATGTCTTTGGGTTTTGGACTGTTAGTCATACAAGACATTTGAAGACGTCACCGGACAACAGACTTTTTTAAAAACTATTTTCTGACATTTTGTAGTCAAAACCATTAATCTGTAATGAAAATAATTATTAGTTGCAGATCTACTAGGAGCAAAGTTGCTGTGGTGTAACTGGTGGTGCCCCAAAAGAGAAATGAGTTCATCAATGATTCTCTCCATTATGAACCAGACACGCAGCCTCAGTGTCCTCACTCATTTTTATAAACTGTCTTTTAATTAGTTTTTATTCTTATCTGTATTCCTTTTTTTTTAATATTATTTATTTTTATTCGACGTCTTGATTGCACTGTATTTATTCAGTATAGTTTCAGTTTTTATGTCTGAAAATGTTTGTAAACTTGTTTTTGAAAAGTGTTATATAAATAAAGGATATTATCATCATCATCATCATCTGAAAACTTTTCTTTAATTACATAGAAAACACTTTTATCATAAGTCCAATGCTATAAAAACTTAAGTATTGAGGTTGAGCAGGTCTGTGTTATGTCCACTGACGCAGATAAACCTGAAAATGCTCAAAGTGTCACACCGAGAAAAAGAGAAAAACAGCTGAAACGTAGCATCATCATCATCTTCTTCCTCACCGTGAAATACAGTAGATGTTATTTTAAAAACAAAGTAATTTTTTAACTTTACATTTCTGTCTTCCCAAACTTTCCTTTCAGTATGAAAGTAAAAATTTAAGGGATTTGTTTAAGATGACGTACTGTATGTTTGTCTTTAAGTCTGCATGCATATACACACCTATACATATATAGGTAAACTGACCCTTAAATAGTTTAAGGAACACAGATTATCACATATGTTAGTGTTGTTGAAAATAATTTTTTTTGTCCAGACTCACGTTGGTCGCAGTATTTGCCCTCGTATCCACGGTGACAGTGGCAGGCGTAGGCTTGGTGCATATCCTCGCAGACTCCATGAACACACATGTTGGATTGACACTGGTTCCCATCTGAAACACAGTCAGGTCAACATGAATACATTTCCCACGATGCTCAGCAGGTGCTGCTCGGAGACAAACTCCACACAGGAGAAACCTGCCGTACGAACCAGTTTGATCGCATTGGTGGAGGCTGACAGCAGCTGTGTCCACCAATGAGATGGCTCACAGTCACACCAGCTAAAGCCCCGTGTGTTGGGAGGCTCAGATTCTAGTTTTTAGTGTTTCTGCCGTGTTCACATCATACAAGCATAATTACAAGGAGCTGAGTGGGGAAAAGGCGTTCATGCCAGCCTCCGACTTTAATTGTTTTCTGTGTCCACACATTTATATTTCGGTCATACAGCAAGGCTCCGAGGCTGGGTCTACTCTGCTGAAATAAGACCAGAAGAAGATGTAGGTCCAACAACATCGTAATTAGGAAAAATCTGTTTCGGCCTTGAGAGGTTTTCAAATTTCTGCTGTTTCCATTCATGTTTTTCACGCTCCGCTTCAAAAGGCACAAAACCAGGTGAGTAGAAACTCAGACTTTCTGATGTACAAACTCGTCTTACCTGTGTACACCGTCCAGAACTCCAGCTGTAAGCACACAAAACAAAAAGTCAGTGATGAAACTCGTCTGTATAAACTGGCAGACTTTACCTCGAGAATCAGAGATCACACTAGCAAATATTACTCTACTGCAGCAGGAGGAGGAGCTGTAACAGTTTGCAACAAGCCCGCAGCCAGATGTCAACGCCAGTGAAATGTTAGACTTTTACCAACAGATGCAAAGCTGCCGCACAAGCTGATTACGTCATTCAAAACCGCAGCAAATCAGACAAAGACTTTTTAACACAAACTTTAACACAGGAGTAACAATATGAATGATAGCAGAAGTCTGTTGGTCAGTAGAAGTGAATTGGCTGTGATTGGTTGAGTTCAGTAATTTTTCAGGTTTGGGATTCATGGTGAGCGCCTTAAATCCTCCTGCCACCAGGATGCTAAGGGATTACTAAAAGACCAAACTGCAGATATTTCACATCACTGCTGATCATTTGCCAAATCACATTTTCACAACATCCATGTTTGCTTGTTTGTCTTCCCAGTTTGATTTTTCTGGCAACGCAGATTATCAGTGCAGCGGTCGATTCTACTGTGTTGCTGCATCTTTGAACGCATCACCAAAGAGAGAAATTAGGAGGAGAGAAAAATTAATTAAACCCAACCTGCAAAGAAATACATTTAAAATGCTTTGGAAAACGGTCAGCAATAATGTAAAATATATGAATAATTTGTATCAAATGTTTTAGAGAATGAGAGAAACTTTTAGCTCGAGCAGCTGAAACACAAAAGCAACAAACATTTGAAACATTTACACACAAACAGGACTTCTTACTGTAGCTTCTCTGGTTTGGAAAATCTCTCTGGCTTCTTCAAAGCTACACTTTTCCTCCACACATTCGCGCTCCATCGAAGCAGGTTTCAGCTCCTCCAGGAAGGAGTTCGCCCGCCGAGAGCGGAGCAGCATGTGAGCCTTCGGAGGGTCCGAGAACACTGAACGAACAGAAGCAAAAACAAAGAGATGCATTACGCTATGACAGTTTAGTTTAAAGACGGTGTAGTCCCTCATTCGTCCAGGAGTGTTGCATCGTAGAAAAGGTTTCAGTCGTAGTCATCTGGACACTGTTTTCACTCAGAAATTTTACAGAGTAGCTTAAATTTCTGAGTTCTCAGACCATTTTCACAATTGAGAATGACTTCCGGATGGGAGCCGAAACGTCTTGATTCTGAAAACAGCGTCCAGATGACTACGACTGAAACCTTTTCTACGAGTTTAGTTTAAAGTGAAAGTTTTTTGACGCAGAGGCCTGAGAGGCTATAACAGCCTGTTGCGGTCCACCAGAGAAAGCCTGAGATGCTGGTTGCACTTCTACAACATATTCTATTGCACTTCTGGAGCCACAAAGGGCTTTATACAACTTCTTTTCACATATGCAGTATGGATTTTGCTAAGTGGTCATTGATTTGTAGATTTTATTAGTTTAAAAAAATGTTCTGAGCATTTTAAGGACTTCTTGTCCATATTGGCTTAAAAGTCTGTGGGGAAATTGTTCTGTCAGCTGTTTCCAAGATGGAGAATAAACTGAAACTCAACTTTTAAGGTGACATGGATGAGAAGTCCTTAAAGTGCTCAGGAAAAAAAAGAAATTTACAACTAGCCAAACTCCATCTGCTGATGATCATGTGATATGATCAAAATCTCCAGAACAGCTACTAAATGGACATTGTGGTGAAATAGTTTTCTATAACGCTGTCGGACTCACAATGGACAATAAAGAAAGGATCAAAATCGATGCAGCAGAACCAGAGATTTCGTATTTTGTATTCCACACATTCTTCACTTCTTGTAAAAAAAATAAAAAAATTTAAAAAAAACTGCCGCCTACATTACCCACAATGCAACTCGACCGCTGACAGTTCTGTCGAAGATTTGTTTGCGTTATGCTAGTAGCAGCTAACATAACCTCAAGCCACTAGCTTCAAGCAGAGATGAGCAGCAGCTACAGAGGTCAGGTGAGCTCGCTGCCTTCTAACTCCACACCTACAGATTTATTTCATTTTCAAACTTGTAGTCTTCGGCCCTGACCGACGCTGACTCAAGTGACATCACCTGAGGACGTTTATCAGACCCCACGCAGCTCCCTCTGGAGACACTGAAGGCTTTATGGC
Organism: Siniperca chuatsi; assembly: GCF_020085105.1. NCBI lineage: Eukaryota > Metazoa > Chordata > Actinopteri > Centrarchiformes > Sinipercidae > Siniperca > Siniperca chuatsi. Next base: position 2,298,445 of record NC_058054.1, read on the forward strand.
AACTGACAACGTTAGCATGCTAACATCTGAGCCGTTTAGAGTGAAAGAGGAGTACGGTCGACATGTCTTAAACTTTATAAACGCTGTTTAATAATGACGTCAATGTGAACAGACCTCAAATTACCGAACGTTATGCCGATAATATCTGATTAAATGAGTAAATAGCTCTGAAACACAGATTTCTCCATGTATGCAGACGGGTTAGGGTTACAAAACTTATATCTTTTGTGCCTGTAATACAGTGACTTCCTGTTTACATAGTTGATTGCTCTCGATTGGACAGCACTACAGATGGTTCCTACCAACAGATTTACATTCCTAAAGTTTTAGCTAAGACATTCCTTAATTTTAATGGTGAAACCCGATTTGGTAAATCACTAGTTTGAAACTAGCTAGATGTTACTGAGAACTTCACGTTCAAACTTAATGAAGGATTTATGAAGAGCTGCTGCAAAAGAAAACCCCACACACAATCAGGACATCTTTTAACTGAGCTCTGTGACTTTAAAAATCACTTCAGAGGTTGTGTCTGTAATCCATCCATGCTCACCCACCTGACAGACTGAGCACTGACACCGACCACAGAGCGACGATGACGGAGACACAGAGGACGAGGCGGGACATGATGTCAGTCAAACCTGCAGCCAATGAGACGAGACAGACATGAGCCAATCATCTCATCTCCTCAGTGTTTATATTTACCCACTGTGTCCAGTCAAGCAGAAACATTAATACAAACATACAAACATTTATAGTCATAATCCACATCTAAATGATTGTATGGAGGGTTGATGTTACTTACCAAATTAAAGCAGGTTAAAAAAATGAGCTGGAGACGAGACAGGAAGAAAATATCTCAACCACATCATGTGCAAATTTTGTTCTTATTAAATGTTTAAAATAATAACAGCAGCTTCAGTGAAACATTTCTTCAATATTGATCATTTTCAGCTGAAAACACAGAGGCCTCCAAACACGCACACAGCAGGAGACGATCCCTGTTTTAACCCTTACGACCTTTGACGCTAAGACAAGAACAATGGGGGCTACAGAGTCGAGAGCGAAGCAGATACTACGTCCTAAAACCGTTACAACATCACGAAACCAAGATACAAAAGAATAAGTGGATTTCGGAGACTGAGGAGCGTTATTGTACTTACGCGTGAAGAGTCGAAGCCGTGGACAGAGACTATGGTTCGCTCTGTTTCTTCTGTGTTAATGACTAACTCCCAGTGTTTACTGAGAGTCCACAGTCTGCAGCTGGACACTGTCTGCCAACACTGTCAACACACACACACACACAAACACAAACCCCCCGTTTAACCTCCACCCACTCACCTCTGCGACACATCAGAGCCCCATTTCACAAGAAGTTCTTACTGACTTCTGTCAAACCTTCTTACACGACCTCCACTGCAGCGTCTGCGTCCGACCGGCGGTCCGGTCAGCAGCACACAGCGGCTGGACGAACTGCCTTCGCCAAGCTGACTGATGCCAGGAAGTAACTGGACAAAAATAGTTTGAGTATCCTCCATAAGGACAACACAATAAGAAAAGGCCATTGTTTTCATTGACCCTCCCCACTGTTGCTCTTTATGTTTTGCCACTCATCCTAAAATTTGTGTCACATAATCGCCAAATTTGGTAACTGCCATATCTGGAACATTCCAAAAAATATCCACTTGTTTGTTGAGATCAAGTATGATTTTGAAGTACACATTGCGATTGTAACTAAATGTGTTGGTGTGCAGGTACCTAAAAGGTACCATGTCGAATTTCTGACCACTAGTAGCGCTATGGAGCCATTTCTTTTTACGAGTTTACATCCATGGGTATCCACGTTTCCCTCACTTGCGTCTTTTCCTTGCATCTTGAGCTTTGTTTCTACTCACACGAGACACGGTGGCGTGGGGCCTCCGCAGAGCTGCCAGCATGCACAGAGGCGTTTGTGCTCAACGCGCTGTCCGTTGCAATATTCTCCGACACGCCAGGGGGCGTACAGACAAAATATCGTGAATAAGCAAGAAGTCAAGGTGTTACCGGAAGAATGTCATTATCCAACATGCCGATCCCTCGTACTTTTCCCCACGTTAATACAAAATGACTTATCTTTTTCCAGTATGGTGGCGAAAATTCAGAGGTGCAGCTTGCGGCTCTACGTGAAAAGCACAATGGTAACGTAAGGGTCCACCGATCAAATTAATCAAAAGGGTTTTTCATAGTTAATCCAAGTTGTGAATATTATCCTATGAAGTTTGCTAACTGTCTGCTAACTTTGTTAGTCAAACAAAAACTGGCACTTATTCTGACAGGAAAGACCTTTTCCCCTCTTCCTGCACAGTGTTGTTGGGTATGCTTATTTTTTCTAGGTTGCTGCCTACAAATTGAAATGGTCCCCACCCTTTTCTAGTTAGTTTTCACCCTAGGACAGCCCCTATAGTACAGCAAGCGCTCCCACCTTGGAAGGCCAATGGGCTTCTGTCATGTATCTTTGCTGCCATGGTAGAACAAGCTGTTATTGGCTATCAACAAGCCAATCATTCACGATTGTAGCCAATAATTTTCCCTTTCCAACGGTGTATGCATTGGGTAGTTTGGTTGAATGGGAGCCGAGCTACTTCAACGCGTCACGCTGCAAAATCCCTGTTTTTACGCCGCCAACTCACGCAGTGCAAATAACAAGACAGGGACTTCATACACAGGTGTGGTTGACGAGATGTAGAAGGTAGGTGGTGATTTGCATAGTTCTGGCATCAAGCATGTCATAATTATTCAGTTATTCAAACATGACCACAATTATAGACAAGGACCAAAAACACTTTTTTGAGCCATGTTTGAACTCATGTTTCAGCCACAGCTAAACAAGCACATTTTCAGACACTAGAATATGTTACTTTTCAAATGAACCCATATACATGCATTTTGGCTTACAGTTCTTCTATCACCTTTTCCATTTGGGTATGCCAAATAGGCGAAAATTCCCAAAAAAGGGTGGATCCAAACACCTGCACATGAATAACAAGCTGCATTCTGTATTTATACTGTGTCCTGCTCAGAGGCACAGGAATCATTTCTACTGGCTTTATTTTATTTATTCATATTTTGCATCTGTATTTATTGATATTCTGACTGTGAATTCATTATTGAATAACCTAGATTATGACTATGGTGTCTTCTGAACACTGAGTGATACACTTGAGTTTAATCTGTTATCTGTCTTCACTCCGGTATGAAACTCCAGTGATGTTGTGATGTATCAGATCAGTCCGATCAGCTGCAGCATCCAATCAATAACTGATATTCAAAAAGGGCCAGAAAAAAAGACTTCCATGAAGGCTGCTCTAGTGTGTCCTCGCTCATGGCTCCTCAGAGATCCCGCTTTGCTCCTTGGAGCACAAATACAGATAAGAACTTTGGGACGATGTGCAAGATGGTGGACCAGAAAGACTTCCAGTTCAAGCGAGGAATCAAATAAGAGACTTGGGATGCACCCATGTTGGAATAGACCGACAAAGTCTTGTCTTGCAGGTTTCAAAATGTTGTAAAAAGGAGTTTTAATGAGAAACACTGAATGTAAACATTGTTTATTTACAAGAGAGCGCAAACAAAATGTTGGTTGTAAAAAGCAACAAGTGATAGAAAACTCTGCTCATTTCTCTGTGACGAAGCTGTTTCAGTGAGGAAAGCTGAAAGCACAGAGACCGACTGACAAACGCTCTTCTGCTCTAAACATGAACACTGCACTTTGTGGTGTTTCAGGAGGGAAACTGCCTCAGTTCGACTCATATTAGTGTCACATTTTCTCCATCAGCTTTGAATGAGACCCTGGAATGAAGACAAGAAGAAAACACTTTGTTCACGTTTGTTTATTCATCATGTAAACCTTCAGTTCGTTCACACATCCCATCAGTAAAGTCTGTTCAGTGACTCTTGTTCAATGATTTCATGTACAGATTCACTTCATCCACACAATCACTCTGTTTGACCAGAATATCAGCTGTGTAGAAGAAGATAATCAATGATCTGCTTATTGATTATGATCATTACAGGTTTATAATACCTCATAGTTTGTACGTCGCTTTGATCAACAACATTTGGGATGTCAATTGAGAATGACTTCCGGATGGGAGCCGAAATGTCTTGATTCTGAAAACAGTGTCCAGATGACTACGACTGAAACCTTTTCTAGAATATCTGCCAAACAAACAAAAGTAAATGTAATTATAGATTTCTTTACATATGGATGAAAACAAAATATCTCTGATAAAGGAAGGTCTGGTGCTTTCTCTCTTTCGACCCATGCAGTGGAAGAGAAACAACAACAGACAAACACATCAATACAAATATTCAGCCAACATTTAGAGCACAGAGAAGTTTCCATCTTCATGCAGAGAAATGTCAGTTCAGCTCAGCCAAAGCCATCCTGAGCAGTGACAGCCTCCATGGCTAAACAGACAGGAAGGAGCGCCACCTAAAGAAACTCAAACATTTACAGAACCGCTAATGAGAAGGTGTCACAGGACCACCCATAATGTTTGATTGACAGCTGATCGCTGTGCAGTGACGAAACGCCACAACAATCAGCGCTCAGCAGCAAACATGAAGACAAAATAAGTTTAAGAGTTAAAACTCAGAATTTAACCCACTGTCCCTTAAATGACTTCTGACTATTTGAGTTTACAGAACTCAGCAGTGTCTCCTGAAGAGAAAATTGAACCAAAAAACCTAAGTCCAGCATAGAGAGGCTGAGTGAATGTGGTCTGGACTCTGTGGAGGAGAGTGATGGTTTCAGAGATGCTGTAGAAGGACAGAATACCTGCACTGTGATCCAGGTACACTCCTACTCTGGAGGACCGAGGACCTGAGACGGGAGTTTTGACATTGTTGTACCAAAAGTTATAACTGTTGTTGTCACAATATAACGCCCAAGATTTGTCATTGAAACCAAATACACATTCAGTCGAACTCCCTGCTCTGCTGATATTCTTGTATGCAACTGCTACAGAAACTCCTCCCCCTCTCCACTCCACCTCCCAGTAACAACATTCAGTCAGACTCTCTCTACTCAGGACCTGCAAACATCCAGTGAATCTGTCTGGGTGACTAGAATAAGACTGTTGTTCACTCATTAATGATGCTTTTCTGTTCCCTTCAGATAATAACAGAAGTGTGTTTGCTGTGTTTGGATCCAGTGTGATTTCACGTGAATGTTTTAAGACTCCAGCTCTGGTCTTGGGCTCTGCTTGTGGCAGTAAAACATCCACTTTAGTCACCGTCAGTGAGATGTTGGTCCATTTCTCACTCAGAACGTCCTGTAGTTTATCTCTGACCTCTGACACAGCCGCTGTCACATCCTCAAAGTAGCTCAGAGGACGGATATCGATGCTGGATGAGTCTGTAGACTCACTGAGTCGTGACAGTAACGGGTAGCTGTGTAGAAACTGGTTGTGATCCTCTGTGCGTGAGAGCTGCTCCAGCTCAGCATCTTTCCTCTTCAGCTCAGTGATCTCCTGCTCCAGCTTCTCCTGAAGCTCTTTGACTCGACTCACTTCAGTTTCCTGCTGGGATCTGACCTGCTGCTTCACATCAGAGCTTCTTTTCTCCATGAGACGGATCAGCTCAGTGAAGATCTTCTCACTGTCCTCCACTGCTTTATCAGCAGAGCGATTGATCGCCTCCACCTCCTGCTGAAGCAGCTTCACATCTTCCTGTCTGTCCTGGATTCTCTGCTGGATGTTTTGTCGACTCACCTCGAGCTCTCTCTGCCTCTCAGTCCTTTCTGCTGCAGCTGAGACTGTGTCGTGGCCTTTATGTTCCTCCACAGGGCAGAGATAACAGATACACTGCTGGTCAGTACGGCAGAACATCTTCATCGCCTCATCATGACGAGAGCAGATGTTCTCCTGGAGCTTCTTGGAGGGGTCCACCAGCTTGTGTTTCTTTAATGGAGCCACATCGTAATGAGGCTGGAGGTGGTTGTCACAGTAAGAGGCCAGACAGACCAGGCAGGACTTGAGGGCTCTCAGTTTTCTCCCAGTGCAGACATCACAGGACACATCTTCAGGTCCAGCATAGCAGGGATCAGCAGGAGCAGCTTGGAGTCCGGTCTTCTTCAGTTCCTCCACTAAAGCTGCTAACATGGTGTTTTTCAGCAGGACAGGCCTCGGTATAAAGGTCTGCCTGCACTGAGGGCAGCTGTGGATTTTCTTCTGATCCTCTTCATCCCAGAAGCTTTTAATACAGTTCATGCAGTAGCTGTGTCCACAGGGAATAGTCACCGGATCCTTCAGTAGATCCAGACAGATCGAACAAGAGAAGGTTTCCCGGTCCAGCTGAACTCCTTTCTGCGCCATTTCACCTCTCAGTGGAAATGGTGGTCTGAGTTTCACTTTCTTGGAGCGGAAAGGAGTTTGAGCTCTGATCTAAACAACATGTGTTTGTGCAGTGAATGGGGTCTGTCAGCTCCTGCCCTTCACCACATGTTGGCTACACCCATCTTCAAACTGTAGATCTGAAGGGGAGGGAACAAGCAAATATGTGTGCCGAGTGGAGCTCGCTGTGTTCTGGAGCAGGAAGAAGAGGGAGGGGTCATCAAGCTTTGTGACTTGCAGGACTGTGAATCTGAACTTCGTTTCTTCATTTCCACTGAAGCCTCGGTTAAAACCTGCTCCCCGTTTGAAAACATTTCAGTTTTTAGCTGTGAAATCCTTCTTCTCCTCAGGCTTCGGTGATGGCTCCATGTTTCTCCAACTCTTCCTCAAATTCTTTTCAGTTTTCTTTTACTGGTTAAAAACCAGCTGACTGACAATAATCAAAGGAAACTGTCAGAAAATACTTAAACTGCTGGATAATAATTTTCTCACATATTTAATGATCGGCTTTGAAGCATTTGTGACAAAACAGTTGAATTTCAGAAGATCATCCGGAGCCAAACCAGCATTTCAAGCTTCAGATGGGTTTAAACAAATATCAAACAAGTTATTTGTTGCAGCTGTGAATCCAGAAGGACACGACTGAACCAGATCAGCTGCTTCTGCAGTTCATTTGTTGATTCATATGAACTGATGAATCTGTAGAGTTGATGGACTTTTGTTTGTTTGCATTTGATGAATATTTTTAGTCTTTTCACAGCTAATCAACAGAGATCACACTCTAACTTTTTATTTTCATCATTACTTTAAAGAAACCAGAAGACTTTTGTAAAACATGGCTGATTTGAAGTGGAAATAAAGGAGGGCCAACTAAAGTAAAAGCTGCAGTCAGTGAGAATCAGAAGCCAAACGACCACTAATAAAGGCAATAATTTCAGCTTTTTTATTTGAAATGATGCTATCCTAGAATGTGTGTAAAAGCTGAGGAGTCAGAGATGAGGACTCGAACCTCAGCTGCATCACAAGGTGCCATTTTATCACCTTTGTTATTTTCTGTGTAAACCAATGAGTTTAAAATCCAAGACTCTCGCTTTAACTTCCTGCAGTGTGCTGACGATATGGCACTGGTTGGCCTTCTGTGTGAGGGGGACTCTGCAAAAGATGGTGCATATTTTAATCATGTAGTTTTCCTGCACCAGTGGTGTGAGGAGAGTGTGTTTAGTAAATGTAGGTGAAACCAAAGAACTTTTCTTATCCAGCAACACACAAGACACTCCTGATACATTTCAACCTTTGACCTTCACTGGATCCCCTGTAGAAACTGTCAGTAGTTTGAAATCTCTTGGAACTGTGACTGATGGCCACCTTAACTTCACAGACAGAACTGACTATATTTTAAGGAAACAAACAGGTTGTATCTGCACTTTCAGTGGTTTGACACCATTTACCACGATGCATGACACAGTGCACTTTTACTGTAAAGGGTTTTATCAGCCTAAAAACACGCTCTGAACTAAAACTGTAGGCAAAGTGAGTTGAGGAGCTTTAACCTCCTCTACATCCCTGGTTAGCAGGATGAAGGCGCCCTCTTGTGTTGTGCGTCAGTTTTCACATTTCAGCTGTTAACCTGCTGTGATGTTCACCGCAGGAAGACGTGTAAATACTTCACTGAGCCTTTGGCAGCTTCGAGCGACATCAGTAAAGAGACATTTCAATACGTGTGATATCACACTATGTCACACCCTGTAACAATGATGCTGCATTCAGGTAACATGGGAAAGAGTTTCCACTTTCCAAATATTATTCCCATCAGCTCTCAGGTTGTAAATGGTATTTGGGAACCAAATGTAAAGAATCATATATTCATTTCCTGATTTCATGACTGGGCCTGATAAAGGCGGCACATTTTCCACCTGTTGCTGGAGTTAAAATATTTCACTTGTTGTAAAAGCTGAGTCACTCACTGTGGCACTCTCTATCCCTGTGGGAGTTTCAAATGTTTTTGGTTTTGTAGTGTCTCTGTTAAGTGCTGCCTGCTTAGAACATTTTACACATTGATATAAATGTCATATAAAAATATTAAATATGTTTAAAATTAAACATTCACCAGGAAATTCTCTGCTGGCGACATCTAGATGCCATTTTGCTCAAACCAAGTAATTATTTAAATAACAAATGTCACTTTAATGATTTCTGAATACAGAAATTATTATCTGCATCAAAATGTATTTTATGTTCATAAACTTGCTCTGTTTTTCTTCCTCACTGTCAGTTACCTTCCATTCAAGCTCAACTTCATTTGTCATTTCAGCCCAAAGAATGCAGCTCAATGAAATGTCGATTCTCACGGAACGACGCAAAAACAGGCTTAATGCAGGGAGTTCATGTAGAGCACGTGTGCAATGAAAACATTAATACTCGCTGAGTGTACTGATGGTGTTTCACAAGAAGTAGTACTGCAGTATGTTGCCATGTCAGTTCTGTATGTTGTAACGAAGGTTTCACGCAGCAGAGGCTCATTGTAGTGAAGGTAAATATTAAAAAGTGAGCAGAAGTTATTGAGTGTAGACTGTCCTCTGTCGTTAAAATAAGAAACAGCAGGTGGAGCCAGACACACACACACACACACACACACACACACACACACACACACAGCAGTTAAACACCATCACTGCTGTTATTATTGAACCAGGTCAGTGAACGCACCTTGGCCTCTTTGAGCGAGGACTTGATCCCGTCTCTGTGTTGATGCATCTGGTCCACGTGGATCCTCCAGTCCTGCAGACCAGCACACAGACCAGAGATCGGTCAAACACAACTGAAACAAGCAGCAACACAATAGAGAGCATGCTGGGAAACTACAGCAACACTCTCATGTTTCATAATCACAGCTGATTTAAAGACAACATTTTATTTTGTGACAGAATCAACAGACAGATGTCAGACTGCTGCCTTCAGGGACCACTGAGACATTAAAGTGAAAAGCACTTCTTCCACCTCACACCTGCTCAGACGTTTAACTGAAATGGACTTTTTTCATGGAGCGAGCTCCTCGGTGAAGAGTGTAAATGTGGAGCGACGACCCAGAGTGCTTTGCTTTTTACTCACCATAGAAACTGAAGCTGCAGTAATACAGGAGACTGTGTTTAAAATAGTTTGATACCTGAAGTCTAACTTTGCCGTTGATGCTTAATACTTCTGTGCTGGAAAAGGTGGAGTAACTTTACCTGTGATGGTGCAATAAAACAATCACAGCTGTCAGGAATCCTAATCCTGACTGTTTTAGATGCATTTCTTTGTTGCCGACTGAGGATCAATAGCAGAAGCTCTTGAGCACAGCAGCTGTTTTGTGTATTAACAAAATGAGTCACAACAAGTTTGAATCTAGTCTGGATTCAGACTTTCCAACCCAGGATCGTCCGGCTGTGAGGCGACAGAGCTGAACACTGAACCAACACGACAGCCTCATTCTGAAGTTTCATCTCCATGAAAATCACTGAAATGACCTCAAGTCCATCTGTTGTCTCGTGTGTGTCAGGACGTGACTAAACTTCTTCACACCCAAACTCCACCAAATGAATTCAGACAATTTTTCCACTTTTTTAAGTCTGTGTAATAAATCCTCTTTACTGACTAAGTGCACAAACACAATGTTGGCTGTAAAAAGCAACAAGTGATAGAAAACTCTGCTCATTTCTCTGTGACGAAGCTGTTTCAGTGAGGAAAGCTGAAAGCACAGAGACCGACTGACAAACGCTCTTCTGCTCTAAACATGAACACTGCACTTTGTGGTGTTTCAGGAGGAAACTGCCTCAGTTCGACTCATATTAGTGTCACATTTTCTCCATCAGCTTTGAATGAGACCCTGGAATGAAGACAAGAAGAAAACACTTTGTTCACGTTTGTTTATTCATCATGTAAACCTTCAGTTCGTTCACACATCCCATCAGTTACAGGTTTATAATACCTCATAGTACCTCATTTGTATGTCACTTTGGACAACAACAACATCTGGTCTGCCAAACAAACAAATGTAAATGTAATTATAGATTTCTTTACAAATGGATGAAAACAAAATATCTCTGATAAAGGAAGGTCTGGTGCTTTCTCTCTTTAGACCCATGCAGTGGAAGAGAAACAACAACAGACAAACACATCAATACAAATATTCAGCCAACATTTAGAGCACGGAGAAGTTTCCATCTTCATGCAGAGAAATGTCAGTTCAGCTCAACCAAAGTCATCCTGAGCACCGACAGCCTCCATGGCTAAACAGACAGGAAGGAGCGCTACCTAAAGAAACTCAAACATTTACAGAACCGCTAATGAGAAGGTGTCACAGGACCACCCATAATGTTTGATTGACAACTGATCTCTGTGCAGTGAAGAAATGCCACAACAATCAGCGCTCAGCAACAAACGTGAAGACAAAATAAGTTTAAGAGTTAAAACACAGAATTTAACCCACTGTCCCTTAAATGACTTCTGACTATTTGAGTTTACAGAACTCAGCAGTGTCTCCTGAAGAGAAAATTGAACCAAAAAACCTAAGTCCAGCATAGAGAGGCTGAGTGAATGTGGTCTGGACTCTGTGGAGGAGAGTGATGGTTTCAGAGATGCTGTAGAAGGACAGAATACCTGCCCTGTGATCCAGGTAGACTCCTACTCTGGAGGACCGAGGACCTGAGACGGGAGTTTTGACATTGTTGTACCAAAAGTTATAACTGTTGTTGTCACCATATAACGCCCAAGATTTGTCATTGAAACCAAATACACATTCAGTCAAGCTCCCTGCTCCGCTGATATTCTTGTATGCAACTGCAACAGAAACTCCCCCCCCTCTCCACTCCACCTCCCAGTAACAACGTCCAGTCAGACTCTCTCTACTCAGGACCTGACACCATACAGTGAATCTGTCTGGGTGACTAGAATAAGACTGATCTTCTCTCATTACTGTTGCTTTTCTGTTCCCTTCAGATAATAACAGATATGTGTTTGCTGTGTTTGGATCCAGTGTGATTTCATGTGAATATTTTAAGACTCCAGCTCTGGTCTTGGGCTCTGCTTGTGGCAGTAAAACATCCACTTCAGTCACCATCAGTGAGATGTTTGTCCATTTCTCACTCAAAACGTCCTGTAGTTTATCTCTGACCTCTGACACAGCCGCTGTCACATCCTCAAAGTAGCTCAGAGGACGGATATCGATGCTGGATGAGTCTGTAGACTCCCTGAGTCGTGACAGTGACGGGTAGCTGTGTAGAAGCTGGGTGTGATCCTCTGTGCGTGAGAGCTGCTCCAGCTCAGCGTCTTTCCTCTTCAGCTCAGTGATCTCCTGCTCCAGCTTCTCCTGCAGCTCTTTGGCTCGACTCACTTCAGCTTCCTGCTGGGATCTGACCTGCTGCTTCACATCAGAGCTTCTTTTCTCCATGAGACGGATCAGCTCAGTGAAGATCTTCTCACTGTCCTCCACTGCTTTATCAGCAGAGCGATTGATCGCCTCCACCTCCTGCTGAAGCAGCTTCACATCTTTCTGTCTGTCCTGGATTCTCTGCTGGATGTTTTGTCGACTCACCTCGAGCTCTCTCTGCCTCTCAGTCCTTTCTGCTGCAGCCGAGACTGTGTCGTGGCCTTTATGTTCATCCACAGGGCAGAGATAACAGATACACTGCTGGTCAGTACGGCAGAACATCTTCATCACCTCATCATGACGAGAGCAGATGTTGTCCTGGAGCTTCTTGGAGGGGTCCACCAGCTTGTGTTTCTTAAAGGCAGGTGATTCATAATGAGGCTGGAGGTGTTTGTCACAGTAAGAGGCCAGACAGAACAGGCAAGACTTGAGGGCTTTCAGTTTTCTCCCAGTGCAGACATCACAGGCCACATCTTCAGGTCCAGCATAGCAGTGATCAGCAGGAGCGGCTTGGAGTCCGGTCTTCTTCAGTTCCTCCACTAAAGCTGCTAACACTGTGCTTTTCAGCAGGACAGGCCTCGGTATAAAGGTCTGCCTGCACTGAGGGCAGCTGTGGATTTTCTTCTGATCCTCTTCATCCCAGAAGCTTTTAATACAGTTCATGCAGTAGCTGTGTCCACAGGGAATAGTCACCGGATCCTTCAGTAGATCCAGACAGATCGAACAAGAGAAGGTTTCCCGGTCCAGCTGAACTCCTTTCTGTGCCATTTCACCTCTCAGTGGCAACGACTGTCTGAGTTTCACTTTCTTTGAGCGGAAAGGAGTTTGAGCTCTGATCTAAACAACATGTGTTTGTGCAGTGAATGGGGTCTGTCAGCTCCTGCACTTCACCACATGTTGGCTACACCCATCTTCAAACTGTAGATCTGAAGGGGAGGGAACAAGCAAATATGTGTGCAGAGTGGAGCTCGCTGTGTTTGAGAGCAGGAAGAAGAGGGAGGGGTCATCAAGCGTTGACTCATTCCAGGAAGAAGAGCAGCGCTGTGAATCTGAACTTTGTTTCCTCATTTCCACTGAAGCCTCGGTTAAAACCTGCTCCCCGTTTGAAAACATTTCAGTTTGTAGCTGTAAAATCCTTCTTCTCCTCAGGCTTCGGTGATGGCTCCATGTTTCTCCAACACTCCTTCCTGTCCAGTGAAAACCTCGTATCTCCAGATGTTTGTGATGAGCTGAAGGATGAAGAGTTTCCTTTATGTGCTGAGAAAACTCTCAGTACTTATCAGTACTTTTACTTGAGTTAAGGATCTGAATACTTCTTCAATGAAAACATTGACCACCAGAATGAAAAGAGATGTAAAGACAAACCTCCACTACACTGAACTGAATGTAACTGTTGCACATTAGTTACATATGAAACGCATTCATATAAACTGGTTAAAGTTCGTTTTAAAGGCAATCCAGAGCTGAAGGAACACGTGATCTACATGTTCAAAGTGTCCGAGCTGCAGGTGACGACAGACAGCAGATTCAATCAGAGGCAACAACCGACAACCAGTCAGTAGAAAAAGTGTGAAAACACACCTGTAACAAAAAGTTGACAGTGTTTGAAAAAAAGAACTGATAATAAAGACATAAAGAGGCATCTGGGACCTTGAAACATCTTGTTTTTCAATTTGAATTACATATCTCACACACACACACACACACACACAGACAAAGTATAAAGAGAGGCATCAAATAACTTGTAAAACTTCTGAGATCACACTCCAACTTTTCACTTTCATCATTACTTTAAAGAAACCAGAAGACTTTTGTAAAACATGGCTGATTTGAAGTGGAAATAAAGGAGGGCCAACTAAAGTAAAAGCTGCAGTCAGTGAGAATCAGAAGCCAAACGACCACTAATAAAGGCAATAATTTCAGCTTTTTTATTTGAAATGATGCTATCCTAGAATGTGTGTAAAAGCTGAGGAGTCAGAGATGAGGACTCGAACCTCAGCTGCATGACAAGGTGCCATTTTATCACCTTTGTTATTTTCTGTGTAAACCAATGAGTTTAAAATCCAAGACTCACGCTTTAACTTCCTACAGTGTGCTGACGATATGGCACTGGTTGGCCTTCTGTGTGAGGGGGACTCTGCAAAAGATGACGCATATTTTAATCATGTAGTTTTCCTGCAGCAGTGGTGTGAGGAGAGTGTGTTTAGTAAATGTAGGTGAAACCAAAGAACTTTTCTTATCCAGCAACACACAAGACACTCCTGATACATTTCAACCTTTGACCTTCACTGGATCCCCTGTAGAAACTGTCAGTAGTTTGAAATCTCTTGGAACTGTGACTGATGGCCACCTTAACTTCACAGACAGAACTGACTATATTTTAAGGAAACAAACAGGTTGTATCTGCACTTTCAGTGGTTTGACACCATTAACCACGATGCATGACACAGTGCACTTTTACTGTAAAGGGTTTAGCAACGACCTAGCAACAGAGAAGATTTCTAGTCCCTGTTGAGTCGGCCAGCCAGCTTGAGCTAACGCTTTCTAGAGAAAACTTAATACCACACATAAAAAACACAAAACTGCCTTGCTAGCTCAATCGTGCTGCAACTAAGATATCTGCTGAACAGGTGGACAGGTTTAACTACTTCGTCCGCGAACTTCACATGTGTTTTTAAGCTAGTAGCGCCATGTCGCCGACCCACCGGCACAGCCGATGGAGGATGCCAGAACATCAAGGCCGAACAGTCTCCACGTGATCCAAACATTTCCAGTAACTCCAGAGCGTTGTCGAGTCCAAAAGTCAAAATGTATTGAAAAAAGATAGATGTAATCATTTCCTAAATTCCCAACATGTTTTTATCTAATGAAATATTCTGCTTCAATCCATGTTCGTTGGCGTTTAGCCTTTCAAAAACAACACTTTCAGTGCGGTCAAACCGTTTGCTCTGCGGCTCACCGCAGCAGCTGGCGGAGTAATGTTGTAGTGAGGAGCAGGTGTGCCGTCATGCTGATCGAGTACCTTCTAAATGTCTACTTCACCAATCAGATTGCTTGGGCGTTAGTGCTTGATGTATAATTGCAGATGTTTACGTCTTTAGATAATTAGATAATAAATAATAATAAGTGCTCTATTAATAAAGTTTTATCAAAACAAAGTACAAAGTGCTTCACAGAGATAAAATACCACAGTGAATGATAAAATATATAAAAACCGATAAAATAAACAGCCAGTTCAGGTAAAATCAGGATCTGCTTTCAGATAAATATTTGTTTTGAGACGAGACTTAAACGAAGACACTGACTCAGACAGCCTAATGTCTTCGGGCAAGTTGTTCCAGAGCCTCGGGGCCCTGATGGCAAAAGCTCTGCCCCCCTTAGTTTCCATCCTGGACTCAGGAACAGACAGGAGACCCCTGCTCGAAGATCTCAGACTACGTAAAGGTTCATAAGGGATTACAAGGTCTAACATATAGTCTGGAGCCATGAAGAGCCTTAAAAGTAATCAACAAGATCTTAAAATCAATCCTGAAACCAACAGGGAGCCGATGTAAAGAGGCTGAACCAGGTGTGATGTGATCGAACCTCTGGGTCCTGGTTAACAGCCGAGCTCAGTGATGTGTTGCTCAAAACATAAATTGCTATCAAACCACCAAGATTTCTTGCAACAGGCTTGATATGTTGTGACAGGTAGCCAGTAGATGGCAGTATTTAATGAGATATTAGTTCGTTACACAAGCGTAGAAAATGTGAATGACTTCGAATGACTTCCGGATGGGAGCCGAAACGTCTTGATTCTGAAAACTGTGTCCAGATGACTACGACTGAAACCTTTTCTACGATAGAACACTCCTGGACGAATGAGGGACTACACCGTCTTCGTTACCCAAGGACTATCTTTAACACATGACCGCCTTCATGATCAATCTGCCATCGATGTAAGGACAGAGACGGCGATCTCTGGACATCGTGGATTCGTCCTCCGCTCTGAATAAAAACTTTTTAACACTGTGACTCGGTGGACGTTAAGCTGCCAGGCTGTCAACAGTTCCCCTGCACTGAAACACGTACCGTGCATTACTGTAGTAACCGCCGTTTAAATGAAACAAATCCGTACGAAGCTGCACAAGACAGTGATCAATGAACAATCATTTGTCATGTTGTGATTGGTCGCACTGATGGAACATTCCTATCATATCATATTGGAGATTATGGGAATATTTCTGAGTGAGGATGATTGTGGTGCAGCTGAAACGACTTCAAGATTCTAAAACTAGAATAAATGTAGTTTGAAACTAAGTGAGTTTTTGAATATTGGCTGCTTGTAGTCTTCAATGGAAAAGTCAGCATTTTCTATGCGCATGTCCGCTCAGTGTTGATGGTAAATGTAGTCAACTGAAGCAGGAAATTCATCAGTGAGCGCTATATTGACGGAGAAAGCCGAGTTCGCCACGTAGAGCTTCCTGCATCCAGCGTCATTTGCCAATCAGAGGCTTACAATCCACTGTCACTCAAGAACTAAATTTCACCAGCAGAGAGGCGAAGTCCCTCCCCTTCCGGTGTCCACCATGGGACCTTATTTCGGAACCAATATGTACTGTAGTCAGCGGCGAGAGACAGATCATTTTTTGATCCCGTTTGAATTGCGCCATGAATTACACATATGATGTTTGTCAATTTAAAAAGAACATATTGCAAAGTCAAGAAAGGTTAGCTTTGTTGTTCTACAGAAGCCCGCCGGGCGAGCTATAGCTAGTCATTACATGCAGTTGAGCAAGATTTTTTAAATGTAAAATAGACATCTAAAAACTTTTCAACTGCAAAAATCAACCAAAATCATTATTACTGGGTCGGGTTATGACTTTGCAAATCACAGGTCAGGTTACAGCTGAATAAATATATTTAAGAATCGAATGAACAACTTTCACTTGTACTGGAGTAATATTTGACCAGGAGTTGTGTCCTTTGTCCACCTCTGTCTTTAAGACAGCATTTTATTTTGTGACAGAATCAACAGACAGATGTCAGACTGCTGCCTTCAGGGACCACTGAGACATTAAAGTGAAAAGCACTTCTTCCACCTCACACCTGCTCAGACTTTTAACTGAAATGGACTTTTTTTCATGGAGCTCCTCTGTGCCGAGTGTGAATGTGGAGTGCTTCGCTTGTTACTCACCGCAGTAACCGAAGCTGCAGTAACTGAAAGCTGCAGTAACTGAAGCTGCAGTAACTGAAGCTACTGAAGCTGCAGTAACTGAAGCTGCAGTAACTGAAGCTGCAGTAACTGAAAGCTGCAGTAACTGAAAGCTGCAGTAACTGAAAGCTGCAGTAACTGAAGCTACTGAAGCTGCAGTAACTGAAGCTGCAGTAACTGAAGCTGCAGTAACTGAAAGCTGCAGTAACTGAAAGCTGCAGTAACTGAAGCTACTGAAGCTGCAGTAACTGAAGCTGCAGTAACTGAAGCTACTGAAGCTGCAGTAACTGAAGCTGCAGTAACTGAAGCTGCAGTAACTGAAGCTGCAGTAACTGAAAGCTGCAGTAACTGAAAGCTGCAGTAACTGAAGCTGCAGTAACTGAAAGCTGCAGTAACTAAAGCTGCAGTAACTGAAGCTGCAGTAACTGAAGCTGCAGTAACTGAAAGCTGCAGTAACTAAAGCTGCAGTAACTGAAGCTGCAGTAACTGAAAGCTGCAGTAACTGAAAGCTGCAGTAACTGAAAGCTGCAGTAACTGAAGCTGCAGTAACTGAAGCTGCAGAAACTGAAAGCTGCAGTAACTGAAGCTGCAGTAACTGAAAGCTGCAGTAACTAAAGCTGCAGTAACTGAAGCTACAGAAACTGAAACACACAACTGAAGGCGGAACCGCAGACCTGAGCCCGCCAGAAGCTTCGTCTTAAACCATCAGAAATTAACATTTTATCGAGTTTTTAAGCCAAGTTTTCTATGCTACACTGGTTTCCTGGCCATTTCTTTACCTATATATGTTTTAACTTGGTCAAAGTTTTCAGTCAGTCATCGGACGTGTGGATCTAAAGTGATTTTAAGCTAGCTGTCAACTCGACGTACCTCCACTGCTGCTAGCTTAGCTAGGTTTGTCTTTAGCCCGGCGGCTATGCTAGCCGGTAGCTTTTACTAAGGACTTTAAGCTTTTAGCACTTTTATAGACTAACTGTAAGCGTGATGGCTGAGTGTGGATCTTGTCACCTTACCGTCTCAAAGCTGAGGAAAAGTGTCGCCCGTCTGGAAGCCGAGCTCAGAGAAAAAGACCAGCTGGTCCTGGAGCTCTCCACTGTCGCCCGGCCCAGGTAAAACACCTGGCGGCCCTCAGCTCCTCTGGCTGCGGCAGCCGGACTGCCACCGCCCCCTCTCGCTCCCCGGACTGCTCCACTCCAGCACTGGACAAAGATCCCAGTCTTCCGCGGCTCGGCTCCATCACCACAGCCTGAAGATCCGTGGCTCCTCATGGGTGCGAAGCCCAAAGCGGTTGCCATTTCTACTCCGTGCCGAGCCCCGGTGGATGCACCGTCACTCGCCGGCGGGGGTGGTGAGAAGGCCCCGGTGAGTTCGACTCCACGCCAACCGGAGCGCTGGACCGTAGCCTGTAAGGACAGACATGGTGCAAAGCGCCCGCCTCCTCCACCTTCACATCGGGGCCTCCCGCTGGCCAACAGGTTTGACATCCTGGATACGGAGGACTTTCCTCCACTGGAGGGACGCTTCCTTCTTCCAGCCTCCTCTCGCCGCAAGTTACTGAAAGAGGCCGTGATCAGGAGAAGCTCTGGGGGGTCTCATTCGTCCTGAGACGGCAAAGGACGCCGCCCCCTCGCCGCAGCAGTCCCCGGCCACGACTATCCCAGGGACTGCTAATGGGACTCACGTGGTTGACTATTTACATCACCTGTTTCCCCTCGCTCTTCCTCTTCCTCTTCCTCTTCTCACCAAAAACAGCCACGCACCCTCTGCTGCCACTACCTCCCCCTTGTGGACTGGTCATAGTGCTGCTATCTGGAGCCCGGATCCCTCTAGTGCCACTTTTAACATTCCTGTGGTAATTTTATAACATTTTTTTCCATTATTTATCGCCCCCCCCCCCCCAAACCAGCTGGCTCAGAGTTTTTATCCAGTCTTGTGTTAAATTATGACAGAATTGTTCTTTGTGGTGATTTTAATATTCATGTTGATGACTCTTCTAATGCTCTCGCTGCTGATTTTTTAAACATTACTAACTCTTGCAACTTTCAACAACATGTGTCTGGCCAAACTCACCTTAGACCTAGTCTTTAGTCTGGGACATCATGTCTCTTATTAGAGTGTCCTCCAGCCCTCTGGACAAAATCCCAACTAGGTTTCTATTGGAAGTTATGGATTGTATTGTGCCCCTTTTACAAATTATTTTTAACAGCTCGCTGTCTACCGGCTGCATCCCTGTTTACTTTAAAACAGCTTGTGTCCAGCCAGTCCTAAAAAAACCTGGGCTTGATCCCACCCTCCTGGATAACTATCGCCCAATCTCCAAACTGCCTTTTATTTTAAAGATTCTCGAAAAACTTGTATCTAAGCAGCTTCTTGCTGCTGTGGAAAACAATAATACCTTTGAAAAGTTCCAATCTGGCTTTCGTCAGCACCACAGCACTGAGACAGCCCTTCTCAAAGTCACCAATGACCTTTTAATGAATGCAGATGCAGGCATGTGTTCAGTTCTTGTACTGCTGGACTTCAGTGCTGCCTTTGACACAATTGATCATGGCATTCTTTTAGATAGACTGAGGCACTGGGTGGGCATATCTAGCACTGCACTAGACTGGTTCTCATCTTATCTGTCCAATAGGAAATTCTGTGTCAACATTAATAACTTCATGTCATCCTTTTCCCATATCAAGTACGGTGTGCCTCAAGGTTCAATTCTGGGACCAATACTGTTCTCCTTATACATGCTTCCTTTGGGTGATGTCATCCGCAGACATGGTATTTCTTTTCATTGTTATGCGGATGACACACAGTTGTACCTCCCTGTCAAGCCCACTAACCTTAGTACGCTGAATTCTCTGCAGGACTGCCTGTCTGACATAAAACACTGGATGTTTTTGAATTTTCTTCAGCTCAACTCAAATAAAACTGAAATCCTTGTTATTGGGCCCCAAAACATCACTAAACAAATACTGCCATCTACTGGTAACCTGTCACAACATATCAAGCCTGTTGCAAGAAATCTTGGTGTCCTGTTTGATAGCAATTTATGTTTTGAGCAACATATCACTAAGCTTGTCCAATCATGGACGCAGAAACTGTTGTACATGCTTTTATCTCCTCACGCCTTGATTATTGTAACAGCCTGTTCACTTGTCTTCATCTAAAAACTCTGAAAAGACTGCAGACTGTACAGAACTCAGCTGCTCAGCTGTAAACCAGGACCGAGAGGTGCGACCACATCACACCTGTTTTAACCTCTTTACATTAGCTCCTGTTTGTATTAGGATTGATTTTAAGATACTATTGATTACTTTTAAGGCTCTTCATGGCCTGGCTCCAGATTATATTTTAGACCTTGTAATCCCTTATGAACCTTCACATAGTTTGAGATCTGTCTTCTGTCTGTTCCTGAGTCCAGGATGGAAACTAAGGGGACAGAGCTTTTGCCATCAGGGCCCCGAGGCTCTAGAAAACAACCTGCCCGAAGACATTAGGCTGTCTGAGTCAGAGTCTTCGTTTACGTCTCTTCTCAAAACACATTTTTATCTGAAAGCAGATCCTGATCTTACTTGAGCTGTCTGTTCATTTTGTTGTTTTCATGTATTTTATTTATTTTATATTTTATTATTCACTGTGGTATTTTATTTCTCTTGTTGTGAAGCACTTTGTACTTTGTTTTGATAAGTGCTCTATAAATAAAGTTTTATTTATTATATTTATTTACAGTAATACAGGAGACTGTGTTTAAAATAGTTTGATACCTGAAGTCTAACTTTGCCGTTGATGCTTAATACTTCTGTGCTGGAAAAGGTGGAGTAACTTTACCTGTGATGGTGCAATAAAACAATCACAGCTGTCAGGAATCCTAATCCTGACTGTTTTAGATGCATTTCTTTGTTGCCGATTGAGGATCAATAGCAGAAGCTCTTGAGCACAGCAGCTGTTTTGTGGATTGGCAAAATGAGTCGCAACAAGTTTGAATCTAGTCTGGATTCAGACTTTCCAACCCAGGATCGTCCGGCTGTGAGGCGACAGAGCTGAACACTGAACCAACACGACAGCCTCATTCTGAAGTTTCATCTCCATGAAAATCAATGAAATGACCTCAAGTCCATCTGTTGTCTCGTGTGTGTCAGGACGCCACTAAACTTCTTCACACCCGAACTCCACCAAATGAATTCAGACTATTTTTCCACTTTTTTAAGTCTGTGTAATAAATCCTCTTTACTGACTAAGTGCACAAACACAATGTTGGCTGTAAAAAGCAACAAGTGATAGAAAACTCTGCTCATTTCTCTGTGACGAAGCTGTTTCAGTGAGGAAAGCTGAAAGCACAGAGACCGACTGACAAACGCTCTTCTGCTCTAAACATGAACACTGCACTTTGTGGTGTTTCAGGAGGGAAACTGCCTCAGTTCGACTCATATTAGTGTCACATTTTCTCCATCAGCTTTGAATGAGACCCTGGAATGAAGACAAGAAGAAAACACTTTGTTCACGTTTGTTTATTCATCATGTAAACCTTCAGTTCGTTCACACATCCCATCAGTAAAGTCAGTTCACTGACTCTTGTTCAGTGATTTCATGTACAGATTCACTTCATCCACACAATCACTATGTTTGACCAGAATCTCAGCTGTGTAGAAGAAGATAATCAATTATCTGCTTATTGATTATGATCATTACAGGTTTATAATACCTCATAGTACCTCATTTGTATGTCACTTTGGACAACAACAACATCTGGTCTGCCAAACAAACAAATGTAAATGTAATTATAGATTTTTTTACAAATGGATGAAAACAAAATTTCTCCGATAAAGGAAGGTCTGGTGCTTTCTCTCTTTAGACCCATGCAGTGGAAGAGAAACAACAACAGACAAACACATCAATACAAATATTCAGCCAACATTTAGAGCACGGAGAAGTTTCCATCTTCATGCAGAGAAATGTCAGTTCAGCTCAGCCAAAGCCATCCTGAGCAGTGACAGCCTCCATGGCTAAACAGACAGGAAGGAGCGCCACCTAAAGAAACTCAAACATTTACAGAACCGCTAATGAGAAGGTGTCACAGGACCACCCATAATGTTTGATTGACAGTTGATCTCTGTGCAATGAAGAAATGCCACAACAATCAGCGCTCAGCAGCAAACATGAAGACAAAATAAGTTTAAGAGTTAAAACAGAATTTAACCCACTGTCCCTTAAATGACTTCTGACTATTTCAGTTTACAGAACTCAGCAGTGGCTCCAGAAGAGAAAAGTTGAAGTCCAGCATAGAGAGGCTGAGTGAATGTGGTCTGGACTCTGTGGAGGAGAGTCATGGTTTCAGAGATGCTGTAGAAGGACAGAATACCTGCACTGTGATCCAGGTACACTCCTACTCTGGAGGACCGAGGACCTGAGACGGGAGTTTTGACATTGTTGTACCAAAAGTTATAACTGTTGTTGTCACAATATAACGCCCAAGATTTGTCATTGAATCCAAATCCACATTCATTCAGCCTCCCTGCTCTGCTGATATTCTTGTATGCGACTGCTACAGAAACTCTCCCTCTCCACTCCACCTCCCAGTAACAACGTCCAGTCAGACTCTGTCTACTCAGGACCTGACAACATACAGTGAATCTGTCTGGGTGACTAGAATAAGACTGATCTTCTCTCATTACTGTTGCTTTTCTGTTCCCTTCAGATAATAACAGATATGCGTGAGCTGTGTTTGGATCCAGTGTGATTTCACGTGAATATTTAATAAAAACTCCAGATCTGGTCTTGGGCTCTGCTTGTGGCAGTAAAACATCCACTTCAGTCACCGTCAGTGAGATGTTTGTCCATTTCTCACTCAGAACGTCCTGTAGTTTATCTCTGACCTCTGACACAGCCGCTGTCACATCCTCAAAGTAGCTCAGAGGACGGATATCGATGCTGGATGAGTCTGTGGACTCCCTGAGTCGTGACAGTGACGGGTAGCTGAGTAGAAACTGGGTGTGATCCTCTGTGCGTGAGAGCTGCTCCAGCTCAGCGTCTTTCCTCTTCAGCTCAGTGATCTCCTGCTCCAGCTTCTCCTGAAACTCTTTGGCTCGACTCACTTCAGCTTCCTGCTGGGATCTGACCTGCTGCTTCACATCAGAGCTTCTTTTCTCCATGAGACGGATCAGCTCAGTGAAGATCTTCTCACTGTCCTCCACTGCTTTATCAGCAGAGCGATTGATCGCCTCCACCTCCTGCTGAAGCAGCTTCACATCTTCCTGTCTGTCCTGGATTCTCTGCTGGATGTTTTGTCGACTCACCTCGAGCTCTCTCTGCCTCTCAGTCCTTTCTGCTGCAGCTGAGACTGTGTCGTGGCCTTTATGTTCCTCCACAGAGCAGAGATAACAGATACACTGCTGGTCAGTACGGCAGAACATCTTCATCACCTCATCATGACGAGAGCAGATGTTCTCCTGGAGCTTCTTGGAGGGGTCTACCAGCTTGTGTTTCTTTAATGGAGCCACATCGTAATGAGGCTGGAGGTGGTTGTCACAGTAAGAGGCCAGACAGACCAGGCAGGACTTGAGGGCTCTCAGTTTTCTCCCAGTGCAGACATCACAGGACACATCTTCAGGTCCAGCATAGCAGGGATCAGCAGGAGCAGCTTGGAGTCCGGTCTTCTTCAGTTCCTCCACTAAAGCTGCTAACATGGTGCTTTTCAGCAGGACAGGCCTTGGTATAAAGGTCTGCCTGCACTGAGGGCAGCTGTGGATGTTCTTCTCATCCTCTTCATCCCAGAAGCTTTTAATACAGTTCATGCAGTAGCTGTGTCCACAGGGAATAGTCACCGGATCCTTCAGTAGATCCAGACAGATTGAACAAGAGAAGATTTCCCGGTCCAGCTGAACTCCTTTCTGCGCCATTTCACCTCTCAGTGGCAACGCCTGTCTGAGTTTCACTTTCTGAGAACTGAAAGGAGTTTGAGCGCTGATCTAAACAACATGTGTTTGTGCAGTGAATGGGGTCTGTCAGCTCCTGCACTTCACCACATGTTGGCTACACCCATCTTCAAACTGTAGATCTGAAGGGGAGGGAACAAGCGAATATGTGTGCAGAGTGGAGCTCGCTGTGTTCTGGAGCAGGAAGAAGAGGGAGGGGTCATCAAGCGTTGACTCATTCCAGGAAGAGGAGCAGCGCTGTGAATCTGAACTTTGTTTCCTCATTTCCACTAAAGCCTCGGTTAAAACCTGTTCCCCGTTTGAAAACATTTCAGTTTTTAGCTGTAAAATCCTTCTTCTCCTCAGGCTTCGGTGATGGCTCCATGTTTCTCCAACTCTCCTTCCTGTCCAGTGAAAACCTCGTATCTCCAGATGTTTGTGATGAGCTGAAGGATGAAGAGTTTCCTTTATGTGCTGAGAAAACTCTCAGTACTTATCAGTACTTTTACTTGAGTTAAGGATCTGAATACTTCTTCAATGAAAACATTGACCACCAGAATGAAAAGAGATGTGAAGACAAACCTCCACTACACTGAACTGAATGTAACTGTTGCACATTAGTTACATATGAAACGCATTCATATAATCTGGTTAAAGTTCATTTTAAAGGCAATCCAGAGCTGAAGGAACACGTGATCTACATGTTCAAAGTGTCCGAGCTGCAGATGACGACAGACAGCAGATTCAATCAGAGGCAACAACCGACAACCAGTCAGTAGAAAAAGTGTGAAAAAACACCTGTAACAAAAAGTTGACAGTGTTAGAAAAAAAAGCAGATAATAAAGACATAAAGAGGCGTCTGGGACCTTGAAACATCTTGTTTTTCAATTTGAATTACATATCACACACACACACACACAGACAAAGTATAAAGAGAGAGGCATCAAATAACTTGTAAAACTTCTGAGATTACACTCCAACTTTTCACTTTCATCATTACTTTAAAGAAACCAGAAGACTTTTGTAAAACATGGCTGATTTGAAGTGGAAATAAAGGAGGGCCAACTGAAGTAAAAGCTGCAGTCAGTGAGAATCAGAAGCCAAACGGCCAATAATAAAGGCAATAATTTCAGCTTTTTTATTTGAAATGATGCATCCTAGAATGTGTGTAAAAGCTGAGGAGTCAGAGATGAGGACTCGAACCTCAGCTGCATCACAAGGTGCCATTTTATCACCTTTGTTATTTTCTGTGTAAACCAATGAGTTTAAAATCCAAGACTCACGCTTTAACTTCCTACAGTGTGCTGACGATATGGCACTGGTTGGCCTTCTGTGTGAGGGCGACTCTGCAAAAGATGGCGCTTATTTTAATCATGTAGTTTTCCTGCAGCAGTGGTGTGAGGAGAGTGTGTTTAGTAAATGTAGGTGAAACCAAAGAACTTTTCTTATCCAGCAACACACAAGACACTCCTGATACATTTCAACCTTTGACCTTCACTGGATCCCCTGTAGAAACTGTCAGTAGTTTGAAATATCTTGGAACTGTGACTGATGGCCACCTTAACTTCACAGACAGAACTGACTATATTTTAAGGAAACAAACAGGTTGTATCTGCACTTTCAGTGGTTTGACACCATTAACTACGATGCATGACACAGTGCACTTTTACTGTAAAGGGTTTAGCAACGACCTAGCAACAGAGAAGATTTCTAGTCCCTGTTGAGTCGGCCAGCCAGCTTGAGCTAACGCTTTCTAGAGAAAACTTAATACCACACATAAAAAACACAAAACTGCCTTGCTAGCTCAATCGTGCTGCAACTAAGATATCTGCTGAACAGGTGGACAGGTTTAACTACTTCGTCCGCGAACTTCACATGTGTTTTTAAGCTAGTAGCGCCATGTCGCCGACCCACCGGCACAGCCGATGGAGGATGCCAGAACATCAAGGCCGAACAGTCTCCACGTGATCCAAACATTTCCAGTAACTCCAGAGCGTTGTCGAGTCCAAAAGTCAAAATGTATTGAAAAAAGATAGATGTAATCATTTCCTAAATTCCCAACATGTTTTTATCTAATGAAATATTCTGCTTCAATCCATGTTCGTTGGCGTTTAGCCTTTCAAAAACAACACTTTCAGTGCGGTCAAACCGTTTGCTCTGTGGCTCACTGCAGCAGCTGGCGGAGTAATGTTGTAGTGAGGAGCAGGTGTGCCGTCATGCTGATCGAGTACCTTCTAAATGTCTACTTCACCAATCAGATTGCTTGGGCGTTAGTGCTTGATGTATAATTGCAGATGTTTACGTCTTTAGATAATTAGATAATAACAAATAATAATAAGTGCTCTATTAATAAAGTTTTATCAAAACAAAGTACAAAGTGCTTCACAGAGATAAAATACCACAGTGAATGATAAAATATATAAAAACCGATAAAATAAACAGCCAGTTCAGGTAAAATCAGGATCTGCTTTCAGATAAATATTTGTTTTGAGACGAGACTTAAACGAAGACTCTGACTCAGACAGCCTAATGTCTTCGGGCAAGTTGTTCCAGAGCCTCGGGCCCTGATGGCAAAAGCTCTGCCCCCCTTAGTTTCCATCCTGGACTCAGGAACAGACAGGAGACCCCTGCTCGAAGATCTCAGACTACGTAAAGGTTCATAAGGGATTACAAGGTCTAACATATAGTCTGGAGCCATGAAGAGCCTTAAAAGTAATCATCAAGATCTTAAAATCAATCCTGAAACCAACAGGGAGCCGATGTAAAGAGGCTGAACCAGGTGTGATGTGATCGAACCTCTGGGTCCTGGTTAACAGCCGAGCTCAGTGATGTGTTGCTCAAAACATAAATTGCTATCAAACCACCAAGATTTCTTGCAACAGGCTTGATATGTTGTGACAGGTAGCCAGTAGATGGCAGTATTTAATGAGATATTAGTTTGTTACACAAGCGTAGAAAATGTGAATGACTTCGAATGACTTCCGGATGGGAGCCGAAACGTCTTGATTCTGAAAACTGTGTCCAGATGACTACGACTGAAACCTTTTCTACGATAGAACACTCCTGGACGAATGAGGGACGACACCGTCTTCGTTACCCAAGGACTATCTTTAACACATGACCGCCTTCATGATCAATCTGCCATCGATGTAAGGACAGAGACGGCGATCTCTGGACATCGTGGATTCGTCCTCCGCTCTGAATAAAATCTTTTTAACACTGTGACTCGGTGGACGTTAAGCTGCCAGGCTGTCAACAGTTCCCCTGCACTGAAACACGTACCGTGCATTACTGTAGTAACCGCCGTTTAAATGAAACAAATCCGTACGAAGCTGCACAAGACAGTGATCAATGAACAATCATTTGTCATGTTGTGATTGGTCGCACTGATGGAACATTCCTATCATATCATATTGGAGATTATGGGAATATTTCTGAGTGAGGATGATTGTGGTGCAGCTGAAACGACTTCAAGATTCTAAAACTAGAATAAATGTAGTTTGAAACTAAGTGAGTTTTTGAATATTGGCTGCTTGTAGTCTTCAATGGAAAAGTCAGCATTTTCTATGCGCATGTCCGTCAGTGTTGATGGTAAATGTAGCCAACTGAAGCAGGAAATTCATCAGTGAGCACTATATTGACGGAGAAAGCCGAGTTCGCCACGTAGAGCTTCCTGCATCCAGCGTCATTTGCTAATCAGAGGCTTACAATCCACTGTCAGTCAAGAACTAAATTTCACCAGCAGAGAGGCGAAGTCCCTCCCCTTCCGGTGTCCACCATGGGACCTTATTTCGGAACCAATATGTACTGTAGTCAGCGGCGAGAGACAGATCATTTTTTGATCCCGTTTGAATTGAGCCATGAATTACACATATGATGTTTGTCAATTTAAAAAGAACATTTTGCAAAGTCAAGAAAGGTTAGCTTTGTTGTTCTACAGAAGCCCGCCGGGCGAGTGTGGGCGTCAGGAGCTCGAGCGCAATGCATCCTGGTACATGTAGGCACTGCCAGCGGCTCGGCTGAGGAGAACTTTCTCGCTTTCTCGGTCAGTGTGGCGCTCACTGAGGAATTTACTGCTTCAGTTGACATTTACCACAAACACCGACTGGACATCCAAATAAAAGTACCAAATCTCTCCTTTAATGTGTTTTGACAGCATTTTAGTGACTGTGCTGAAATATTTACACACGTTGAAATATAGCTAGTCATTATATGCAGTTGAGCAAGATTTTTTAAATATAAAATAGACATCTAAAAACTATTCAACTGCAAAAATCACCAAAATCATTATTACTGGGTCGGATTATGACTTTGCAAATCACAGGTTACAGATGAATAAATATATTTAAGAATCTAATGAACAACTTTCACTTGTACTGGAGTAATATTTGACCAGGAGTTGTGTCCTTTGTCCACCTCTGTCTATAAGACAGCATTTTATTTTGTGACAGAATCAACAGACAGATGTCAGACTGCTGCCTTCAAGGACCACTGAGACATTAAAGTGAAAAGCACTTCTTCCACCTCACACCTGCTCAGACTTTTAACTGAAATGGACTTTTTTTCATGGAGCTCCTCTGTGCCGAGTGTGAATGTGGAGTGCTTCGCTTGTTACTCACCGCAGTAACCGAAGCTGCAGTAACTGAAAGCTGCAGTAATTAAAGCTGCAGTAACTGAAGCTACTGAAGCTGCAGTAACTGAAGCTGCAGTAACTGAAGCTGCAGTAACTGAAGCTACTGAAGCTGCAGAAACTGAAAGCTGCAGTAACTGAAGCTGCAGTAACTGAAGCTGCAGTAACTGAAGCTGCAGTAACTGAAGCTACTGAAGCTGCAGTAACTGAAGCTGCAGTAACTGAAGCAACTGAAGCTGCAGAAACTGAAAGCTGCAGTAACTGAAGCTGCAGAAACTGAAGCTGCAGTAACTGAAAGCTGCAGTAACTGAAAGCTGCAGTAACTGAAGCAACTGAAGCTGCAGAAACTGAAGCAACTGAAGCTGCAGTAACTGAAGCTGCAGTAACTGAAAGCTGCAGTAACTGAAGCTGCAGTAACTGAAGCAACTGAAGCTGCAGAAACTGAAGCAACTGAAGCTGCAGTAACTGAAGCTGCAGTAACTGAAGCTGCAGTAACTGAAAGCTGCAGTAACTGAAGCTGCAGTAACTGAAGCAACTGAAGCTGCAGTAACTGAAGCAACTGAAGCTGCAGTAACTGAAGCAACTGAAGCTGCAGAAACTGAAAGCTGCAGTAACTGAAAGCTGCAGTAACTGAAGCTGCAGTAACTGAAGCTGCAGTAACTGAAGCAACTGAAGCTGCAGTAACTGAAGCAACTGAAGCTGCAGTAACTGAAGCAACAGTAACTGAAGCAACTGAAGCTGCAGAAACTGAAACACACAACTGAAGGCGGAACCGCAGACCTGAGCCCGCCAGAAGCTTCGTCTTAAACCATCAGAAATTAATATTTTATCGAGTTTTTAAGCCAAGTTTTCTACGCTACACTGGTTTCCTGGCCATTTCTTTACCTATATATGTTTTAACTTGGTCAAAGTTTTCAGTCAGTCATCGGACGTGTGGATCTAAAGTGATTTTAAGCTAGCTGTCAACTCGACGTACCTCCACTGCTGCTAGCTTAGCTAGGTTTGTCTTTAGCCCGGCGGCTATGCTAGCCGGTGGCTTTTACTAAGGACTTTAAGCTTTTAGCACTTTTATAGACTAACTGTAAGCGTGATGGCTGAGTGTGGATCTTGTCACCTTACCGTCTCAAAGCTGAGGAAAAGTGTCGCCCGTCTGGAAGCCGAGCTCAGAGAAAAAGACCAGCTGGTCCTGGAGCTCTCCACTGTCGCCCCGGCCCAGGTAAAACACCTGGCGGCCCTCAGCTCCTCTGGCTGCGGCAGCCGGACTGCCACCGCCCCCTCTCGCTCCCCGGACTGCTCCACTCCAGCACTGGACAAAGATCCCAGTCTTCCGCGGCTCGGCTCCATCACCACAGCCTGAAGATCCGTGGCTCCTCATGGGTGCGAAGCCCAAAGCGGTTGCCATTTCTACTCCGTGCCGAGCCCCGGTGGATGCACCGTCACTCGCCGGCGGGGTGGTGAGAAGGCCCCGTGAGTTCGACTCCACGCCAACCGGAGCGCTGGACCGTAGCCTGTAAGGACAGACATGGTGCAAAGCGCCCGCCTCCTCCACCTTCACATCGGGCCTCCCGCTGGCCAACAGGTTTGACATCCTGGATACGGAGGACTTTCCTCCACTGGAGGGACGCTTCCTTCTTCCAGCCTCCTCTCGCCGCAAGTTACTGAAAGAGGCCGTGATCAGGAGAAGCTCTGGGGGGTCTCATTCGTCCTGAGACGGCAGAGGACGCCGCCCCCTCGCCGCAGCAGTCCCCGGCCACGACTATCCCAGGGACTGCTAATGGGACTCACGTGGTTGACTATTTACATCACCTGTTTCCCCTCGCTCTTCCTCTTCCTCTTCCTCTTCTCACCAAAAACAGCCACGCACCCTCTGCTGCCACTACCTCCCCCTTGTGGACTGGTCATAGTGCTGCTATCTGGAGCCCGGATCCCTCTAGTGCCACTTTTAACATTCCTGTGGTAATTTTATAACATTTTTTCCATTATTTATCCCCCCCCAACCAGCTGGCTCAGAGTTTTTATCCAGTCTTGTGTTAAATTATGACAGAATTGTTCTTTGTGGTGATTTTAATATTCACGTTGATGACTCTTCTAATGCTCTCGCTGCTGATTTTTTAAACATTACTAACTCTTACAACTTTCAACAACATGTGTCTGGCCAAACTCACCTTAGACCTAGTCTTTAGTCTGGGACATCATGTCTCTTATTAGAGTGTCCTCCAGCCCTCTGGACAAAATCCCAACTAGGTTTCTATTGGAAGTTATGGATTGTATTGTGCCCCTTTTACAAATTATTTTTAACAGCTCGCTGTCTACCGGCTGCATCCCTGTTTACTTTAAAACAGCTTGTGTCCAGCCAGTCCTAAAAAAACCTGGGCTTGATCCCACCCTCCTGGATAACTATCGCCCAATCTCCAAACTGCCTTTTATTTTAAAGATTCTCGAAAAACTTGTATCTAAGCAGCTTCTTGCTGCTGTGGAAAACAATAATACCTTTGAAAAGTTCCAATCTGGCTTTCGTCAGCACCACAGCACTGAGACAGCCCTTCTCAAAGTCACCAATGACCTTTTAATGAATGCAGATGCAGGCATGTGTTCAGTTCTTGTACTGCTGGACTTCAGTGCTGCCTTTGACACAATTGATCATGGCATTCTTTTAGATAGACTGAGGCACTGGGTGGGCATATCTAGCACTGCACTAGACTGGTTCTCATCTTATCTGTCCAATAGGAAATTCTGTGTCAACATTAATAACTTCATGTCATCCTTTTCCCATATCAAGTACGGTGTGCCTCAAGGTTCAATTCTGGGACCAATACTGTTCTCCTTATACATGCTTCCTTTGGGTGATGTAAACCGCAGACATGGTATTTCTTTTCATTGTTATGCGGATGACACACAGTTGTACCTCCCTGTCAAGCCCACTGACCTTAGTACGCTGAATTCTCTGCAGGACTGCCTGTCTGACATAAAACACTGGATGTTTTTGAATTTTCTTCAGCTCAACTCAAATAAAACTGAAATCCTTGTTATTGGGCCCCAAAACATCACTAAACAAATACTGCCATCTACTGGTAACCTGTCACAACATATCAAGCCTGTTGCAAGAAATCTTGGTGTCCTGTTTGATAGCAATTTATGTTTTGAGCAACATATCACTAAGCTTGTCCAATCATGGACGCAGAAACTGTTGTACATGCTTTTATCTCCTCACGCCTTGATTATTGTAACAGCCTGTTCACTTGTCTTAATCTAAAAACTCTGAAAAGACTGCAGACTGTACAGAACTCAGCTGCTCAGCTGTAAACCAGGACCGAGAGGTGCGACCACATCACACCTGTTTTAACCTCTTTACATTAGCTCCCTGTTTGTATTAGGATTGATTTTAAGATACTATTGATTACTTTTAAGGCTCTTCATGGCCTGGCTCCAGATTATATTTTAGACCTTGTAATCCCTTATGAACCTTCACATAGTTTGAGATCTGTCTTCTGTCTGTTCCTGAGTCCAGGATGGAAACTAAGGGGGACAGAGCTTTTGCCATCAGGGCCCCGAGGCTCTAGAAAACAACCTGCCCGAAGACATTAGGCTGTCTGAGTTAGAGTCTTCGTTTACGTCTCTTCTCAAAACACATTTTTATCTGAAAGCAGATCCTGATCTTACTTGAGCTGTCTGTTCATTTTGTTGTTTTCATGTATTTTATTTATTTTATATTTTATTATTCACTGTGGTATTTTATTTCTCTTGTTGTGAAGCACTTTGTACTTTGTTTTGATAAGTGCTCTATAAATAAAGTTTTATTTATTATATTTATTTACAGTAATACAGGAGACTGTGTTTAAAATAGTTTGATACCTGAAGTCTAACTTTGCCGTTGATGCTTAATACTTCTGTGCTGGAAAAGGTGGAGTAACTTTACCTGTGATGGTGCAATAAAACAATCACAGCTGTCAGGAATCCTAATCCTGACTGTTTTAGATGCATTTCTTTGTTGCCGATTGAGGATCAATAGCAGAAGCTCTTGAGCACAGCAGCTGTTTTGTGGATTGGCAAAATGAGTCGCAACAAGTTTGAATCTAGTCTGGATTCAGACTTTCCAACCCAGGATCGTCTGGCTGTGAGGCGACAGAGCTGAACACTGAACCAACACGACAGCCTTATTCTGAAGTTTCATCTCCATGAAAATCACTGAAATGACCTCAAGTCCATCTGTTGTCTCGTGTGTGTCAGGACGCCACTAAACTTCTTCACACCCAAACTCCACCAAATGAATTCAGACTATTTTTCCACTTTTTTAAGTCTGTGTAATAAATCCTCTTTACTGACTAAGTGCACAAACACAATGTTGGCTGTAAAAAGCAACAAGTGATAGAAAACTCTGCTAATTTCTCTGTGACGAAGCTGTTTCAGTGAGGAAAGCTGAAAGCACAGAGACCGACTGACAAACGCTCTTCTGCTCTAAACATGAACACTGCACTTTGTGGTGTTTCAGGAGGGAAACTGCCTCAGTTCGACTCATATTAGTGTCACATTTTCTCCATCAGCTTTGAATGAGACCCTGGAATGAAGACAAGAAGAAAACACTTTGTTCACGTTTGTTTATTCATCATGTAAACCTTCAGTTCGTTCACACATCCCATCAGTTACAGGTTTATAATACCTCATAGTACCTCATTTGTATGTCACTTTGGACAACAACAACATCTGGTCTGCCAAACAAACAAATGTAAATGTAATTATAGATTTCTTTACAAATGGATGAAAACAAAATATCTCCGATAAAGGAAGGTCTGGTGCTTTCTCTCTTTAGACCCATGCAGTGGAAGAGAAACAACAACAGACAAACACATCAATACAAATATTCAGCCAACATTTAGAGCACAGAAGTTTCCATCTTCATGCAGAGAAATGTCAGTTCAGCTCAGCCAAAGTCATCCTGAGCAGTGACAGCCTCCATGGCTAAACAGACAGGAAGGAGCGCCACCTAAAGAAACTCAAACATTTACAGAACCGCTAATGAGAAGGTGTCACAGGACCACCCATAATGTTTGATTGACAGCTGATCTCTGTGCAGTGAAGAAATGCCACAACAATCAGCGCTCAGCAGCAAACATGAAGACAAAATAAGTTTAAGAGTTAAAACACAGAATTTAACCCACTGTCCCTTAAATGACTTCTGACTATTTCAGTTTACAGAACTCAGCAGTGTCTCCAGAAGAGAAAAACCGAAGTCCAGCATAGAGAGGCTGAGTGAATGTGGTCTGGACTCTGTGGAGGAGAGTCATGGTTTCAGAGATGCTGTAGAAGGACAGAATACCTGCCCTGTGATCCAGGTACACTCCTACTCTGGAGGACTGAGGACCTGAGACGGGAGTTTCGACATCGTTGTACCAAAAGTTATAACTGTTGTTGTCACAATATAACATCCAAGATTTGTCATTGAATCCAAATACACATTCATTCAACCTCCCTGCTCTGCTGATATTCTTGTATGCGACTGCTACATAAACTCCTCCCCCTCCCAACTCCACCTCCCAGTAACAACGTCCAGTCAGACTCTCTCTACTCAGGACCTGACAACATCCAGTGAATCTGTCTGGGTGACTAGAATAAGACTGAACTTCTCTCATTACTGTTGCTTTTCTGTTCCCTTCAGATAATAACAGACGTGTGTTTGCTGTGTTTGGATCCAGTGTGATTTCATGTGAATATTTTAAGACTCCAGCTCTGGTCTTGGGCTCTGCTTGTGACAGTAAAACATCCACTTCAGTCACCGTCAGTGAGATGTTTGTCCATTTCTCACTCAGAACGTCCTGTAGTTTATCTCTGACCTCTGACACAGCCGCTGTCACATCCTCAAAGTAGCTCAGAGGACGGATATCGATGCTGGATGAGTCTGTAGACTCCCTGAGTCGTGACAGTGAGGGGTAGCTGTGTAGAAACTGGTTGTGATCCTCTGTGCGTGAGAGCTGCTCCAGCTCAGCGTCTTTCCTCTTCAGCTCAGTGATCTCCTGCTCCAGCTTCTCCTGAAACTCTTTGACTCGACTCACTTCAGTTTCCTGCTGGGATCTGACCTGCTGCTTCACATCAGAGCTTCTTTTCTCCATGAGACGGATCAGCTCAGTGAAGATCTTCTCACTGTCCTCCACTGCTTTATCAGCAGAGCGATTGATCGCCTCCACCTCCTGCTGAAGCAGCTTCACATCTTTCTGTCTGTCCTGGATTCTCTGCTGGATGTTTTGTCGCCTCACCTCGAGCTCTCTCTGCCTCTCAGTCCTTTCTGCTGCAGCTGAGACTGTGTCGTGGCCTTTATGTTCCTCCACAGGGCAGAGATAACAGATACACTGCTGGTCAGTACGGCAGAACATCTTCATCACCTCATCATGACGAGAGCAGATGTTCTCCTGGAGCTTCTTGGAGGGGTCCACCAGCTTGTGTTTCTTTAATGGAGCCACATCGTAATGAGGCTGGAGGTGTTTGTCACAGTAAGAGACCAGACAGACCAGGCAGGACTTGAGGGCTTTCAGTTTTCTCCCAGTGCAGAAATCACAGGCCACATCTTCAGGTCCAGCATAGCAGTGATCAGCAGGAGCAGCTTGGAGTCCGGTCTTCTTCAGTTCCTCCACTAAAGCTGCTAACACTGTGCTTTTCAGCAGGACAGGCCTCGGTATAAAGGTCTGCCTGCACTGAGGGCAGCTGTGGATGTTCTTCTCATCCTCTTCATCCCAGAAGCTTTTAATACAGTTCATGCAGTAGCTGTGTCCACAGGGAATAGTCACCGGATCCTTCAGTAGATCCAGACAGATTGAACAAGAGAAGATTTCCCGGTCTAGCTGAACTCCTTTCTGCGCCATTTCACCTCTCAGTGGCAACGGCTGTCTGAGTTTCACTTTCTAAGAGCGGAAAGGAGTTTGAGCTCTGATCTAAACAACATGTGTTTGTGCAGTGAATGGGGTCTGTCAGCTCCTGCACTTCCCCACATGTTGGCTACACCCATCTTCAAACTGTAGATCTGAAGGGGAGGGAACAAGCAAATATGTGTGCAGAGTGGCGCTCGCTGTGTTTGAGAGCAGGAAGAAGAGGGAGGGGTCATCAAGCTTTGACTCATTCCAGGAAGAGGAGCAGCGCTGTGAATCTGAACTTTTTTCCTCATTTCCACTGAAGCCTCGGTTCAAACCTGCTCCCCGTTTGAAAACATTTCAGTTTTTAGCTGTAAAATCCTTCTTCTCCTCAGGCTTCGGTGATGGCTCCATGTTTCTCCAACTCTTCCTCAATTTCGGTTCGGTTTTCTTTAACTGGTTTAAAAACCTGCTGACTGACAATAATCAAAGGAAACTGTCAGAAAATACTTAAACTGCTGTATAATCATTTTCTCACGTATTTAATGATCAGCTTTGAAGCATTTGTGACAAAACAGTTGAATTTCAGAAGATCATCCGGAGCCAAACCAGCATTTCAAGCTTCAGATGGGTTTAAACAAATATCATCGAACAAGTTATTTGTTGCAGCTGTGAATCCAGAAGGACACGACTGAACCAGATCTGAAGTTCATTTGTTGATTCATATGAATTGCCATTTTATCACCGTTGTTATTTTCTGTGTAAACCAATGAGTTTAAAATCCAAGACTCACACTTTAACTTCCTACAGTGTGCTGACGATATGGCACTGGTTGGCCTTCTGTGTGAGGGGGACTCTGCAAAAGATGGCGCATATTTTAATCATGCAGTTTTCCTGCAGCAGTGGTGTGAGGAGAGTGTGTTTAGTAAATGTAGGTGAAACCAAAGAACTTTTCTTATCCAGCAACACACAAGACACTCCTGATACATTTCAACCTTTGACCTTCACTGGATCCCCTGTAGAAACTGTCAGTAGTTTGAAATCTCTTGGAACTGTGACTGATGGCCACCTTAACTTCACAGACAGAACTGACTATATTTTAAGAAAACAAACAGGTTGTATCTGCACTTTCAGTGGTTTGACACCATTTACCACGATGCATGACACAGTGCACTTTTACTGTAAAGGGTTTTATCAGCCTAAAAACACGCTCTGAACTAAAACTGTAGGCAAAGTGAGTTGAGGAGCTTTAACCTCCTCTACATCTCTGGTTAGCAGGATGAAGGCGCCCTCTTGTGTTGTGCGTCAGTTTTCACATTTCAGCTGTTAAGCTGCTGTGATGTTCACCGCAGGAAGACGTGTAAAAACTTCACTGAGCCTTTGGCAGCTTCGAGCGACATCAGTAAAGACACATTTCAAAGAGACACATGAATGCAGCAGGAATATGAATCCAGAAACATCAGATATAATAAAACACTGACAGGAGCGTTTAACTGCACAGGGACGACTTTTACTTTAGGTAAAATTTGCTTGATAATACTTACATACTTTTACTTATTTTGGGGTGACTAAAGGGTTTATGGGTGCAATAGAGTTTACGGTACTTGGGTCTGACAAATGGTTTCTACAAGGGAGGCGTTAAGGCTGTGTGTTTATGTCATTTGAGTAGTTCTTTTACTCAGCTGAGGATCATCTCTTCAGTACAAGTTTTTCTTAAACACTCAGGTAAGGTTTTGAATTCAGAACTTTTACTTGTGGTGGAGTATTTTCACAGTGTGGTATCAGTACTTTTACTTGAGTTAAGGATCTGAATACTTCTTCAATGAAAACACTGACCACCAGAATGAAAAGAGATGTGAAGACAAACCTCCACTACACTGAACTGAATGTAACTGTTGCACATTAGTTACATATGAAAAGCATTCATATAAACTGGTTAAAGTTTGTTTTAAAGGCAATCCAGAGCTGAAGGAACACGTGATCTACATGTTCAAAGTGTCCGAGCTGCAGGTGACGACAGACAGCAGATTCAATCAGAGGCAACAACCGACAACCAGTCAGTAGAGAAAGTGTGAAAACACACCTGTAACAAAAAGTTGACAGTGTTAGAAAAAAAAGCTGATAATAAAGACATAAAGAGGCGTCTGGGACCATGAAACATCTTGTTTTTCAATTTGAATTACATATCACACACACACACACACACACAGACAAAGTATAAAGAGAGAAGCATCAAATAACTTGTAAAACTTCTGAGATCAGAAAGATATCAGACAAAGAGGAAAATAACACTTCCTCACCAGCCCATAAAAACCTGTTTTTGTCACTTAGGAGGATGTTACATTGACAACATTTATTCCCTGGAGACTTAATCTAACCATAACCATACATGCCCAACTCCACCCGCTACCCCAACCCTAACCTTAACCCTAAAATATAATGGTTTGCCTTGTGGGGACCAGCTTTATGTCCCCAAACGGGGAGGCAAGTCCCCATAATGTGGCTGTGTCAACACATTTATGTCCCCACAATGTGATTAATACAAGAACGCACATACAATCAGTGATGCTTTACCTGAAGGGAATGAACCAGTCGATTTTTCCTGTTTGATCTGATTCAGTCACGACAGATTCAGACACAAATCAGAAGGGAAAAACCAAAAAACAAGTACGGTTTCTCTGGATTTTACAGAGAAATCAGTTCAGAAATCACCTTGATTCCAATCAAGAGAGACTAACTGCCACATTTTTATATGGTGCAAATAAAATCTAGTAAAAGCTAAAGAGAAATGAAGAGTCTGTGGTGATTTTAAGATCCGATTTCTTGGGGGTAGTAATGCAATGAAATAACATAAATATATCTCCCGATGGAGACCTGCAGCAGGATTCCCGAGGAGCTCATTGGATGGATTCAAACCTGTGACACACTGTAGGGCTGGCTCTGATAAACACTGGAGGCGGTGGGGCTGTATCAGGCAGACACTGAAGCCCAGTTTTAAATTCTGACAGCAACAAGATGACTGGATAACAAAAAGGTCGTGGCGAAATCTGATTGGTTGAAGTGGACCAAGGACAAGCTCTCAGCGAGCTGACAGAGTAAGAGGAGTCCCTCCTGACCGAACTCTGGCTTTGTCGGCGACCTTTCACAGCAGATGAATTGATTTATGATACCTTGCGATTGCTGGGACATCAAGCAGTTTATCTTTCCATCTATGTGCCTCCATACCTACCTACTTATCTCTCTATCTCTAGAATCTGAGAGGGAGATATTCAACCTGTCAACAGGATGATTCTTTTACAAATCCGGTTTTAAAATTCTAGCTTTCTCCAAAATCTGTACGCAAACTCTGGTCTCCTACATGAAAGTCCGATGTGCTACGTGTTAATCCACCACCCCGACCTCTCCGCCCTGCAACGTAAAGAACGCACTATGTCGTCTGCATTGCGTTGGCACTGAACATTGGCTCTGGGCATAAATAAGGAGGTGTGAAATCGTCCGATATCGATGTAATTCCTAAAATACTGGGCTGACAAATTGGTTACTCGGTCATGGATACAAGGAACCGGGCAGAACCATGAAAATATTATTATTATTTTTTTTTTTTTACAGTTTACCTCTTAATGTTCAGCCGTGAACACAATCAATGTCAATGATTATATGTATATCATATGCGTCACAGTGGTCACATGACCCTCTAAAAACGTGACCTCTCTCCCTCAGGTAACACAGATGTATTTCAGTCCGGCGGAGCCTCAGCTGACCTCAGGTTGCCTGTCACTGCCCCTCAATACGCAGTAAAACCCTTCAAACAGGGACGCAGGTCTTGTTGTTTACTGTGAGCAGGTACAGGTGTGAAACCCAGACCGGCCTCGGGGGTGTCGCTGAGCCCTGCCGGCTGTGGAAACCAGGACACTTATTAAGGTTAACTATTCATCTCCTTTTCTTCTTTTGTGCCTCAGCCTTGTTCCCTTGGCTCGGTTTACCTTTGTGTCCTCGGATGTTTTTATTTTTCAGAATAAAAGCTGGCCTGGGGACGAAAAGGAGCCGGCTCTGGTTCCACGGGCGACTCGGCGATGGGGTGACTAACAGCGTTTTGAAAAGGGGCCGAGGGAGCATGCAGCTTTGTGTTCGGACCAGCTTCCTGTTTGTTCCCTTCACTTCCCACAAACTGTTTTAAAGACGGGATTCATGTTTTTGGCTCTTTGTCTGCACAGTGCAGTTTGACAGATACAGGTGTTGTTGTACGGTCGATGTTTCGGGTTGAAGGCGCCGATAGCCAATAATTCGTGTTTATGATAAACTCCAGTTTCTTTTACAACCTGAACTGCAAAAAATCTCCCTTTACAGTCAAGCAAAATATTCTGATCCAGATAAAATGTACTTTCATCAAGCAAAAAAAATGACTTGATTAGAAACTAACAAAACACTG
The DNA here is from genome assembly GCF_020085105.1 of Siniperca chuatsi. Classification (NCBI taxonomy): domain Eukaryota; kingdom Metazoa; phylum Chordata; class Actinopteri; order Centrarchiformes; family Sinipercidae; genus Siniperca; species Siniperca chuatsi. The sequence continues at coordinate 2,338,214 of NC_058054.1, forward strand.
TCTGACCTTAAAACAACACAGTTTCTCAATCTTTTCAGTTTTAGGTCCAAAAATCCTTACGGACCCAACAATTAAAAGGTGGGGAACGCGATTCTGGAGAAATCCAATACTATGACAAATACCACGACACACAGCAAACGACGACACAGCAAGTAACGTAACTGATGTTAAATATGTTGTGGGTTAGCTTAGACAGCAATGCTCAACTCTCCTGCTGCTACAGCTAACATCACAACAGCAGCAGATCTTGGCAAACTAGAAAGTCCGCTGAATGTCCGTGGGCAAGTCGTTTAACGTCACCTGACACACAAATCATGGCTGGAGTAGTGTTGTGTGGCCACTTTGTGTGTTTCCCGTTCACAGAGCCAGGGCTGTGTACGAACACCAGCGCACACACTGAACGGACAGCTAGCGGGCCGCGAGGAGATATTCCCTGAATCTGACAAAAAGACGTGTTTTGAAATTAGAATCGCTGACTCCACCTTTAAAGTGTTCGAGTAGCATTTGTGTGCGCATTTTACTTTCAAGAGCATGAAGATAGCTCCGCTTTAGGGCTGCAACTAATGATTGTTTCCAGTAGGATTATTTTCTCGATAAAATTATTAATCATTTAGTCTATAAAATGTCCCAAAACTGTGAAAAATTGTTTGTTTTGTCCAACCAGCAGTCCAGAACCTGAAGATATTCAGTTGATATAAAACACAGAAAACCCTCGCATTGGAGAAGCTGGTTTTAGGGGGAACAATGTCCTGACATAGTGACTTCTCCAAATTAGAAGTGAACTGATAAACTTGTCTTTAGTCCACTTTAAGTTTCTCAGTAGTTGAACTGTTGAAAATAGTTTCTTTGGTGCAGCGTCAGTCACAGCTACAGCAGCAGCAAGTCTTTTGAAGGAGATCTGTTTACAGTCTGAGCTTCTTATCGCACAGACGCCAAAAGTGCCAAATAAAAGACAGAAGCAGAGAAGAAAGGAGGAAGGAGGGAAAGGGAGATTGTGAAATGGAGCTGAAGAGAGGGAACAAAGTACCCAAATCCTGCACTTCAGCAATAAAACTGCATTCATTCAGGGAATTTACAGAAGTACAGAAATATCAGAACAGATATTTATCAAGTGCCAAAAATGTAAACTTGTTTGACGGGAGATTAGGGTGACGAGTATCATTTTACACTTGTCACAGGTTATGTCTTACACAAGTCCAGTTTTAAACAGCAAGCGTTGAGCTGTGTCCATTCGTTTTTTTTTCTCATGTTTGTTATCAGGTATCCAGATGATCCCTAAGGTGTTGTTGCAGAATGAAGTCTTTGTCCTCTGTTGTTAAATGTGCTGAAAAAATAAAATAAAAGTAGGCTTCTCATTGTGAAGAGTGGGTGTTTAGTGTTAGACTGCTGCTTCTTGTGCCCGCTGTTTGTTTAGAGGATGAAAAAAACCCATTCTGCCAAGAGACCAAGTCCTTTTGTCCATTATGGACTCATACATATTTTGCTTTCTGTTATTTCAGCTTGTTTCCATCACAAACCAATTTTTATGTATTTTTTGGAGGCGAGTGTCACCAACGAGACAGAACAAGGCGGGTCACGGAACAATTATCAAGAAAAAATACACGTGTTCATAGAAAAGTCTTGGATCATGTTGACTTGTCTGAAACTGGTGGAATCATCGAATCGCACTGGCTGATTGTTTCGCTTCTTCTGCCAGCGTAGTTTTACAGGTGTGGCGGAGACGCCCGCATGCCTTCAATATTTCTGTTTGTAGAAGAAAACTGATTATAAAGCTGTTTTAGGATTGTCTGACGGCAGATTGTTTTCATTTTTCTCGAAATGTGAGTGCCAATCTCAGAACCCATCAATCTTCTGACGACGATTTGAATGCCGATAAATAGATAAAAAAGCTAATCTCTAGGGTTCAGAGATTGATAACAAGCTAAATCGTCATCAGACGATAGCCAATGGGTTCCAAGTTTGCATTTCGGCCAATGTGTCCCGCCTCTTTCGCTCTCCACACGGACTGGTTACCTGCAACCGAAGCCCGCTCAAACGTGATTGGTCAATACAACTCGGACTACAAACGGAAACCAGAATGCTTCTGATACCGAAATCTTGTCCCCTGCCTACAGATTCTTGCATTCATATGCAGATTTCTGTTTAGAGAGATTATGTGAGTGCTACCAGCGTTACAGCAGTAAATGTTATTGTAAAAGTCATTTTGCAAAAACAGTTGTGAGTTCTGTGTTGCACTTTGGGACAGAATAATTAACTGACAGGTTACACACACACACACACACACACACACAAGACGCAGTGTCCTGTTTCACATGTGATTTAATGAAATTAATGTTGTTGCTTCGAAGCGAGCAGTTATTTTCACACCACTGCTTAGGAATCAACAACAACAACAAAATAACTTGTGAGGATGGCAATTCTTTGCAGTGTGAAGTCAAGTCGTTTTTAGTCATAAAGCCTAAAGCCACAACTTTGCCTCTGAGGGCTTTATTATGTGCACAACACAAAACACCCTTGATTTGAAAATCAGAATCAGAAAAATCAGATCACTCATCCCAAACTGATATCTGGGTCGATATTTGACTGCTTTCTGGTTCACTTGGCAAGGATTATAAAAGAAACAAAAAAACCCTCCCTACTAACTAATTATTAGCATGGCTGATTTAAGGAATGACAAGAGAAAGGAAATAAACATACAACAAAGGTGAGGAGGGAAGTCTAAGCCAGTTGTTGTCCCCTACCCGGAAGCAAACATCTGCCCATCTTATTACATGTTGTTGTTTTCTGAATAGATCTTGCTAACCTGAATCTTTATCACCTTGCTAGCATTAGAGCTCTCCTGCTTGTTTATTGTTCCTTCATGAATCAGATTCACTTAATTTTATACGTGTGCTTTCCTCCCCAGTCACGTGTGTCCTCCTGCAATGGATCAGTGGATGGATTTAAATTAAATGTAATGCACTGAAATTAAACAAAGAAGATCAAGGAACATTGGAAAGAAGAAAAATAATGAGGAAGTAGGTTAATGTCTGAAGACTTCTACCCATCAACAGCCATATTTATGTCATGCTGAATCTAACGTGTGACTCTCCAAAGAAACTCATCCATCTGATACATAGATAAATAAAAAGGAAATATTCAAGGAAAGAACCAAAATCTCTAAACTGGACTGAAATTCATTTTCACTTAGAGGCTGAAGTCTCATTGAACACATCTGTTGATTCAGAGCTGCTGAACACTGACAGAATGTAATTAATCTGGTTAAAGTATAGATCTGGTGATATTCTATATTTTTCTTCTTCTCAATAAATCTCATGTTCAGACTCAAACTAACAGTGAACGTATCTGCTAACAGGTGTGTGTGTGTGAATCACAGCCTGATGGATCTTCTTCCTCCATCGTCGTCCAGAAACTGTATAAACTCATCAGCGAGCCGCTCTGCTGCACTGGGTGACATGTTCCTTCATCACCATGAACACACACACTGTAGTTTATTCTGACTCAGTCCCACACACACACCGTCCTGCTGCCCCAAACACTCACTACAGCACCGCATGTGGATTCATCCGCCGCTGGAAATAGTCCCCAACAAATGCTCTATTTCCTCCTGTTTGTCTGATAAAAACTACAGCGAGCAGCAGTTTGAGGAAACTACTGAGCCTTTTTAAACAGGAAACTATATATCTGTTTTTAAAGATTTACATCTTCAGTGGGAACCAATGGGCTCGCAGCTGAGAGCCGCAGACAGGAAGTCAGACAGTACTGAGAGACGGACCGACATGTTGTTGGTTTTGGGTTTTCATATGGGATTTGTTGATAATGAGAAAAAACAGGGAATATCACCTGCATAATCCTTTAAAGTGGAGTTTGGTTTAGGTTTTATTGTCTCAGATGGTTTAAATGTTGTTTCAGAGGCTTTTCCTCCACGATAAGAACAAAACTCTGCAGGGAAACAAAACTGGAAATCTGTTGGAAAAGGAAAATTGTATCTTGGACTTTTCAATCCAATCTGGTCAAATCAAACGATTAATTGTACCAGACAGAGTACTCCAGACATTGCAGAGGGACGACGCACAAAGAAGAGTTATGAAAGGGAGAGAGAAAGGAGGGTGGAGAACGATGGAGAGATAAACAGAGACGTCTCTTCTTTCTGCTCTGAATATATTTTTGCTGTTTCATGGTGAAGGAGGTCACGTCGCAGGCAGAAGGCCCAGTTCTTCTTCGGCAGAACAATGAAGACGGGCCTCCCCCTCCTCCCCCCAGTCCTCAGCCTTTGTCTGTGGACGCAGCAGGTGAGAGGGAGCCTGAAAGTTTTGTTTCGGGCGAGGTTTATAAATGGATCAAAGCCTCCTCGATCCTGCTCATCTTCCACAAATCTCCAGACGATGCTGCTCGACTCAGACGGCGCGGTGAGTCTTTCCCAAAACGCCTCAGCGGATTTTATTTTCCAAGTCTGGGAGCAGTTCCCGTTGGCTAGAATAGGATCTAGTCTAGTTTTTTAAAGCCAGGTTCAACTGGGTGTTTGAGCACTTTCTGCAAAAGCAAAATCAGTGAAAGAGCAGAAAACAAATTCAACAAAATATTTTCAAACGTTTTGAAAATCCTTCGTATAATTTAGACACAAAGTTCTTCTTTTCCGACCATAATGTCAATCCACAGCTCTTTAAAATATTCAAGTATTTCAGTTTTAACATTTTTTGCCTTAGTATTGAGTTTAGTAATCAGATGAAGAACAACCTGGAAAATGAATTGATATTTTAGATATGTATTACATTAGTGGATGATGTGTTGGCTGTCCCTTCAGCCCCAACAAGTACATTTGTGGCTACAGAGTTTTTATCTACCTTTAAAAGCCAAATCCGACTCCTGCGTTACACTCAGCACACAAAGATCATAAAGGGAGCCTAGATGGGAGGCTGGGGTTCGGTTTTTCTTCGGGCTGAAGGTTTTGGAGCTCAGGGTGTAGAGGCATGAAGGTTAGCCGTGGCAGTGGGCGGAGCCTTTGGGTGAACTGTCGCCACTGTGTTTTATCCCCAAATAGGATAAAGGTGCAGCATTGACAGAAGTTCACGATTACATCTGTATGAAGATGAAAGTCAGAATTGCACTTTAGGCCCCAGTTACACTTTGCACTTCAAGTGTCTCGTATCCAGATGAGCCTCTAATGCTCGTTCATTTACACTTAGAACCACACATCAGCTGGTCAGGTGAGATCAATTTACCCGTTTCCAATCCAAATTAATTTGATTAAAAAACATTTCCAGAGATGAGTGCCAGTATGCTGTAACAAGTCAGAAAGATTTGGCAGTGGAAAAAACAAAAAAAAACTTCCTGAAATAATTTATATTGGAAACAGGCCGAAGTGATTTCACTCAACTGGAAGTTTAAAAAAAAAAAAAACATTTTCAGGAAATACGGACAAACACTCGACCAAATGATGTGTAAAGATGCAGTGTAATTATCTTAGCCCCTTCCTCTGGGCTCATCCTCCTCTTCCTCCAGATGTTGTCAAGGCTGCTGGGCGTTCTCGTGCTCTCCTCCATCTGCTCAGCCATGCTGCTACCAAACAACAACTCCACGGAGTCCAGCGAAGAGGACGGCTCCACCATGGACCCCAACACCTACCACTGGCCCGACTCAAATGAGGGGGAGTCGTCTAAGTCGTCAAATTCGTCAACGTCGTCCGAGTCATCGGAGAACAGCCCCCCCTGGTTACCCATTTCCCGCAGCGGCCCCCTGCAGATGCCCCCAACAGGACAGTGGCCACCCATTGGCAACATAACTGACTTCTCTGACAATCGCCGGATGCTCGGGGCCACCGACCCGGCAATGCCCCCCCTGCCTGATACAGTGATCTGTGACATGCTGTTGAACGCACCGGTTCCGCCGCCTATCGACCAGATTCCTTTTTTCTGCCTCTGCTCGCACTGTAAGGGCACCAAGGGGCCCAAAGGAGACCGTGGAGACAGGGGCCCTCCAGGTATGTAGATCACTTTAAATGACCTGTTTGAGTTTTGGTGCATTTGAAAGCTGACAGCAGCTGTGGGTTTCTATGTTTGTCTGACTCCTCTTACATCGAGATATTAAACTGTTGCGATCAGTGCCAGGTAACAGCTTGTGTTTGTCATGTCCGAGGTGCGTAGTAACTAGCCCCGAAGCTTCTGAAGTGAAGCAGCCACTTCTGCCATTTAATACTCATTCTTGATAATACACGACAAAAACTGCACTTTTTACAGAAAGATTAAATCTTATGTTTATTATCAAAGATAAATCTTGTCAGGCACAGTTTGCCATAGATTATTAAACTTGTTTCAAGGTAACTAGATAGTCCAATAATGTTAATGTTTGATAAAAATTTAATCAGTTAACATGGGGGGAATTAAAGGAGGTCATGACAAAAAAACGTTTGAGAACCACTGGTTTCTGCAGGAAAGTGAGGACTGTAATATAAGCAATAAAACGCAGCTGGCTACATGGCGAGCTAGCCACAAGTACCTCAGCAAAGTGTCTGATAATAGGGCTAACGTTAGACTGCTATATGAGATGACACTATAATATACTCTAAACACTATAATGAGCAGATTTACAGTAGTTCTGAACTTTACCTTCGACATGACACAATGATAATATATTGGGATCCCACGTCCACTCCGTTCTTAAAGAAGAACTGCCGTCTTTTCATAAGCGGACCAGTGACTGGTCAATCAAGTTGCCCTGCATAAACTTGTACTGGCCCCGAGGCCATCGGTAATGTCGGACCCTGGCCCACTTCTAAATCCCCTCTGATACGCATCTTCGTCATAACGTTACAATGTTTGAGGGAACTATAACGTTAGGTAACTGGACGCAACCGTCACTACTGCTAACGTAGCTCCTCGGGGACTGAAGCTGTTATTTTTCTAATTTTGACGATCTAACTGTCATGCAGAACTGTAATTTTATGGGTTATTGTTGTTTGGACGATTAAGCTAAGATCGCTAACATGTGCTAACGTCAGTGTCAGTTTTTCCACACAAGCTATACCACATGTTACCAACGTCGTTATACTATTGGCTCCTGTAAGAAGCAGGAGCCAAACGTCAGACATCTCACACAGAGATAAACGAAACATCAATTTTGGTAATTTACAATCAGAATTGTTTTAGGAAAAGTGATACTTTTATTCTGCACTTTTCTAAAAGCTCTGTGGATGTATATATACTGTATATGAAAAATATTCGTCTACATAAAAATGTCATCAATATAACCTTTATTTTCTAAAATTACAGAACAAAAAATTATGGTGTTGCCAGACGTTTTTGTAAAAACTGACCTAATATTTGATCAGGTGCACCTGGGAGTCCTGGGACAAGAGGAATGATGGGGTTCAAAGGTCGTCCAGGATTCACAGGCTCTCAGGGGATAAAGGGTGAGTAACACATCAACAACTCTTTCACTGCACTGGTAATGACAACAAATATAAAACAAAACTCAGTCTTGTTGCAGTTTTGGCCTGTACACCTATAGACTAGCTTGAACTCACCACTGTCACTGTAGAGGGTCTAGTGATGAGGGTGGACAAAATAACAAGGACACGTCACTTAATGTCCAATAAGTAACAACATGACAATGATAGATGAGAAGATGGATATCAGTTTCATCTCTGTGCGTCCAGCACAGAGAAAGGTCCAGGGCTTGTTTAGCCTAGCTTAGCACAAAGACTGGAAGCAGGGGGAAACTGCTAGCCTAGGTCCAGCAAAAAAGAAAGAAAAGAATAAATCTACCTTCCAACAACTCCAAAATGGATAAGACAGAAAAACTGTGTTGAACTGCTCTTTAAAAACCACTTTGTGCAGAATTATATTATTATAGATTATAGCATCTTTCAAATTTTTCTGATGAGTAAGTAAGAAAAATTAAATAATCGTGGGGAAAAGTTTTGCGTTATATGTGATTGCTTTCAGCCCATTCACCTCAGTGTAGCTGTCCAGGTTCCATGGGGGAGTAGAAGGGGGTTCGATCTTATCTTTGTTTTGCATTTATACATTTTTCAAAATCAACCTGCCCAGGGACTACAGTTGAAAATCTATCTTCGGACACCAACCAAGTCTAATTTTTTTCCAATTCGTCTCTCATTTTGCTGACAATGGATCCGTCTTCAAATTGATCTTCAAAACAGGCCAACAGACTTGACCTAGAAATCATTGCTTTTCACTCAATAAAACATTAATTGCGTGTCTTAATAGAGGTCACCTTGTCTTACTTTTCTTTTTTTTTTGGTAATAATTTCTGTCTTTGTTGTTACAGGTCAGAAGGGAGACCTGGGAGATAAAGGGCAGCCTGGTGTTTCCGGTTTCACCGGGATGAAGGGCGAGCAAGGCTTCAAAGGTCTGCTGAGATCATTCTATATATAAAAGATCACGCTATGTAAAGGGCCATTAGTTACTTGGATGCCATGACACCACCATCATTAATATTTTCATGATCTGACATCGCAATGACTAAGGATTGGTTGGGCATAGGCACAAAAATGACATTGTGGAAAGATTATGAATTAATAATAAGATAGTAAGAGAGCTACTATCTTAATGTTAAGGGATGATCATGGTTAAAAGAAATCAACGCTGACTGTTGGTAGGAAACAGGAAGTGAACTGTGATCTCTCATTTCAATGTCTAACATTTTGTTGACCCATCCATCCACTCAGGCCTCCTGTCTCTGCGAACATTGTGGTTCTGTAACTACGTCACATTATATCCTCCTTTACTCCCAACAGACCAGAGTCATAATTCCTACGTCCACTAGAGGGCTTTGTCACTTGAATGTAAACATATTCTGTTTTCGGGTATTTGCAGAAATGACTGCTGCTGTTGTTTTTCTTGAGAGGACCAAAAGATATTCTGGGTAGAGACAGGCAGATGCCTCCTGAACTGCAGCCTCCATAAACCTCCACACAGAAAATGAAGAACAATGTGGGGATCCTTGCAAAGACAGAAAGCAACACAACCCTAATTTTGTAATATTTGCAAATGGGGCAATTCAAAAGAAAATGTAGAGGTTAAGATGTTAAGTGGTTTCGTACTTGACTTTATGTCAAAATGTAATGCAAATATTCTTGATTTGTGTTACCAGGAGAAAAAGGGGACCGCGGATTGGTAGGCCCTGCAGGTGCACAGGGCCCCCAGGGAGAAACTGGCATATGCCCTGCCTCTTGCGACAGTGTCCAGGGTCCACCGGGTCTACAAGGCACCCCTGGACCAGCCGGAGCCCGGGGTCTGCCTGGGGTCCAGGGACCTATGGGACCCAAAGGTTCTATGGGTGATAAGGGTGACATGGGTAGACCCGGCAATCCCGGGATGAACGGCCAGAAGGGTGATCTTGGTGAGAAGGGGATGTGCAACTGCACAGATGGGGCAAACGGCCATGATGGGAGACCAGGAGAAAAGGGGACTAAGGGGGACAAAGGTGACACTGGTGCCCAGGGGGTACAGGGCCCCATAGGGCTAAAAGGCCACGAGGGTAGCATGGGTCTCATGGGGCCGCCCGGTCCCTGCTCCCCAGCCATCCAATCGGCATTCTCTGCATGTATCAACCAGTCGTTTCCTGTTCAAGACTTCCCTATTCCTTTCCCACACGTCCTTACCAACCAGCAGGGGCACTTCAACCCAATCATGGGCATGTACACGGCCCCCATCAACGGTACCTACGTCTTCAGCTTCCACCTAGCGGTCGCCGAAAAACCTCTTAAGGTCGGCCTGTTCCTTAACTTCTACCCTGTAGTCAGAATGACAGAAGCAACCAACCAGGCCACCACCAGTCAAACTATTGTCCTCCACCTCAACTTAGGAGACCGGGTGTGGATGCAGGTGAAGAGCGCATTCACCAACGGCATGTACACCGACTCTGAGAGCAGCAGCACATTCTCCGGGTATCTGCTGCACCCCGACTCCTGCGAAATGCCTGTGGGCCGACATCACTTGTCCCCAGTGCAATTTTCTCAGAGAGGCTTCAGCTGGGATGGTCCTCCAGGCCCCACCACCCCCACACCTCAGCAATAATAGGCTCCAGTCCATCAGTCAGTCACACAAGTTATAGACAAAGCATCCACACACACCCAATCAAACACTCAGTGTATTTATAACTGCAAGTTTTAAAGGAGGGGTATTCTAGAAAAGCAGAATTGTCCATTTTTTACATTTTCTGTCAGAGAAGTTACTGTGGCACTTCCATTCGAGGACTGAATCTGTGTCATTCTAGACATGGTCTCTGGTAGTTGAGTATCGTAGGAGGTAAGGGGCGGGGCCAGCAGAACTAACAGCCAATAAGTGCTGTTATTACACTGCAACATATTTTTAAATCAATTAATAAAAACAAAAGAATTTCCTCCATATCAAGTCCTGTTTTAGTAGCCATGCTAGTGACCGACTGAATCCCAATGACTTGAGATTGACAATTGTTATGGATTGCCATGAAATTTGGTTCAGACGTTCACGTTCCCCTCGGGATGAATTGTAATAACTTTGGTGATCCTCTGACTTTTCATCTACCGCCACCATCAGGTCAGAATGAATTTATATTTTTATTTTTACGTTTAATTGTTTTGTTGTATTGGGAGTCCTAGAAACCAAACAACTTGGAGAAACTAGAAGATATTTGAAGAAATTAAGCAGGAAAATACCCTCCCTTTAAATGTGGAGATAAATTCACTCTTATGATTCAACACTCACTGAAATATGAAAATGCATGTAGTCTTACACGTGCCAGCTTGACAAATGCATTTGATCATGCGCTTGACACACATAATAAATGGCTAGATCGCCGAGCTGGCTGCAGATGTTTTTCGGTTGACTGTAGAGGTTCAAATCTGCTCTAATGGTAAATGTTTTAAAAGCACTTTGCATCCTCAGAGTAAAAGTATTTTTAATCCTTGAGATCAGCTTGCTGCAGCTTAGTTTTAGAGCCTTAATCATTTCACCGTATCAAATTTTGATGATGGATGAAGTTTGATGCTTGAGAACATTTTTTATTATTTTAAACTGCAACCAAAGCGGCTGCTTCGATCACCAAGTCCTCCGACATTTTATTTCAGACAAAAGCGACAGTATCTGGAGTAGAGTTTGACAAACTTTACAGCAGATTCAGACTATCTACAGCCTTCTCACTGGACATACTTGTAAAGTAACGAAAAAAGAAACGTCTCGTCCTGTGTGGATGGAAAGAAGATTTTCACATCCTGGATCAGTGTAGTTTTGGCTAATAAATCTTTAGGTTAGCTCTGCTAGAAACAGCTTTAAAGTCAAAATAGGCCAAGGAAATACTTAAAACAGTGAAAGCTGAATCTTACTATAAGAATGATTTGAAATTGGGTGATGATGACATTTGGAAGACTTTGGAGTTTTTCACTGTAGGAGCTACTTCTGAGTTCAACATGCAGGTCAATCTTGATGAATAACGTTACAGAATTAGCGGCATTGTGGGCCGATATGATGCCGACACTGGCCCTAAATTGGTCCAAGGCCTTACACCCAATACCTAGCAAAGTCTGACAGCCATATCTGGCTCACATTAAATCTTTTTCGGTGCCAGAACACCGCCAACTGTGCAGACACTCAGCCACAATTGAACCACCTCAGCTGGTTACCTGGGTTATAGATATACTAGCCAAAACTATGAATAACACTTATGTAAAACTGAATTTTTTAAGAATTGTGAGATTTTAAATGCAAGCCAGGCACACCATACACTCAAGCGCTTTAGTCTAGATAAGTAATTTGTGCTCAAAATAAATCTGCAAAAGTACCTGCTTTCAATCAAATCGCTGATTACGCAGCAGAGATTGTAATAAATTTTATTTTTTGATAGAAAATGTAAATATGTCAATCAGCACTGTGTGTTAGAGGTTTTGTCGAGACAAAGGGTTTGATTAGTTGAAGAGGCTGAAACGAATGGAGGCGGCTGTGAAGGAAACAAGATGGATGAGAAACGAAAAAGACAGAAAATGAAGGTTTAGCTAAATGCAAAATTCCTCCATCTCCATCCTTGTTTCGTGAAACAAACATGAAGAAATGAGTGGAGTGAGAGCATTTCACCTGTTTCTAATAAAAATTAACTTGTTTCAAGAATTTTAGATACCAGTGCAGATACTGAGCAAGACTGCACAGGGAAGAGGAATTATTGTATTTATATTTTCTTAATTTTGACGAAAATTTAGTCTTGAAGGGGCAACACGAAGTCACATTTGTTAAGATGCTTAAGGGGAGCTTTTCAATAAATTCAATAAAAATGCCTGAATTTGCACAACACACAATCATTTATAAAACTCCTTGTGGTGATTTAAAAAACAAATCAAAACCTAATCAATCTATAGGACACCTTCAGGTGATTTCGGGACGTGATTGGACGACACAGACAGTGATCAGAGTCTGAAGAAACGCGGCATAACTCGGATAAAACATCATCTTCAGCCTCTCTGAGATGTTTTCGGTGATCACGTCGCTGTGTGTCACATCTGTCTGTGCCTCAGTTTGCTGTGATCTGTGCTTTGTGGTTTTTGTCTGAAATTAAAAGTTAACTTTCTCCCGAGGCTCGTGTTCGACTGTTTCTTCAGCAGTTTTCTTTCTTTTTTTTTTGCATAATTCATACTATATCAGATCAGCGTATTCTGGGACCCCAGAACTCCTTTTATGATAATTATAATGATTATAATCCTTTTATGATTATAATGAGCCACTCTGTTGCACTGGGCGACATGTTCCTTCCTCACCATGAACACACACACTGTAGTTTATTCTGACTCAGCCCCACACACACCGTCCTGCTGCCCCAAACACTCACTACAGCACCACATGTGGATTCATCCGCCGCTGGAAATAGTCCCCAACAAATGCACTGTTTCCTCCTATTTGTTGGATAAAAACTACAGCGAGCAGCTGTTTGAGGAACCTTTTTTTATTTTAAATGAAACTACATATTTGTAAGGTGTTTTTAAAGACGTGCGTCTTCAGTAGGAGCCAATGGGCTTGGCGCTGAGAGCCAGACAGGAAGTCGGACAGTATTGTGAGACGGACTAACACGTTTGGGTTTGCACATGGGGTTTGTTGACAAAAAGAATATAGAATAACATTCGAGTTATGCTTTATAAATCTATATTTTTAATATAACAGAAATATCAGTAAATCAGTTGTAAAAAATGTCCCATGAACATCAAGTGACCCAAACATGGAGCCGGGACCTCGAGCCTGAGAAACTGCATTACACCAAGAAAGAGCTAAAGCACGAATAAATCAATCAGCTTTTAATGTCACAGAGTTGAAACTGCATGGTCGCACAGAGCATCACATCTCCTTTAATTAGGAAATTAAAATTTAGTCTTCTACATAAATGTTGCTACAGTAAATCTGAACACATTAGCGGCAGTTTTACAGTGAGCGACACGACCGACAAGTCACATCAGTCTGATCATTTCCTCCGGAGCCGCGCCCAGCAGGAAACTCATTCCCATATTATTTATGAGAGCTTGCAATTTTGTCAGATCTTCACAATATTCAAATATAATTCAAATATAGTTCTCCGGCATCACACAATCCACTTGTTCTCCGATTGTAGAAAATGAACAGATGACTAGTGTTGTTGTCTCAAGTTACTTCAGATCTAAAATTGCAGTTAAGAGTCAGAAATTACCTGCGTTAATGGAAAAAAAAAAAACAACACAAAAATGGTTCTTACAACTGACTTTGCAAGGATTCATCCCTTATTCTACTGAAGGACCATATCGGTGGTTTTGCATGTTAGCGTAGCAAATGTTAGCTAAAAGAAATAATCTTGAGATGAGATTTAGCTACAGTATTAAATGTTGTACACTATTAGTTATTAGCTTCCAGCCTCAATACTATTACCTAAGACTCACATTCAGACACTGCAGCCTGTTTTGTCCTTGTATACACATTCATAGATTTAAATAATTATCGTCATAAATTTTGGGCTGCAAACAGACGCTCACGCAGATGTGAGCTTTAAGGCTCCATTTAATTAATATTTAAGTCTCTCTCGTAGTTCAGAACCCACCGAGAATGAACGCCACCTCCGCAGCTCTACGTGACCTCTGACCTCTTATAGCATCCAGACTGTTTGGTTGAGTCCATCCAACTCCACTGTATAAAACTGTGGGAGACGTTTCCAACAGACAAAGTTAAGAGACTGTAGCTGGTGAAGAAAGTGGAACAGCTAGCAGCTAAAGAGAGACGCATTTTTACTCAAGAGTTGGTGAAGAAACAACCAGAGCTAAAAGGAGATCAATATTAGACTTCAGGTGGACACAAACACAACTCCAATGGATGACTGGAGGACTTTGAGATCTTCGGGCAGGGGTCTCCTGTCTGTTCCTGAGTCCAGGATGGAAACTAAGGGGGACAGAGCTTTGGCCATCAGGGCCCCGAGGATCTGGAAAAACTTGTCTGAAGAAACGAGGCTGTCTGAGTCAGAGTCTTCGTATAAGTCTCGTCTCAAAAGACATTTTTATCGGAAAGAAGATCCTGATTTTACCTGAACTGGCTGTTTATTTTGTTGCTTTTGTGTATTTTATCTCTTTATATTTCATCTTTCACTGTGGTGTTTTATTTCTCTTGTTGTGAAGCACTTTGTACTTTGTTTTAATTAGTGCTCTATAAATAAAGTTTTATTATTATTATTATCATCATCATGTGGCTCTGTGTCTGCTGGATGTGTAAATAAGCAACTGTCTGCTAACATGTTAGCCTTAGCAAAAAGATCAGCTGATGGTATATGAGTGCTGTTTCTGTCATTTTGTTTTGGAGCCTTTCTGCCCCTACTTAGTGTAGCTAGTGAAGTACACCCACGTGGTACTAAAACAAGCAAAATCACAGGTATGGTCCTTTAATGAAGACTTTTACTAGCACAAACACTGAGACGACTTAAACTCCCAGCCGTCTTTGTTTCAGCCGTCGTCGTTCCTGCTGCTCTGTCCTCTATTTCTCTTTGGGCGCCATGTCGTCCCCACCCGACACGTTTCCATCTTCGTCCTCGTCATCGATCATCCCCTTCAGGTAGGAGCGCTTGAACTCCTGGAACTCCATCTCCTCCTCCATCTCACTACAGACAGACAACAGCGGTGTTAGATAAGAACTGTGGGAACAATAGTGGGATCTGTCACATGTCGGGGAATACAGACAGAGTCGGGTAAAGCTGGGAACAGACAGTCTAGACGCAGTCCGCAGCTTAAATCACTTCACTTTGATTCACTTCTGGGTCAGTTTTGGACGAATTCAGCAACTACGGTGCCCTGTTTTGTTCAAAAATTCAACGATCAAGCGTTTTGAATTCGCGACAGCTCTGACTGGCAGCGACCACCGTGGCTCATGGGTAGACCTGTCCGCCAAACTGGACAAAACATGATTTCTCAGAATTATCCAGAAGAGTCCAGTGTTTCCCGTGTAACATTTAAGTATATCGTTTGAAGGAATCTTGAAAATGGGAATACAGAGTGGGGGAAAACACTTCCAGGACCAGCAGGTTGACCTGAGACGAGGTCTAACGAACCAGAACAACTGAAAACACGAGTGGGCGTCAACTTCTTATATCTTTTCCTTTTAACCTTCTGAACTTGTTTAAACCTGACAAACTGTAAAAAAAAGACAAAAGGGGCATGAAGAAAGAGAAAAGCAAAAAAACAAACAGAGGGAAGCTGATACTGCTGATGAAGACACCGGGATATAAACAGGAGCTAACGGAGGACTGACGGCCTAAACAAAAAGAGCTGATGAAGTGATAAAAGATCCTGGAACACGATCTTGTCCCTGCACGAACTAAACAAAAGTGAGGACAGGCAGAGGACGTTTACAGCGAGCGTCACAATAACACAGCAACGTTCGTCCTCAGGCACAACGAGTAGACCTGCGGTCTGATCTCTGAGTCAGTCCTGTTCATTCATTCACTCATTCACTCAACAAAGGACTGAGGCTTCTTTTAGAGTCAAAAAAAGATTAAAAAATACATTTAAATTATTTTATTTATCTATTATTTGTTTGGAAAACCATCATACCTCTCCTTCACTGTTGGCAGCAATGAAGAAAAAGAAAAGAGTCACCCGACTATGAAAATGTGGACATAAATCACGTATAAACACATTTATACACCTGAATGAATGCAGCCGTTATTCATTACATGTATGCGCTTTTGGGAAAGCTACACGTAATCAACAACCAACGTTTTGCTACAGATGTACACAGTCTCCTTACCTGCATCAGGTTTAGGATGCATCAGTTTGAAGGGAACTTCCAGGCCGACCTCACTGGAAAACAAACCAAAACAAACGTTTCTCACTGCGACTGTGTTAATGAATGAATGCACAGTACGTGATGTACCAATCATGTAAACAAATGTGTTGAACAAACAATTTATTGATAAATATGCTATCCTGAAAAAGAAATTGATAACATCTTAATGTCTCAATCTTAATCATCATGTGAAAGACTTCCCTAGTACTGTGCAACAGTTGGTAGAGTTTTATTTAGAGGCAGTATTAAACTAGGCGGCCATGTTTGATTTCTATTCACTTTCATTCTTTTCTGCCTCTGAGAAAATGCTGAACTACATTCTGTCACTTTCTTACTTTAATTTTTCACAAAAGTAGTGGAATGAAATTTAAATACTCAAACTGAACAGAGTAACTACTATTAATGAAAACAAGGAGACATCGACCCACCTTGATCCCATCATCCTGTGAGCGTGGCGGAGACAAAAATTAAAATCGGAACAAATAAAAAGCAAAAACAAAACAAAATTATGTTGAATGATTTGATTAAAAGGTAGGGTAAGCGATTTGAATCCAATATACGTCTTTTTGTCAAATTCAGCAAATATCTCACGGTCCGCTAGCTGTCCGTTCAGTGTGCGCTGGCCCCTCTGTAAACGGGACAGGAAATAAACAAAGCGGCTCGGACCGAGCCACACTGCACTTCCAGCCATGATGTGTGTGTCAGGTAACGTTAAACGACTTGCCCGCGGACATTCAGCTGACTTTCTAGTTTGCCAAGATCTGCTGTTGTTGTGATGTTAGCTATAGCCTCTCTGGCTGTTAGCTTCGCAGCAGCAACTGTAGCGACAGTTTGCTAACCCACAACCTAGCTAACGTTAGTTACGTTACTTGCTGTGTCGTTGTTCGCTCTGTATCATGGTGTTTGTCATGGTATTGGATTTCTCCCAGAATCGCGTTCCCCACCTTTAACATGGCGAGATTAACATTTGAAAACATAAAACATTTGAAAGATGACAACAGTCGGGAGGCAGCGAGTTCAAAGTCAAACATATCAAAACTAGGTTAAACCTGCAATAACTGATTTTTTCTTTGTCCACTTGTTGCGAACACAACATTTAAGTTGATATGGTGGACTTGACAGCACATTAGGAGTCGTGTTTGTGTCACCTGATGAATGTGAGTCCGGCCTTCTCTCTGTCAGCTCTGTGTTTGGTCTCCACCAGCTCCTGAGGGAAACATCTGGCTCTTTAGCTGCTAAATGCTCCGCTACGTTCAGCAGCTCCTGAGGGAAATATCTGGCTCTTTAGCTGCCAGATGCTCCGCTATGTTCACCAGCTGCTCTCTGACTGTGTTTGCTGCTGAGCAGGTAGTGTACAGTGGCTTTTTACAGCTTTTTCTGTGAAAACGACACTATGAGAGCGCTGAGAGTGAACCGAAACAGTAAAGTTGTGGGCCGGACAGATAAACAACGAACTGAAACTCACTATAAAGCTCCATAAAGCCGAGGGGAGCTGCAGATTCAGCTGATTAATTCTCTGTAGGTTCGTCACTACCAGAGACGCCAAACACGTTTTTATTTCAAAAACTGTGACCAAGATTTCATTAGACCGATCCCACACCGAGTGGCAAGCGATGAACACAAACACACACTCAAAGACAGACAGGGGCGACTGACCCTCCGACAATGAGCTTCACCATGATTCTGTATGAAACCATGATCCCCATGACTTCCTTCAGCACACCTTCCTTGACGCTGAGAAGAAAAAGATTATTTAAATTAGCCAGTTTAATAAATATGGCATGTCATTTAGTGCTGCGCAGGAGCTACTGGATCCATCTAACATTTTTTTTTTTTAAGAGGCTTGCTGTGTCTCCGTTTGCTCACATGCTTGATGACGCCAGGTTGGTGTCTTCGTGCTTCAGTTTGCCGTCCAGAGCGATGCCCCGCCTCTCCCTGTTGTTGGCCAGCAGAGGCAGCAGCTTGTAGACTTTGTGCAGGGTCGCTCCAGGAGAGACTGAATCCCTGAGACATGAACACGCAGATACACATTATGCAGCATTATACAGCAATTAAGAGGTATACCAACAATTACAGCTACCTGACTTAAGACACATTCCCTGATTTTATTATAGAGCCTCCAAATCTTAAATGTCCTCCCTGCTCACTGTGAGGCTTTGAAACTCAACTCTGCGAGGAAGGTTTAAGATTTGGGAAGCTAAATCAGGAAGTGTAATAGAAACACAAATTTGATAAGATTAATTTCCTTCACTGTAAAATTTTGTTACACAAAAAATAAAATAAAATAGACATATGAACCAAGGAGGCTTCTGTAGTCCCTTTATTTAGACAAAATGTTTAAAATGTATCATATTTTGCTTTACGGCACCATAATGGATTCATGAAAACATGTACATAAAGATATATACCCAAAAAATAAATAAATAAATAAATAAAGATGTGTTGTAGCACGAAAACAGAGCATGGAAAGATAAAATAAAGTAAAAATCTCAGATTAAGAAACAAATAAGTAAGTTTTATCCACAGTGCAACAACATAGAAACAGATATAGTGTTAGACTATATGTAAAAAAGCCCATGTTCAGTTTGTGTTCTTTTATTATAAGGGCTGTACAGCTATTAAGTTGGTCACTGAATTGAATTGAGAGGGCGCGGCCTGTTTGGCGATTTTGGAAGGTGCGTCATTGAAGACCGTGAGTTTCGAAAGCATAGGTCCTGCAGTTTTCTCCATTAAGCAGCAAAAATAATTCAAATTAGGATCTCTTTCTGTAGCGATGTCACTTTGTGAACTGCAGGGAGAACATCTGTGATCTCGACTGGCAGCGGATGAACACAAACACACACTCAAAGACAGACAGGGGCGACTGACCCTCCGACAATGAGCTTCACCATGATTCTGTATGAAACCATGATCCCCATGACTTCCTTCAGCACACCTTCCTTGATGCTTAATTGTCTCAGACTTCTCGTTGTGATTGGCTCAGCTGTTTCTCAGACCAGCGAGAGTGGTTCAGAGTGTATTGATCATTCACCACAGCCTCCGATCTATATGCCACTTCATCCAGCCCTTTTGCACTTTGCACTGCTGCGCATACGTGGACCAAAACAGCAGGTGGAGACACCCACAGAGTCTGTGCACCCAAGACCTACCACTTTACACTTGTTGTTGCGTTTGAGCGATTCAAATCGGGCCCTTAATGTTTACATGATCAGATTCCATAAGGATTAAAATTACCCAAAAGATTTTGTGAACAAGGCATCATCATCATCATCAGTGTGTTTTTCTACAGTCACTGGAGGCCATAACTGGTAAAACAGTAAGTGGGAGTTCATTCCAGGTGCTGATGTATGGAAACAATCTTTCAGTGAAAGTGTGTGTGAAGGTGTGAATGTGTGTGTTAGTATCAGGATCAGAGAACGACAACTTCCCTTCCTCCCAGTCCAGATACACTCTGATCCTCCGAAGCTTCCTCTTCAGTACAAGAACAGTGGATCGAAGTGATGTGGAGAAGGTTCTGTATTTACCATCACAGAACCATATAGTCCATAATCCAGACAATATGGCTCCTTTCCTCTGGACGGACTCTGCTAACACACCCAGAGACCAGTCTGTACTGTCTCCAATCTCGACCTCCCAGCTGTGAGTCCCTGAGTTGAAGCCCTCCGAGCCGAGGACAGAGGTGTACAAGTCAAACCTCTCTGGATTGTCAGGGCGCTGCTGTCTCTCTCCTCCTCGTCTCACACTGGTCAGATCTTCGGACAGGATGAGTCCTGGACCGGCAGTGTTTGGGTCCCAGGATCACAGGAGTGTAGGAGACCATGTCCTTCATCTTGTTCCAGATGTTGAAGGTCAGGTTGCCCAGGTGTTTGGCCTGGTCTATCAGAGCTCCTGAGGGCAGCTGTGGATCCTCCAGCAGGGGGCGCTGCTGGAC